>NC_041389.1:121568977-121609292 GCF_002162155.2 Triticum dicoccoides
GGGGAGCGGCTTTCAGCGGCGGGAGGGGGAGCAAGGCGGCGGGGGCGAGGACAAGGGAGGCGCGACCAAATCGGCCGGCGTCGGAGAAGAGTGAGGAAGGAGACAGAGGACCGCGAGTTTGGTCGGGAAAACCACGAGGGCTAAATTGCAAAAATGCCGCCGCGACATGTTTTTCGGGACGGAGGGAGTATCAATCAAGTGATTTATCTCTACTATTAAAGGGGGATCGAACGTCGTGATGGTTCGACCTCCCCTCGACCACCTCGTTCGATCCCCACCTATCTTCGCACGCTCACGCCGTAAAAAAACTGGAAAATCAGAAGAGAAAAAGGCACCCACGAAGCCACGACCGACGCCCTCGTCGCTCGATAAAAGGAAAGAGAAAAACTGAATAGGAAAGAAAAAGCCCACGTACACAAGCCCCACCTCCCACGCCCCATCTTTCCCTAACCCCTCGCCCCAATCCCGCAACTCCTCCCGAGAAAGAACGCCACCGCCGGCCTCCTCCAATCTCGCGACTCCTCCGGAGAAAAAACGTCGACGCCGGCCTACTCCTTCGCCGCTCAACTTGGCATCAACAGCCCTCTCACACGCAGTCTCTCTTTTCCTCGCCATAGACCCCTGCTACGCCTCCGTCCTCAATCCCTTTGCTCCGGTTTCCACGGCAGAGAACGAAATCGGCACCTGCGACGGCGCCCTAACTGAGGCTTATGGCCCGGCTCCACCTGTCCTCTCACCGGAGCAATCGGCGAACCAAGACCGCCGACCCGCGAGACGTGCGTACAACAGCTCGGCTAGACGACCAAAGGCAAGGTTGGATAGCCCCACCTTGACCACTTCATCCCACCGACTATCATCATCGTCATCGTCATCGTCCTCCACGTGAACGACTACCTCGAGCGGTAGCACATCGCAGCCTGCGAAATTAGATGGAGTGGCAGATCCGTGCCCTATCCGGTAAATTTCACGATAACCATTATCTTCCTTCAAACGCTAATTTCAGACTGGTCACAATCTTCAGCCAGAGTATATTTCTAGACTATTAGACGCCATCAATTTAACAGTTGGTGAAAGGTCACCCATTTTTATGTTTCTGCTTCCAGTTCCTGCCATAAAAAATGTGATATGTTGTTCCTTGCATGCATGGTAATTGTTTGCAGGGCAGTGTTTATATGACATTGCGTAGAACAAGAATCAACATAACTCCTTTCTAATGGTTCTATGCAACAAAAAAATTCCTTCAACAATGTCCGTTTGTTTAATCCATCGCCGGAGTACAAACCCATTGAAACTGTAATGGTAGCAGTGGAGGTGGTCGCGTCGGAGCAGGTCCTACATTGTTCATGGATGGAGACGATGGGTGGCGCGACCATAAATTCTCCAAGGCTTCAAGTCACTTGGATAGGAACGTCATTAGAGGGCATGCATCAGTTGTAGGAACGATCTAAGACAACAAAATTCATAGGGAAAGCATCAGCTGACTGACAATAGCTAGAATGGCGTGCACACAAGACCAAATAATCAAAATTCTGCAGTTTTGCCTTTGCTGCCGGCCCAAGCATCATCACCTTCTGGACTGAAACCAAAGGCATGGGTCTGCAGTACCCATTGTCCAAGTCCACAACAATCAAAGGGGGATCGAACGTCGTGATGGTTCGACCTCCCCTCGACCACCTCGTTCGATCCCCACCTATCTCCGCACGCTCACGCCGTAAAAAAATCTGGAAAATCAGAAGAGAAAAAGGCACCCACGAAGCCACGACCGACGCCCTCGTCGCTCGATAAAAGGAAAGAGAAAAACTGAATAGGAAAGAAAAAGCCCACGTACACAAGCCCCACCTCCCACGCCCCATCTTTCCCTAACCCCTCGCCCCAATCCCGCGACTCCTCCCGAGAAAGAACGCCACCGCCGGCCTCCTCCAATCTCGCGACTCCTCCGGAGAAAAAACGTCGACGCCGGCCTACTCCTTCGCCGCTCAACTTGGCATCAACAACCCTCTCACACGCAGTCTCTCTTTTCCTCGCCATAGACCCCTGCTACGCCTCCGTCCTCAATCCCTTTGCTCCGGTTTCCACGGCAGAGAACGAAATCGGCACCTGCGACGGCGCCCTCACTGAGGCTTATGGCCCGGCTCCACCTGTCCTCTCACCGGAGCAATCGGCGAACCAAGACCGCCGACCCGCGAGACGTGCGTACAACAGCTCGGCTAGATGACCAAAGGCAAGGTTGGATAGCCCCACCTCGACCACTTCATCCCACCGACTATCGTCATCGTCATCGTCCTCGTCCTCCACGTGAACGACGACCTCGAGCGGTAGCACATCGCAGCCTGCGAAATTAGATGGAGTGGCAGATCCGTGCCCTATCCGGTAAATTTCACGATAACCATTATCTTCCTTCAAACGCTAATTTCAGACTGGTCACAATCTTCAGCCAGAGTATATTTCTAGACTATTAGACGCCATCAATTTAACAGTTGGTGAAAGGTCACCCATTTTTATGTTTCTGCTTCCAGTTCCTGCCATAAAAAATGTGATATGTTGTTCCTTGCATACATGGTAATTGTTTGCAGGGCAGTGTTTATATGACATTGCGTAGAACAAGAATCAACATAACTCCTTTCTAATGGTTCTATGCAACAAAAAAATTCCTTCAACAATGTCCGTTTGTTTAATCCATCGCCGGAGTACAAACCCATCGAAACTGTAATGGTAGCAGTGGAGGTGGCCGCGTCGGAGCAGGTCCTACATTGTTCATGGATGGAGACGATGGGTGGCGCGACCATAAATTCTCCGACGAGGCTTCAAGTCACTTGGATAGGAACGTCATTAGAGGGCATGCATCAGTTGTAGGAACGATCTAAGGCAACAAAATTCATAGGGAAAGCATCAGCTGACTGACAATAGCTAGATTGGCGTGCACACAAGACCAAATAATCAAAATTCTGCAGTTTTGCCTTTGCTGCCGGCCCAAGCATCATCACCTTCTGGACTGAAACCAAAGGCATGGGTCTGCAGTACCCATTGTCCAAGTCCACAACAATCGTAGGTGTTGGTGTTGCAAAACTGCAGGGGCCCTCATTACAAAATAGACTCACTCTGGGCTCATCTTAGATCAGTGCTTATTGTATCTCCTTTGCTCGGTCTTTATTTGGTTCTAATGGAACAACTTCCAGTACAATAAAAGAAGAAAGAATCATCCCTTGACTTGCAGGTTCTCCATGCAAGGGCAAACAAATGTTTTGATACAGAACAACAGTTGTAAGTGCTACTGTTTGTATGCCCAATTTGGTTATCTCTTTTTTTCTGTATGACTATATTATCGTTGTATTAATATTTAGGTGGAAAGTGGAATTAAGCGAGGTCTGAGTGATCTTTGAATTGTTATTTCTCATATGGTTTCTCCTCTTCTCTCTACTTGATTTATTATGTACACAACTTCTTTTGTTTCCTTAAGGAACCATATATGAACCAGTACGTACATAACTCATTTAGCGTGTTATGTCTCTACAAATAATTTATTACCTTTGTTTTTACACCTATTTGTTTCCTGAATAACTAATCCAATTCTGTTTTCACCTTCCGACCACGGGATATTGGACATGGCATTATGACCCTGCTCCTGATTATTCAACCAACAATACCCGCCTAATCATTTTAGGAGATAATTGCACGGCTGTAACCATGTAGTCATGTTGGAATCTTCCAAGTGTGAAGAAATGTTAATGCACCTGCATACACAGATGAAGCATAGTTGCTTACATTTCATCTCCTATAATTAGGTCACAACAGCAGAACACTGTGCATGTGAGGATTACATTTTTCTTTCAAAGAAGAAGATCCATGGGAAGTGTTTCGGCTTATGGCCAGTGTGAAAATCATCGCCTCGTTGTCATTAGCCGATTACCAGCTTTCGACATGTAACATTTGTCCAGATAGTTTCCAACATGTAATATTTTCCCATATAGTTTTCACATGTAACAATTTGCTGGAGAGCTTTCAACATGTTTTCAGTAGCACATGTTGGAAACTATCTGGGCACCATAGTGTTACTCCTGGAGGCTTAACTTTTGCAAGGCATGTATCTATTCTTTCTTGTTTTGTCTGTAGATGATAGTCCACTTATCCTTTTGCTTTTTACCTATTATAGATCTGTCTGTGACACAAATATATCAATCTGGTTTATGTTGTGGTTGCTTCCTAACTAAAAGGTCTTGAATTTGATTCTAAAAATGTTGGAATTTGCAGGCATGGTCATATGGATTTTAGCTCAGACCATGCTTGATACTTTAACATTAGTAGCTGATATCTTTGGAACTTACACTTCTAAAAATCTTCCATGATTTTAGGCTAGCCCAAACGTCCATTTACTTTGGTTGCTTACTTATAATTAAAAATCATAATTGGATTGTGAGCTATTTGGACAAGAGAAACTGCCATTGGTGTTGTTATCGAGCTATCCGGTGCATGGCACTGAGAATTTCAACACGAGGGCAAAAAGGGAGGCAGTGAGAGGATTTAAGGTGGACAACAACGGGAGTGAACGGACCGTAGCTAGAAGATATGGACGGGATGGTGCCGTCATCATGTCCTCCAACTTCTAGAAAAGGAGAAAGTGGATCGGTGTGCTCCGAAATTAGAAGTGCATTGTTATTATTTTTTTAAAGTATCCTTGTATTTGCAATTTGTTTGCTGGAAGCAACTCTGTAATAGTTTAATAAGTGATAAGTAGCTATTTGCTTTGCTTTTACTTCCATATGGTGTCAAAGCACATTTCAAGTTGAAGAGGAATCCTAATGTTTACTGTAAGATGATTTTTTGCACACATGCATTTTTATGTCAATTTGGATGTGCATTATGTTTATGCGATCGGCAAGGAAAGAAACTTGACTGTCATGAGGCGATTGCCCGTACAATGGTAGCAAGTTTAAGCCGATATTTGTCCCGATGCATTCGTAAGCACATGATTGTGAATTACAATGACATTTTTATCAATGTCCCTATACATTTTTTTGTCCCGTAGCAACGCATGCCATTTTTATCAACGCCGTACAATGGTGGCAAGTTTAAGCCGATATTTGTGCAGATGCATCCGTAAGCACAGGCTTGTGAATTACAAAAACACTTTTATCATTTTTCCTACACATGATTTTTTTTGTCTCGTAGCAACGCATGCCATTTCTATCAACGTTCCTATACATTAGTTGCTTGTCCCGTAGTAACGCACGGGCATTCAACTAGTAGTATATAAGAAGGAAAAAACTGAAAAGAAAATTTATGTATAAATCTTCATGCAAAATCAAAGGAATATAGCATTGGCCGAGACTAATTAAGTCTCTAAGACATAACGTAGCAGAACTGTTTTTATTTCTAGTTTGTAGATGATAGATGCTTAATTAGACACTACTGTAGAGACAAGCATTATAGTGCTTTAAAAACTTAATTTATTTTATTAAACACATTCCTAAGCATTGCCCAAGGCCTAATCAAAATAGAGCATAAAATTGGAGTAATACTGAAAGTTGAAATTATTCGAAATTCCAAAAAAAATGCACAAGTTATATTATTTATAGGCACAATGTTCTGTTTGTTCCAGTTGCAAGTTTTAGTCTTTCTAGGCGCAATCTCAATCGCGGACATTTTTCAAGTAATACTGAAATTCAAAATTATTCAAAATTTCAAAAAAAGTGCACACACCTACATATTTTTCGATAGATAAGTGAGAAAGGTTTAAGTACAGAAAAGCCATCGCAATAACGAGGCAAATCTACAGAGCAGAAGAAGGCAACTACCGCCCATCCAACGGTAATTGCACTGACGCTCTTGCTAAAATCAGCCTCAAAGTTACTTATCGAAATTGCTGCTACGATCACTTGGCCATCCCCATCTTTGAGATTGTATCCATAGACATCCATGGTGGCAGCTACTCCATAATATCCACCGTCACTGCTTTTCATATAAATAGCCTCCTGAAATTAATACGTAACGCTAGATTAGTCAGTAAATATTCTCACAAAAAAAAATATTAGTCGTAAATAGAGGGCCAAGCAAAGGAACTAGCGTTTGGCTGATTAGTGCCAACATGCTTGGGTGGGAGCTCAATGTATGGGAGCTGAAGATGAACGGAGCTCAGTGAACGTGATAAACTTGATGCTTTCGCTTCCATGCTGGCACCCGCATTTAAACAGTTACTATTGAAAGGAGGGAGTATGAAGTTTGAACTTTCAAAACAAGATGAAAACTAGCACACCAATCAGCGGTTAGAAGATGATACGTCCAGTGTATCTAAGCCTGAACTGTACGCCGACCGACGCAATGTTCCGTCTGTTCCAGGTGAAGTTTTAGTCCGCCTTTGGTTAAAAGAAAAGTTTCAATCACGGACATACACGGTAGCAGCATTTATAGACATGACCTGAACGATAATAGAATCCTAACTTAAACCTAAAGACGCCAACAAACTTGGTACGCCAACAAACTTGGTATAATCAAACACAAGCTCTACATGGCTCCATCTACCCAGGGCACTCCATCAGGGATGCCGCCGCCACTATCTAACACAGGACCGATCCAATAACATTAATAAAAATGAAATTCAATAAAATTCCTTGTTTTGTAGAAAAAAATTAAAGTACAAAGGATTATACTTTCTGTAGGCTAACAAATATCATAAAATTTGAGTAAAACTTAGAGACAACCGTGGTAAACATTGAGAAAACAAAGTGACAGAAAACATAAGAGAAAGAAATCCAAGGAAAAAAATAGAAACAACAGGACCGATCCAGCAATTAACACCACAACAAAAAAAAGCACAAACACAGAATCAAAGTAATATAAAGGTACAGTAGAAATACCAACAAACTAATAATATACTTAGACGTGAGACATCATAACCCTTGATCCACTACCACGAATGTTGCAACTCGCACGGAATAACTCCGACCACTCGGAAGCAAAACAATAACCACCACAACCTCAAGTCTCAGATAACACAGACACGGTATAATAAGCAGCAGGCTTCGCCGCCTCTGCAACAGAACAACTGACTGTTTAGTCGACCTCCTCGATCTTGGGGCCAGGGCCACCGGATGCAGCTGGGGTGTCGTCGTCCATGCCGCCCTCCATGTCGGCACCAGCACCCTGGTACATCTTGGCGATGATGGGGTTGCACAGGGCCTCCAGCTCCTTCATCTTGTCCTCGAACTCATCCGCCTCAGCGAGCTGGTTCGTGTCCAGCCATTGGATGGCAGCATCGATGGCATCCTCGATCTTCTTCTTGTCGTCGGCCGGCAGCTTGGAGGCGATCTTCTCGTCCTTGATGGTATTGCGCATGTTGTACGAGTAGTTCTCCAGGGCATTCTTGGACTCCGCCTTCTTCTTGTGCTCCTCGTCCTCCGACTTGTACTTCTCAGCCTCCTGGACCATCTTCTCGATCTCCTCCTTGCTCAGCCTGCCCTTGTCATTGGTGATGGTGATCTTGTTCTTCTGCCCAGTCGTCTTGTCCTCAGCAGACACGTTCAGGATACCATTGGCATCGATGTCAAAGCAGACCGTGATCTGGGGAACTCCCCTGGGTGCGGGAGGGATGCCAGACAGCTCGAACTTGCCAAGGAGGTTGTTGTCACGGGTCCTTGTCCTCTCACCCTCGTACACCTGGATGAGCACACCAGGCTGGTTGTCCGAGTAGGTGGAGAAGACCTGCTCCTTCTTGGTGGGGATGGTGGTGTTCCTTGGAATCAAAACTGTCATCACACCCCCAGCTGTCTCCAGACCAAGAGAAAGAGGAGTGACATCCAATAACAGCAGGTCCTGGACCTTCTCGTTGCCCTCTCCGCTCAAGATGGCAGCCTGGACAGCAGCCCCGTAGGCAACAGCCTCATCAGGGTTGATGCTCTTGCACAGCTCCTTGCCGTTGAAGAAGTCCTGGAGAAGCTGCTGCACTTTGGGAATCCTAGTGGAACCACCAACAAGGACAACATCGTGCACGGTGCTCTTGTCCATCTTTGCATCCCTGAGACACTTCTCCACAGGCTCCATACACTTCCTGAACAGATCCATGTTCATCTCCTCAAACCTGGCCCGGGTGATGGTGGAGTAGAAGTCAATGCCCTCAAACAGCGAGTCAATCTCAATGGTGGTCTGTGCAGTGGAGGAGAGAGTCCTCTTTGCCCTCTCACAGGATGTCCTCAGCCTCCGAAGAGCTCTCGGGTTGCCACTGATGTCCTTCTTGTTCTTCCTCTTGAACTCCTGGACGAAGTGGTTGACCATCCTGTTATCAAAGTCCTCACCACCAAGATGAGTGTCACCAGCTGTGGCTTTAACCTCAAAGATGCCC
The DNA here is from genome assembly GCF_002162155.2 of Triticum dicoccoides. Lineage (NCBI taxonomy): Eukaryota > Viridiplantae > Streptophyta > Magnoliopsida > Poales > Poaceae > Triticum > Triticum dicoccoides. Next base: position 121,577,310 of record NC_041389.1, read on the forward strand.
TCCTCAATGGTGAGAAGAGAGACATCAAAGGTACCACCTCCAAGATCAAAGATGAGGACATTCTTCTCACCAACACTGGAAGCCTTCTTGTCAAGACCATAAGCAATGGCAGCAGCTGTTGGCTCGTTGATGATACGAAGGACATTGATGCCAGCAATGACACCAGCATCCTTGGTAGCCTGCCTCTGCGAGTCATTGAAGTATGCAGGTACAGTGACAACAGCATTCTTCACAGTGCTGCCAAGGAAAGCTTCTGCAATCTCACGCATCTTGATGAGGACCATAGAGGATATCTCCTCAGCTGCAAACTGCTTCTCCTCACCCTTGTACTGGACATTAATCATAGGCTTGTCACCAGGTCCAGCAACAACCTTGAAGGGCCACAGCTTAATGTCACTCTGGACAGTTGAATCGGTAAATCTCCGGCCAATGAGACGCTTGGCATCTGCATACAAGAGTTCACATCAGAAATTGCATTAAAAAAAACTAATACGTAAACAGTAGTCATAATATGAAAAGTTCATTCACAGACGAGACTTGGGTAGAAAACATGGTTAGTATTTAAATGGGCTGGAAACAGGACTGTATCTAAGAGGACCCTTATGCAATAATAAACCCTCATCATAAGCAAAGTAATATAAACAGGTAGTATATAGTAACTTAGAGGCTCATTATGAGCAGCCAGTGTCGCAAAGTTTCGTTCCTCCTCATTTTTTGCCATGTTTAGAGACACAGAATCACAAAAAAGGCAAAAAAAAAGTCAGATACCAAATTGCATTTAGTGTAAAAGCAACATAAACCTGTCATGCAATCTCAGCCGAAAGATGGTGATCTTGTTTATAACAATCGCAGTGATTCAGCAAATGGGATTGTTTGCATCACAGATTGCACAGCAACAAAACAGGTTCAGCATTTTGGCTTTCAGAATTCAAAAGTTCAATCATACTCCCTCCGTTCCTCAATCTAGTGCGCATAGATTCCAGCCCAGATACCAATGTGTGTGCTGGCGTTTATTTTTGGACGAGAAAGCCCTTGGTTTGTCCGAGAGTACTAGTTCGCTGGTATATGCTGGCTTCCGTCTGTCCCAGCGAGCATCTATGGCCAGCAAGCAACCGGCCAGGGAAGCGGAATGCTGGCCAAGGACGCGGCGATGCCTGCCATGGACGCTGGACACAAATGGTGCTTCTTGCTCCTGTGAGCCACTGCCGCTGCCGCACAAGAAGCCGACGCCGGCGTGCTGCCACCATGTGCAAGAACTCCCATCCTCGTCACAGGGGTGAAGCAGATGAGGAAGTTGGTTGGCACCTGTAGGAGCTGCATGGTGAACGGCGGCGTCCTTGGAGTGGCTCACTCGCAGGCGAACGATGGTGCGACCTGACCGGCGCCCCGTGACGGCCACCACGGCGGTGGATCCCATAGCAGGCACGCGAGCAGAGGGAGGGGAATGGGAGACGACGATGTGGCGGCCCACGGCGGTGGATCCCACAGTCCAGGAGTGCCCTTCATCGACATTGGCGTCCACGCCCGCGGCGGCGCCCATGACGACCTCGACGTCCACCCTCATGAAGCTGGCGGCCAGGGTCCCGCGCACACCTGCATGCCTTGTGTAGCCGCCCCATCTCCTCGGCGAGCACCATGGCGCTAGGAAGGTCCGCTTGACGGCCAAGCTGACAGCCAGATCCCGCTGCCCGCGTCCACCGCCAACAACCCCTATGTCGCCTTCTTGACTGAGCCGCTCCGCCCGACGGCACCTTCCTTGCCGCTAGTCAAATCCTGCCGCCACCAGTCGATTCCCTCTCAGGATGCGGAACCTGCTCTGCGCTCTGCGCCGCCGGCCATGGACACGGGGACACGAAGACGATGCTTGCGGGAGCAGGGGATAGCCGAGGGAGGAGGTGCGCGACAGGAATAGGATAAGGGATATTTTCGTCAAGAATGGGGCAAAGTAGCAAACACGCACTACATTCCGGAATTTTCACAAAAATCTTAGACGCACTATAAAACGGAATGGAGGGAGTATCAAAATATCTCAACAGTAAAAATAGCATGGGAGGTCAAATGGTAGTGCATGGTATAAGTTGATCATCACAGTGAATACAGAAATGTGGTATGGTTATGATATCATCACTTCTCCCATCAAGAATGAACCAAACAAAAATGAACCAGTACAACAAAATCCAGTAGGTAACAAAAAATGCAATGAGAGATTGAGCTGCAGATTGTTCAGATTGAAAACCATGAAAGCTATGAGCACATTTAGCTTGCTACACTATTTTGCCACAATCTAAAATTAGACGGGCAAAAAAGGAGCAAATCACAAGTTTGCCCCAATTCCGCTTCACAAAACATGGTAGCAAACTTAATGGCCCAAAGCCATCCATCATAAATTCAGCAGAAAAGCGCTTGGATTTTATTTCATCATCAATCTGCTAGCTCCAGAAATAAAACAAATACAACAATAATAACTAATTCAAAAGATAAAGCTACACAAATTGGCGCAGAACAGCTACAGATAATGAGAATCAATGAAGTGTGCAGTGAACAACAAGCCTGCCATAGAACCAAGTGGGATTTGATAAAGAATCGTTTCAATCCACGATCCGCTAGAATTATTCTCCAACAGAATAGCTAATTGACAATGTAGATTTAAGTCATGTTAAACCAAACACACTTGGCAAGACAAAGCAATCAAACCCTATAATACAACATAACCAATATAGATATCATCTGAGTCACATGTCCATTTAGTATAAAATAACTCACTGTCCAGATCTACTTTACACAAATAGACTAAGTGGGACCAAACAATTCACAAGATCGAACTGCGCAAGTTATATATGTTTATACTAACAGATCTGAAACCTCAATACCAACCAGCTAACAGCTACCTCTAGTAACAAACCGTTAGCAGCACGGATCTAAGCGACCAAGACCAACAATATATATCAGACTAGAACACATGCAAATAATACTAAAACACACTAAACAGAGTAGATCGAGGTAGACTACTAATCACTTTATGAAAACAGTAAACAGATCTGAGCTTGTAACGGATGCAGAAGTAAAGAGACGCTCACCGAAGACGGTGTTGATGGGGTTCATCGCCACCTGGTTCTTGGCAGCGTCGCCGATGAGGCGCTCGGAGTCGGTGAAGGCCACGTACGACGGCGTGGTGCGGTTGCCCTGGTCATTGGCAATGATTTCGACCCTGTCGTGCTGCCACACGCCGACGCACGAGTACGTCGTGCCGAGGTCGATGCCGATCGCCGGCCCATCGCCCTTCGCCGCCATCTCTCTCGCTCCGGAGAACTTGAAGCTCTCTGTTTTTCTTCCGGAGGAGGAGAAGCGGCGGCGGGTTGAGGAGGAGGGGGAGGACTAGGGTTTGAAGAGGAAGAGTAGAGGAGGCGGAACCGGGGATTTTGTAGGACAGAAGAGGGCTCGTGGAACTCTAGAAGGTTCTGGGCTGCGGGTCGGGATATTAGAGCCGTTCAGATCCGATCCTGCGGTTGATGGCGCAGGATGCCCTTTCCGCGGACGCCTCCCTGTTTGGAAGATGTTGCTTTTTTTCATTTTTGCGAATCTCGGTTTGGGATGTTCAAACGGCTAGTTTTTACACTTTCGGCAAAAGAGTTTGCTTCCATATGAGTCGAAGGAATCAGGCTATGAGTCCCGATAACACCCACACCTGTGGGCGTTAAGGGGTATCTCCACACGTCTAAGTGTGGGCAAAATAGATAACGCCCACACGCCCATACGTCAGGCCTCCTACCTTACGGTCCTGCACGTCCCGCGTGACAGTCACCGCGCATCCCCGCAGTTGTCATGGTCCGGACCCTCTTTCATGTTCGGTTAACTGCAGTTGTCATGTCGATGAACGCCATGTCTGGCAACTACAGTTGCCATGGTTGCTCAACTGCAGTTGTCATCTTAGTTCAAGTGCCAAATGCCATTTTTGGACAACTGCAGTTGTTGCCATGTATGGTCTGGTCTACTACAATTGCCATAATTTGAAAATTTTAGGAGTTGCCACCTACTAACACTAGGCAGTTGCCACCTAGCACTACAAAAAGACATGGCAACATAATATATCCGGGTAAAGAGAGAGTTATCATCTGCTTACAAGCACACTAGGGCAGTTTTCATGTACCTGCAAAACACATGGCAACTGACAGCTTTGGGTATGGGAGAGAAGACGGGCGTGTGGCCGAACTGATAAACGCCCACACACTAGCCCTTCTGCGTGCGTGAAAGGCGAACTGCTAAACGCCCACACACCAGCCCCTCCGTGTGGTGAACCGGACGTGTGGACGACCGAATGAATGCCCACACACCAGCCCAATCCTACGTGGCATAAAAAATCTGGCAAACCACGCCAAGATTCGTGCAAACACAAACAGACGTTGATCCATGCGTGTGGGCGAGATGCAAACGCCCACACGTGTGGGCATTATCTTTTCCGAAGGCTATTGTGTCGATTAACAGTTTAAAAAAATGTATGTGGGTTACGTGGCTCAACTTTTACAGTGATCGCTTCTGATGTAACTCCGCTAGCTTTATTTGTTGCAGCCCAATGGACTATGGGTCAGTTTGGTTGCCTTCCTGACGAACTCGTGCCTCACCACAAGCGTGCCTGAAACCTACCTTAGACTTGTTTGGATAGTATCCTGAGCATTCGACAGCATGTCTGGCCTGAAAAGTCTGTCATCATCATTAGCCTGGGTCAATCCAGGCACCACCATTAGCCTGAGGCCAGGCCACCAATTTCACAAAGCCTGGTGGGTGCCTGGCGATGGCTTAGTGTTAAAATATTCAGCTGGGCTAGTGGGCTCCACAGCTATACGTATTGTTGATCCTATAAAATGCTCTCGAATGCTTTTCCAGGTCAGGGCATCAACCAAGCGTCATTCTCTCAGGCCAACCTGACCAGCATACAACACAGGTGCTCTCAGGCCCGTTCCAGGCATTGAATTTTCAGGCACCGCGGCCAGGACTCAAACCAAACATGCCCTATGCCGTCCCGCTTCTCATCCTGCCCACTTTTCTCTAGTAGTGACTTTGTGGGCGATGTAGATTGAGCGATGGAAGTTGATCCACGAAGGCGAACATCAAAGTTCAATGTCCATACATATGTTCATATAAATCATTATCTATTTGGTCTTGAGATTGCAACACCAAAGTCCAAGACTAAACCACCGGTGCAGGCACCTACTGTAAACCGGACTTGGATTTCACCACTGTCGAGTTGTCGTAAAATGAATGTTGATGTTGCGGTTGACAAGAACATGATGAGGGGCTTTATATCAGATGTGTGCCACAATGATGCCGGCTCGTATATAGGTTCGCCAGCTCTTGTTTACCAGGGTTTGATGGGTCCTACAATCCTCAAGGCTCTTGCATGTCGAGAAGCCTTCGCTCTGGCAAATGATCTTATGTTGTAACATATCAAAGTTGCATCAGACTGCAAAACAGTGGTCATCGCTATCCACAATGGCACATTGGGCCTAATAGCACCAATTGTGAAGGAGATATGAGAAAATACAAGGGACTTTCTTTCTTGCAATTTTATTTTTGAAGGCCGGCTTTCAAACATGGGGCCGCATAGGTAAGTTCGACATGCTTTACATCTAGATGATGAGGTATGATACGTCTCCGTCGTATCTATAATTTTTTATTGTTCCATGCCAATATACTACAACTTTCATATACTTTTGGCAACTTTTTATATTATTTTTGGGACTAACATATTGATTCAGTGCCCAGTGCCAGTTCCTGTTTGTTGCAAGTTTTATGTTTCGCAGAAAACCCATATCAAATGGAGTCCAAATGGGATAAAAACGGACGGAGAATATTTTTGGAATATTTGTGATATTTGGGAAGAAGAATCAACGCGAGACGGTGCCCGAGGGGGCCACGAGGCAGGGGGCGCGCCCCTGACCCTCGTGGGCACCCCATAAGGCGGTTGCTACTCTTCTTTTGCCGCAAGAAAGCTAATTTTCGGGAAAAAAATCGTGGCGAAAGTTTCAATCCAATCGGAGTTACAGATCTCCGGATATATAAGAAACGGTGAAAGGGCAGAATCAGGGAGCTCAGAAACAGAGAGAGACAGAGAGGCAGATCCAATCTCGGAGGGGCTCTCGCCCCTCCCACGCCATGGAGACCATGAACCAGAGGGGAAACCCTTCTCCCATCTAGGGAGAAGGTCAAGGAAGAAGAAGAAGAAGGGGGGCTCTCTTCCCCTCGCTTCCGGTGACGCCGGAACGCCGCCGGGGCCATCATCATCACCGCGATCTACACCAACACCGCCGTCATCTTCACCAACATCTCCATCACCTTCCCCCATCTATATTCAGCGGCCCACTCTCCCGCAACCCGATGTACCCTCTACTTGAACATGGTGCTTTATGCTTCATATTATTATCCAATGATGTGTTTGAAGGAAATATGCCCTAGAGGCAATAATAAAGTTATTATTTATTTCCTTATTTCATGATAAATGTTTATTATTCATGCTAGAATTGTATTAACCAGAAACATAATACATGTGTGAATACATAGACAAACATAGTGTCACTAGTATGCCTCTACTTGACTAGCTCGTTAATCAAAGATGGTTAAGTTTCCTAACCATAGACATGAGTTGTCATTTGATTAACGGGATCACATCATTAGTAGAATGATGTGATTGACTTGACCCATTCCGTTAGCTTAGCACTTGATCGTTTAGTATGTTGCTATTGCTTTCTTCATGACTTATACACGTTCCTATAACTATGAGATTATGCAACTCCCGTTTACCGGAGGAACACTTTGTGTGCTACCAAACGTCACAATGTAACTGGGTGATTATAAAGGTGCTCTACAGGTGTCTCCGAAGGTACTTGTTGGGTTGGCGTATTTCGAGATTAGGATTTGTCACTCCGATTGTCGGAGAGGTATCTCTGGGCCCACTCGGTAATGCACATTGCTACGTCTTGAGCTTGCGTTGGTTTTCCTCGAAGAGGAGAGGGTGATGCAGCGATAGTAGCGTAAGTATTTCCCTCAGTTTTTGAGAACCAAGGTATCAATCCAGTAGGAGGCTCCTCAAAAGTCCCACGCACCTACACAAACAAACTGAGAACTCGCAACCAACGCAATAAAGGGGTTGTCAATCCCTTCACAGCCACTTGCGAAAGTGAGATCTAATAAAGATAGTAAGATAAGATAAATATATTTTTGGTATTTTATAATATAGATGCAAAAAGTAAAGATGCAAATAAAAGTAGATTGGAAGCAAATATGATAAGAGATAGACCCGGGGGCCATAGGTTTCACTAGTGGCTTCTCTCAAGATAGCATAAGTATTACGGTGGGTGAACAAATTACTGTCGAGCAATTGATAGAAAAGCGCATAGTTATGAGATTATCTAGGCATGATCATGTATATAGGCATCACGTCTATAACAAGTAGACCGACTCCTGCCTGCATCTACTACTATTACTCCACACATCGACCGACTCCTGCCTGCATCTAGAGTATTAAGTTCATAAGAACAGAGTAACGCATTAAGCAAGATGTCATGATGTAGAGGGATAAACTCAAGCAATATGATATAAACCCCATCTTGTTATCCTCGATGGCAACAATACAATACGTGCCTTGCAACCCTTTCTGTCACTAGGTAAGGGCACCGCAAGATTGAACCCAAAGCTAAGCACTTCTCCCATGGCAAGAAAGATCAATCTAGTAGGCCAAACCAAACTGATAATTCGAAGAGACTTGCAAAGATAACTCAATCATACATAAAAGAATTCAGAGAAGATTCAAATATTATTCATAGATAAACTTGATCATAAACCCACAATTCATCGGATCTCGAAAAACACACCGCAAAAAGAGTTTACATCGAATAGATCTCCACAAGAGAGGGGGAGAACATTGTATTGAGATCCAAAAAGAGAGAAGAAGCCATCTAGCTAATAACTATGGACCAGTAAGTCTGTGGTAAACTACTCACAACTCATCGGAGGGGCAAGGATGTTGATGTAGAGGCCCTCCATGGTCGATTCCCCCTCCGGCAGAATGCCGGCGAAGGCTCCAAAATGGGATCTCGCGGATACAGAAGGTTACGATGGTGGAAATTGTGTTTTGTCCTGCTCCTGGATGTTTTCGGGGTACGTAGGTATATATAGGAGGAAGAAGTACGTCGGTGGCCGCCCGAGGGGCCCACGAGATAGGGGCGCGCCCTATAGGGGGGGGGCGCCCTCCTATCTCGTGGGAGCCTCGGCGGCTTCTTGGCTTGCACTCCAAGTCCTCGGGATCACGTTTGTTCCAAAAATCACGCTCCCAAAGGTTTCATTCCGTTTGGACTCCATTTGATATTCCTTTTCTTCGAAATACTGAAATAGGCAAAGAAACAGCAATATGGGCTGGGCCTCTGGTTAGTAGGTTAGTCCCAAAAATGATATAAATGTGTAAAATAAAGCCCATAAACATCCAAAAGGGGTAATATAATAGCATGGAACAATAAAAAATTATAGATACGTTGGAGACGTATCAAGCATCCCCAAGTTTAATTCCTGCTCGCCCTCGAGTAGGTAAACGATAAAAAGAGAATTTTTGACGTGGAATGCTACCTAGCATAATTCATAATGTAATTTTCTTTATTGTGGCATGAATGTTCAGATCCAAATGATTCAAAATAAAAGTTCATGTTGATAAAAGAAATAGTAACACTTCAAGCATACTAATCAAAGTAATCATGTCTTCTCAAAATAACATGGCAAAAGAAAGTTCATCCCTACAAAATCATATAGTTAGGTTATGCTTCATTTTTGTCACACAAAGATGTTCCCAACTTCTATACCCCCGATGACAAGCCAAGCAATTGTTTCATACTTAAATAATCTCAAACTTTTTCAACCTTCACGCAATACATGAGCGTGAGCCATGGATATAGCACTATGAGTGGAATAGAATATGATGATGGGGATTATGTGGAGAAGACAAAAAAGGAGAAAGTCTCACATTGACGAGGATAATCAGCGGGCTATGGAGATGCCCATCAATTGATGTCAACATGAGGAGTAGGAATTGCCATGCAACGGATGCACTAGAGCTATAAATGAATGCTCAACAAAAGAAAACTAGTGGGTGTGCATCCAACTTGCTTGCTCACAAAGACCTAGGGCATTTGAGGAAGCCCATCGTAGGAATATACAAGCCAAGTTCTATAATGAAAAATTCCCACTAGTATGAAAAAGACAACTTATGAGACTCACTATAAGAAAAACATGGTGCTACTTTGAAGCACAATATATGAGACTCACTACATGAAGAATAAGGTGCTACTTTGAAGCACAAGTGTGGAAAAAGAGATAGTAACATTGCCCTTTTTATTTATATTTTTTTCCTTTTTTTTCTTTGGGCCTTTCTTTTTTTTTGCCTTTCTTCTTTTTTTTTCTTTGGGCAATGTTCTAATAATGATGATCATCACACTTCTATTGATTACAACAAAAGAATTACAACTCGAAACTAGAACAAGATATGACTCTATATGAATGCCTCTAGCGGTGTACTGGGATGGTGTAATGAATCAAGAGTGACATGTATGAAAATAATGCATGGTGGCTTTGCCACAAATACGATGTCAACTACATGATCATGCAATGGCAATATGACAAAAGTAAAGTATGTCATGATGATGATAAACAGAACGGTGGAAAGTTGCATGGCAATATATCTTGGAATGGCTATGGAAATGCCATAATAGGTAGATATGGTGACTGTTTTGAGGAAGATATAGGGAGGTTTATGTGTGATAGAGCGTATCTTATCACGGGGTTTGGATGCACCGGTGAAGTTTGCACCAACTCTCAAGGTGAGAAAGGGCAATGCACGGTACCGAAGAGGCTAGCAAAGGCGGAAAGGTAAAAGTGCGTATAATCCATGGACTCAACATTAGTCAAAAGAACTCATATACTTATTGCAAAAATTTATAAGTCATCAAAAACCAAGTACTACGCGCATGCTCCTAGGGGGATAGATTGGTAGGAAAAGACCATCGCTCGTCCCCGATCTCTACTCATAAGGGTGCACAAGCCAGGTACACTTCATGTTTCAAATTTGTTACACAACTTTAACCATACGTGCATGCTAGGGACTTGCTAACTTCAACACAAGCATTCTTTAAATTCATAATCAACCAACTAGCATGACTTTAATATCACTACCTCCACATCTCAAAACAATTATCAAGTATCAAATTGATCATAACATCCAATTATCTTCCTATGATAGTTTTTATTATACCCAACTTGGATGCCTACCATTCTAGGACCAATTTTATAACCATAGAAAATACCATGCTATTCTAAAAGACACTCAAAATAATATAAGTGAAGCATGAGAGACTAGTAATTTCTTGAAAATTAAATCACCACCATGCTCTAAAAGATATAAGTGAAGAACTAGAGCAAAAACTATCAAGCTCAAAAGATATAAGTGAAGCACATAGAGTATTCTAGCAAATTCTAATCAAATAGGCTTCTCCAAAAAGGTGTGTATAGCAAGGATGATTGTGGTAAACTAAAAAAAGCAAAGACTAATATAATACACGACGCTCCAAGCAAAACACATATCATGTGGCGAATAAAAATATAGTTCCAAGTAAAGTTACCAATGAACGAAGACGAAAGAGGGGATGCCTTCCCGGGGCATCCCCAATCTTAGGCTTTTGGATATTCTTGAATATCTTGGGGTGCCATGGGCATCCCCAAGCTTAGGCTCTTGCCACCCTTTATTCCATAGTCCATAAAAGCTTTACCCGAAACTTGAAAACTTCACAACACAAAACTCAACAGGAAATCTTATAAGCTCCATTAGTGAAAGAAAACAAAACCACCACATAAGGTACTACAATGAACTCATTCTTTATTTAATTTGGTGTTAAACCTACTGTATTCCAACTTCTCTATGGTTGATAAACTATTTTACTAGCCATAGATGCATCAAAATAAGCAAACAACACACGAAAAACAGAATCTGTCAAAAACAGAACAGTCTGTAGCAATCTGTAACTAACGCAAACTTCTGGAACTCTAAAAATCCTACCAAAATAGGAAGTCCTGGACAATTTGTTTATTGAACAGCAGCAAAAATAATCAACGCAAAATCACGTTTCTGTGATTTAAAAAAATTATATTCATGCGTGCAAAGTTTCTGTTTTTCACCAGAATCAAATCAACTATCATCGTAGGTTATCCTATAGGTTCTACTTGGCACAAACACTAATTAAAAGATAAAACACATCCAAACAGAAGGTAGATGCAAGATTTATTACTAAACAGGAGCAAAAACAAAAAACATAAAGAAAATGGGTTGCCTCCCAACTAGCGCTATCGTTTAACGCCCCTAGCTAGGCATAAAAGCGAAGATAGATCTAACGAGTGCCATCTTTGGCACTAAATTCATAAGTAGCCTGCATGATAGATTCATAAGGTAATTTGACTTTCTTTCTTGGAAAGTGCTCCATGCCCTTTCTTTAATGGAAATTGGAATCTAATATTCCCTTCCTTCATATCAATAATCGCGCCAATCGTTCTAAGGAAAGGTCTACCAAGAATAATAGGGCAAGAAAGATTGCAATCTATATCCAGAACGATAAAATCCACGGGCACCAAATTTCTATTTGCAACAATGAGAACATCATTGATCCTTCCCATTGGCTTTTTAATGGTGGAATCCGCAAGGTGCAAATTTAAAGAGCAATCATCAAGATCATGGAAACGTAGAATATCACATAAAGTTTTCAGAATCGTGGAAACACTAGCACCCAAATCACACAAAGCAAAATACTCATAATCTTTAATTCTAATCTTTATAGTAGGTTCCCACTCATCATTAAGTTTTCTAGGTATAGAAACTTCCAAATTAAGTTTTTCATCATAAGATTACATCAAGGCATCAACGATATGTTTGGTAAAAGCTTTATTTTGACTATAAGCATGAGGAGAATTAACAACGGATTGCAACAAGGAAATACAACCTTTTAAAGAGCAATTATCATAATCAAATTCCTTGAAATCCGAGATAGTAGGTTCAATGTTATTAGAAGTTGAGGACTCTCCAATCACACTTTTACCAAATTTAGCATCAAGACCTAAAGACTCCGAATTCTTGGGACGCCTTCTAGGCAAAGTTGATTCATCATCAGTCCCATAATCATCAAAATTCATATTGCAAAACATAGATCTAATAGGAGACGCATCAATAACTTTAAGATCTTCATCATTATTTTCATGAAACTAGAAGAACACGCTTTTATAAAGCTATCTTTCTTAGCACGCAATCTAGCGGTTCTTTCCTTACACTCATCAATGGAAATTCTCATTACTTTGAGAGACTCATTGATATCATGCTTAGGAGGAGAAGATCTAAGTTTAAGAGAATCAACATCAAGCGAAAGTCTATCAACATTCCTAGCTAAATCATCAACTTTGAGCAATTTTTCTTCAAGCAAAGCATTAAAATTCTTTTGAGAAATCATAAATTCTTTCACACTATTCTCAAAATCAGAGGGCATCTTATTAAAATTACCATAAGAATTATTGTAGGAATTTCCATAATTATTAGAGGAATTACTAGGGAACGATCTAGCATTAAAGTTTCCTCTATAAGCATTATTTCCGAAACTATTCCTACCAACAAAATTCACATCCATAGATTCATTATTATTCTCAATCAAAGAAGACAAAGGCATATCATTGGGATCAAGAGGGGTATTTTTAGTAGCAAACAATTTCATAAGTTCATCCATCTTTCCACTCAAAACATTGATTTCTTCTATAGCATGCACTTTTTTACTAGAAGATCTTTCGGTGTGCCATTGAGAATAATTAGCCATAATATTATCAAGAAGTTTTGTAGCATCTCCTAACGTGATTTCCATAAACGTGCCTCCCGCGGCCAAATCTAAGAGATTTCTAGAAGCAAAGTTCAAACCGGCATAATTTTTTTTGTATGATCATCCATAAATTCAAACCATGAGTAGGGCAATTGCGAAGCATCAATTTCATTCTTTCCCAAGATTGGGCAACATGCTCATGATCAAGTTGTTTAAAATTCATAATATCGTTCCTAAGAGTGATAATCTTAGTGGGAGGAAAATACTTAGAGATAAAAGCATCTTTACACTTGTTCCAAGAATCAATACTATTTTTAGGCAAAGACGAAAACCAAACTTTAGCATGATATCTAAGTGAAAATGGAAATAACTTCAATTTGACAATATTGTTATCCGTATCTTTCTTCTTTTGCATATCACACAAATCCACAAAATTGTTTAGATGAGTAGCGGCATCTTCACTAGGAAGGCCGACGAATTGATCTTTCATAAAAAGATTCAGCAAAGCAGTATTGATTTCACAAGACTCAACATCATTAAGAGGAGCAATCGGAGTACTAAGGAAATCATTATTATTGGTATTCGATAAATCACACAATTTGGTATTATCTTGCGCCATGGCAACAAGTAATCCAACACACAAGCAAACAAAGAAAGGCAAGCGAAAGAGAGAGGAGGAGATTGGGAAAGAGAGGGCGAATAAAATGGCAAGGGTGAAGTGGGGGAGAGGAAAACGAGAGGCAAATGGCAAATAATGTAAATGCGAGGGAGATGGGTTTGTGATGGGTACTTGGTATGTCTTGACTTGAGCGAAGACCTCCCCGGCAACGGCGCCAGAAATCCTTCTTGCTATGTCTTGAGATTGCGTTGGTTTTTCTCGAAGAGAAGAGGGTGATGCAGCGATAGTAGTGTAAGTATTTCCCTCAGTTTTTGAGAACCAAGGTATCAATCTAGTAGGAGGCTCCTCAAAAGTCCCACGGACCTACACAAACAAACTGAGAACTCGCAACCAACGCAATAAAGGGGTTGTCAATCCCTTCACGGCCACTTGCGAAAGTGAGATCTAATAAAGATAGTAAGATAAGATAAATATATTTTTGGTATTTTATAATATAGGTGCAAAAAGTAAAGATGCAAATAAAAGTAGATTGGAAGCAAATATGATAAGAGATAGACCCGGGGGCCATAGGTTTCACTAGTGGCTTCTCTCAAGATAGCATAAGTATTATGGTGGGTGAACAAATTACTGTCAAGAAATTGATAGAAAAGCGCATAGTTATGAGATTATCTAGGCATGATCATGTATATAGGCATCACGTCCATAACAAGTAGACCGACTCCTGCCTGCATCTACTACTATTACTTCACACATCGACCAACTCCTGCCTGCATCTAGAGTATTAAGTTCATAAGAACAGAGTAACGCATTAAGCAAGATGACATGATGTAGAGGGATAAAATCAAGCAATATGATATAAACCCCATCTTGTTATCCTCGATGGCAACAATACAATACGTGCCTTGCAACCCTTTCTGTCACTGGGTTAGGGCACCGCAAGATTGAACCCAAAGCTAAGCACTTCTCCCATGGCAAGAAAGATCAATCTAGTAGGCCAAACCAAACTGATAATTCGAAGAGACTTGCAAAGATAACTCAATCATACATAAAAGAATTCAGAGAAGATTCAAATATTATTCATAGATAAACTTGATCATAAACCCACAATTCATCGGATCTCGACAAACACACCGCAAAAAGAGTTTGCATCGAATAGATCTCCACAAGAGAGGGGGAGAACATTGTATTGAGATCCAAAAAGAGAGAAGAAGCCATCTAGCTAATAACTATGGACCCGTAGGTCTGTGGTAAACTACTCAAAACTCATCGGAGGGGCAAGGATGTTGAAGTAGAGGCCCTCCATGGTCGATTCCCCCTCCGGCAGAATGTCGGCGAAGGCTCCAAGATGGGATCTCACGGATACAGAAGGTTACGGTGGTGGAAATTGTGTTTCATCCTGCTCCTGGATGTTTTCGGGGTACGTAGGTATATATAGGAGGAAGAAGTACGTCGGTGGCCGCCCGAGGGGCCCACGAGACAGGGGGCGCGCCCTACAGGGGGGCACCCACCTATCTCGTGGGAGCCTCGGCAACTTCTTGGCTTGCACTCCAAGTCCTCTGGATCACGTTCGTTCCAAAAATCACGCTCCTGAAGGTTTCATTCCGTTTGGACTCCGTTTGATATTCCTTTTCTTTGAAATACTGAAATAGGCAAAAAAACAACAATATGGGCTGGGCCTCCGGTTAGTAGGTTAGTCCCAAAAATGATATAAATGTGTAAAATAAAGCTCATAAACATCCAAAAGGGGTAATATAATAGCATGGAACAATCAAAAATTGTAGATACGTTGGAGACGTATCACACATCACTATAAGCCTTGCAAGCATTGTAACTAATGAGTTAGTTGCATGATAATGTATTACGTAACGAGTAAAGAGACTTGCCGATAACGAGATTGAACTAGGTATTGAGATACCGACGATCGAATCTCGGGCAAGTAACATACCGATGACAAAGGGAACAACGTATGTTGTTATGCGGTTTGACCGATAAAGATCTTCGTAGAATATGTGGGAGCCAATATGAGCATCCAGGTTCCGCTATTGGTTATTGACCAGAGACGTGTCTCGGTCATGTCTACATTGTTCTCGAACCCGTAGGGTATGCACGCTTAAAGTTCGATGACGGTTATATTATGAGTTTATGTGTTTTGATGTACCGAAGGTAGTTCGGAGTCCCGGATGAGAACGGGGACATGACGAGGAGTCTCGAAATGGTCGAGACATAAAGATCGATATATTGGACGACTATATTCGAACATTGGAAAGGTTCCGAGTGATTCGGGTATTTTTCGGAGTACCGGAGAGTTACGGGAATTTGCCGGGGAGTATATGGGCCTTATTGGGCTTTAAGGGAAAGAGAGAGGAGAGGTTGGGCGCCCCCAAGGCCTAGTCCGAATTGGACTAGGAGGAGGGGCTGTGCCCCCTCCTTCCTTCTCTTCTCTCTCCCCTTTCCCTGACTCCTACTCCTACTACTTGCAAGGGGGGAATCCTACTCCCGGTGGGAGTAGGACTCCTCCTAGGGCACTCCATAGAGAGGGCCGGCCCTCCCCCTCCTCCACTCCTTTATATACGGGGAGGGGGGCACCCCTTGGAGACACAACAATGATCATTGATCTCTTAGCCGTGTGCGGTGCCCCCTCCACCATAGTCCTCCTCGATAATATCGTAGAGGTGCTTAGGCGAAGCCCTGCGTTGGTAGAACATCATCATCGTCACCACGTCGTCGTACTGACGGAACTCTCCCCCGACACTCGGCTGGATCAGAGTTCAGGGACATCATCGAGTTGAACGTGTGCAAGAACTCGGAGGTGCCGTGCTTTCGGTGCTTGATCGGTCGGGCCGTGAAGACGTACGACTACATCAACCGCGTTGTGCTAACGCTTCCTCTTTCGGTCTACGAGGGTACGTGGACACACTCTCCTCTCTCATTGCTATGCATCACCATGATCTTGCCTGTGCGTAGGAATTTTTTTGAAATTACTACGTTCCCCAACAGTGGCATCCGAGCCAGGTTTTATGCGTTGATGTTATATGCACGAGTAGAACACAAGTGAGTTGTGGACGATACAAGTCATACTACTTACCAGCATGTCATACTTTGGTTCGGCGGTATTGTTGGATGAAGCGGCCCGGACTGACATTACGGGTACGCTTAAGCGAGACTGGTTCTACCGACGCGCTTTGCACACGGGTGGCTGGCGGGTGTCAGTTTCTCCAACTTTAGTTGAACCGAGTGTGGCTACGCACGGTCCTTGAGAAGGTTAAAACAGCACTAACTTGACGAACTGTCGTTGTGGTTTTGATGCGTAGGTAAGAACGGTTCTTGCTCAGCCCGTAGCAGCCACGTAAAACTTGCAACAACAAAGTAGAGGACGTCTAACTTATCTTTGCAGGGCATGTTGTGATGTGATATGGTCAAGACGTGATGCTATATTTTATTGTATGAGATGATCATGTTTTGTAAACAAGTTATCGGCAACTGGCAAGAGCCATATGGTTGTCGCTTTATTGTATGCAATGCAATCGCCCTATAATTGCTTTACTTTATCACTAAGCGGTAGCGATAGTCGTAGAAGCAATAGTTGGCGAGACGACAACGATGCTATGATGGAGATCAAGGTGTTGCGCCGGTGACGATGGTGATCATGACGGTGCTTCGGAGATGGAGATCACAAGCACAAGATGATGATGGCCATATCATATCACTTATATTGATTGCATGTGATGTTTATCTTTTATGCATCTTATCTTGCTTTGATTGACGGTAGCATTATAAGATGATCTCTCACTAAATTTCAAGATAAAAGTGTTCTCCCTGAGTATGCACCGTTCCCAAAGTTCGTCGTGCCCAGAAACCACGTGATGATCGGGTGTGATAAGCTCTACGTCCATCTACAACGGGTGCAAGGCAGTTTTGCACACACAGAATACTCAGGTTAAACTTGACGAGCCTAGCATATGCAGATATGGCCTCGGAACACTGAGACCGAAAGGTTGAGCGTGAATCATATAGTAGATATGATCAACATAGTGATGTTCACCATTGAAAACTACTCCATTTCACGTGATGATCGGTTATGGTTTAGTTGATTTGGATCACGTGATCACTTAGATGATTAGAGAGATGTCTATCTAAGCGAGAGTTCTTAAGTAATATGATTAACTGAACTTAAATTTATCATGAACTTAGTCCTGGTAGTATTTTACAAATTATGTTGTAGATCAATAGCTCGCGTTGTTGCTTTCATATGTTTATTTTGATATGTTCCTAGAGAAACTGTTGAGGGAGTTCTGGATTAGGGGGTATCCGGACAGCCGGACTGTGTACAACGTCCGGACTATTGAAGCGTGAAGATACAAGATTCAAGACTTCGGCCCATGTTCGTATGGGACTTTCCTTGGCGTGGAAGGCAAGCTTGGCGATCCGAATATTATGTTTCCTTCCTTGTAACCGACTCCATGTAAACCCTAGCCCTCTCCGGTGTCTATATAAACCAGAGAGGTTGGTCCTTAGAAGGCCGATCACAATTATATTCATACCATCATAGGCTAGCTCCTAGGGTCTAGCCTCTACGATCTCATGGTAGATCTACTCTTGTACTACCCATATCATCAATATTAATCAAGCAGGAAGTAGGGTTTTACCTTCATCGAGAGGGCCCGAACCTGGGTCAACATCTGTGTCCCTTACTTCTTGTTACCATCAGCCTTGACGCACAGATTGGGACCCCCTACCCGAGATCCGCCTGTTTTGACACCGACATTGGTGCTTTCATTGAGAGTTCCTCTGTGACGTCGCCGCAAGGCTTGATGGCTCAACTCGTCTTCAAGGACGATATTACTTCGGAGGGAGCTCTGGCTGTAGGCCAGATGCTCCGACTCGGCGGCTTTATCATGGCCGCCCCGTCGGTGACAGAGCCGACGATGGCCTCTCGGGTTATCAATCATAACCTTCGGGTCAGTTCGGAACTCGCCGAACAGATGGATCCAATGGAGCTCTCCTCCTTTAATGAACTCTTGGATCGCATCGCGGCTCTGGGAGTCGCTACGAATTATGATCGGATTGGGCTTAAACCCGACCGAAGGGACATCAGATCCCCACCGGCCACCCATGAGATGGCGATTGTGGAAGAACCACACGCGGATCGTCCCCCAACTTTGAGGACGAATTATGTTCGGATCGCCGAACTCCTTGAGCCAAAAATCTGCTCAGAGGACAACCTGTCCCAGGTCCTAGACTTAGAATCGAGCATTGGGCCAAAAGAATTGGGTAACACTCCGGATTCCGAGTTGCTGGGCTCGGAACCGCCCGCGCCCTTGGGCGTTAGATCGGATCATAATCCGGATTCTGCTAACAATACCTATTTGGACTTAAACTGTCTCTCCCGCATCAGGCAAGAGCCCCAGGAGACGGTGCATCATTACTGGGCCAGATTCCTCCTTGCGCTTAACAAAGTTAAGGACTGCCGCGAGGAGAACATGGTCTCACTCTTCTGCAAAAACTGCACGGACGAAGGGCTCCTCAATGCTATAGGCCGCCGTGAAATAATATGTTTCGCGGACTTGGCAGTCATAGTACGTAAATATTGTGCGATGGAGAGCGCTTGGAAGACCCAAACAGAATTTTGGGATAGTACCTCCCTCACCAAGACCTTTGTCCGAACCAAACGGACGAACTCTCGTAGGACGTCCGATCCAATCCCCAAGAAACTGAAGCCCACCCCAGGGCGGGGATCCATATTGGAAGGATGGCTCGATGGGCCATGTAAGCTCCACGGTACGCCAGATACAATGCCAACTCATAGCCTTAGGGCATGTTGGATACTCCGGCAGGTGGCAAAAAGCGGCGAGGATCTTCTGGCGAGCCATAAAATGGAACAATATCCTGCCCGCGGACACAATATGGTGCTAACAGTCTTCGAGACTTTTGCCTCGAACAACAGGCGCAAGCAGGCTCACCGAAGCTCTGCAGAAATTTACCGTGTGGCAAAGATAAACCCCTGGAGCGACACGGCCATAACTTTCAATGCCAGTGACGAACCTCGATTCCAGACTGTCCAGGCACCGGCCGCTCTGGTCCTTAGCCCAATCGTGGACGGCTTCCGGCTTACCAAAGTACTCATGGACGGCGGAAGCGGGTTAAACTTGATCTATGAATAAACGCTCAACAAAATGGAGATTGATAGAGGCCGCATTAAGCAAAGCGGCACCACCTTCAGGGGAATCATCCCTACTCGGGAAGCACGGTGCGCGGGAAAAATCACACTTGATGTGGTGTTCGACACCCTGGAGA
Organism: Triticum dicoccoides; assembly: GCF_002162155.2. NCBI lineage: Eukaryota > Viridiplantae > Streptophyta > Magnoliopsida > Poales > Poaceae > Triticum > Triticum dicoccoides. Next base: position 121,597,104 of record NC_041389.1, read on the forward strand.
ATTATAGGTCCGAAGAAATCACATTCCAAGTGGCTCCTTTCAGCAGCGGATACCACACCCTTCTAGGGCGGGACGCGTTCACGAGCTTTCAAGTTGTACCCCATTACGGGTACATGAAGCTTAAAATGCCCGGGCCCAACGGAATCATCACTCTAGCCAATGATCCGGACATCACGCTCCGCGCCGAAAACAAAACCGCATCACTAGCCCTGGAAGCATTATCTGAAGCCCTAGCAGCCGAAGAATTAACAACACTGCGGGCCACCGTGGACAGGGACGACGTGATACTCGATAAATGACCCAAGTCCACCTCATTTAAACCTGCAGACGAGATAGTCAAATTCCAGGTCCACCCAACGGATCCCACGAAGACAGCATCCATCAGAACACAATTGAGCCCCGTGATGGACGCCGCACTACGAGATTTCTTACGCGAGAATTGGGACATTTTCGCCTGGCACCCTTCGGACATGCCAGGCACCCCACACCGGCTGGCCGAACACAGCCTCAATATACTAAAGGGATACAAACCGGTCAAACAGACCCTAAGGCCGTTTTCAGAACCCAAATGGCAAGCCATGGGGGAAGAGCTAGCCAAACTGCTTGAGGCCGGATTCATTAGAGATATTAAACATCCGGATTGGCTGGCGAATTTGGTAATGGTGCCAAAAAAGGACAAATCCTGGCGCCTATGCGTCGACTTCAAAGACCTCAACAAGGCTTGCCCCAAGGATCCCTTTCCCCTCCCTCTCATCGATCAAATCATCGATGCCACAGTTGGACACGACTCGCTGTGTTTTCTCGACGCATACTCTGGATACCATCAAATAAGATGGCAGAGTCTGACCAAGCTGCAACAGCTTTTATAACGCCATATGGCCCTTTTTGCTTCAACACTATGCCCTTCGGGCTCAAGAATGCCGACGCAACCTATCAACGCATGATTCAAACATGCCTGGAGAAACAAATCGGCAAAACAGTGGAAGCATATGTGGACGACGTTGTCATAAAAACCAGACACGTCGAAACCCTGATAGATGACTTGAGGCTTACATTCGATAACCTCCGGACATACGACATCAAGTTGAATCCGGAAAAATGTGTTTTCGGTGTCCCTTTGGGGAAGCTCCTGGGCTTCATTGTTTCCAATAGAGGAATAGAAGCGAATCCAGCAAAAATCCGAGCCCTGTCGCAGTTGGCCATACCAACCGACCTCAAGCACATCCAGAAGCTAGCAGGATGCATGGCCGCTTTGAGCCGCTTTATATCCAAGCTAGGAGAAAAGGCGTTGCCTCTTTACCGCCTCCTTTGGCGCACCAAACATTTTGTATGGACGGCCGCAGCCACGGCCGGACTAGATGAGATAAAGACCTTATTGGCCAGTAATTCGGTCCTAACAGTGCCAAACATCGGTGAACCTATGCTGCAATACATAGCTGCAACACATCAAGTGGTAAGCGCAGTGCTCGTCGTCGAACGAGAGGTGAACGGATACAAATTCCCGCTTCAAAAGCCGGTTTACTATGTATCCACGGTCCTTACCCCATGTAAATCCCGATACCCACACTATCAAAAAATAGCATACACAGTCTTCATGGCATCTCGGAAGCTAAGACACTACTTTCAAGAGTGTTCGATTACTGTCGCCTCTGAAGTAGCACTCAACGACATAATTAATAACCGCGATGCTATGAGCCGGATTGCTAAATGGGCCATCAAGCTCCTGCCATTCGACATAACATACAAACCGCGGCGAGCCATTAAGTCGCAAGTATTGGCTGACTTTATCGCCGAATGGACAGAACCCGAACTCCCTAAAGAGTATGGCATGTACTCCAACTGGATCATGCACTTTGACGGCTCCAAAATGCTGTCCGGACTAGGAGCAGGGGTAGTCCTGACGTCTCCCACCGGGGACACGGTCCAGTACGTCCTACAAATATTATACACAGACTCCAACAATGCGGCCGAATATGAGGCCCTGTTACATGGTCTTCGGATGGCAGTCTCTATGGGCATCCAACGCCTGGAAGTGCGCGGGGACTCGAACCTCGCAATATCACAAATAAACAGAGACTTTAATGCCAAGGATCCGAAAATGGCGGCCTATCGTAATGTCGTCCTAAAGATGTCAGATCGGTTCGAGGGGCTCGAATTCCACCATGTGGCTCGAGAAAACAATCAAGCGACGGGCGTACTTGCCCGCATCGGTGCCAAACGCGACCCTGTCCCACCTAATATATTCCTGGAAAGGTTGTTCAAGCCATCCGTAGTATGGGAAGGGGAGTCCGGCAATACCAGCACAGATCCGAATACACCCCCAGACTCTGAACCATCTGACACAATCGGAGGCTCTGCCATTGAAATAACACCTTCGGCCCACGAAATCATGGCCGTAATCGCCTCATGGACCGAGCCGTTCTTGGCCTACCTAAATAGGCAGGAGCTCCCCGAAGACCAAAATGAAGCATGCTGCATAGTCCGGCGTTCTAAAGCTTACAAGGTCCATGAAGGGGAACTCTACAAGAAAAGCGCGACCGGAGTGCTCCAAAGGTGCATCTCCGAAGAGGAAGGGCGGCAACTCCTGGCTAAAATTCACGCCGGACTGGGCGGACACCATGCCGTAGCTCGAGCGCTAGTCAGCAAAGCCTTCCGTACAGGCTTCTATTGGCCGACGGTCCAAGCAGACGCACAGGACCTTGTCCAACATTGCATCGGCTACCATCTCTTCGCCAATCAGAGTCATATGCCCCCTACCGCTCTCCAAACAATCCCCATAACTTGGCCCTTCGTAGTCTGGGGGCTGGATATGGCCGGACCCCATAAAGGGGGAAGCCATAAGAAAAAATACTTATTGGTCATGGTGGACAAATTCACCAAATGGATCGAAGCCAAACCAGTTAAAACGGCCGAATCCGGTTCAGTAATAGATTTCATATCCGGGGTTGTACACCAGTACGGTGTCCCCCATAGCATCGTCACTGATAATGGCTCAAATTTCACAGCCGATGAAGTGAAAACTTGGTGCAGCAAAATGGGCATTAAGCTCAACTACGCTTCCATCTACCACCCGCAAACAAACGGCCAGGTCGAACGGGCAAATGGTCTTATCATGAGCGGCATAAAACCCAGATTAGTGCGATCATTAACAGAATCGGATACGCACTGGGTAGAGGAGCTCGACTCCGTACTCTGGGGGCTCCAGACCACACCGAATCGAACCACCGGATACACACCATTCTTTATGGTGTACGGTGCGGAAGCAGTACTACCCTGCGACATAATACATGATTCACCACGCGTACACATGTACGAAGAGAAGGAAGCCGAGTTAGATCGGCAGGATAACTTGGACGCCCTGGAGGAGGAGCGCGATGTCGCAAAAGCTCGTTCCGCATTCTATCAGCAGCAGGCTCGGCGATATCAAAGCAGAGAAGTGCGGGCCAAAACTTACAACATTAGTGAGCTCGTTCTATGCCTACCGGAGAAGAAGAAGGACAAACTCAAACCCAGATGGGAAGGTCCCTTCGTCATCGACAAAGTTCTTACCGGAGGAGCGTACCACCTACATAATGCATCTGATAACAGACTCGAGCCGAACCCATGGAACGCGGCTAGACTCCTGAGATTCTACGCCTAACGCTGAACGCAGTGTTCGTCTCCTCACCCCTCCTTTTTAAATTATGCTCCACCACCGTTTCTCTCCTTCTCGACCCTCTTTCCGTTCACACAAAGTGTTTAATACAGTGCGGATTCCCGGATTATCCCGGCCGTACCATGTGTGCAAGCTGTATCTGGGGGCTTCCTATTCGGAAGCTAGACATAATTACTTTAATGGCCTTTTGCCCATCACATATGCGTTCCTTCTCCATATGTGCCTTTTCTTCACCATTATATGCATCGATATGACTTAAGATGTGGCCAAGCTGGGTTGCCTGGCTCTTGTGTTTATGCCCTACATTCCCGTTAATTCGGCTAGGGCATAAGGGGAGCACCTCTGCGATTGTTACTGCCGGTTGAGCCGGATGTGTACCTCAGACTGGGTGAAGCCGAAAACTAGTTTCCTTAAGAGAATATTCGATCGGTGAACAAAGGATGTATTCGTTGGTTACAACAAAGAACCCCAGAAGCTTTGTATCCTGCGCCATCGCACGTAGTCCGGACATGTGCATCGACACATGGATACCTAGGGAAAGGAACCCTTAACGGAACTATTCTCCCTAGAAGATGCTTCTTGCTATCCATGCAATATAACATAACTAGTTGGGTACTTGTCTATTCAAGCACCTATGACCCCTACGCCTGGTCTCCACGCATGCCCCGATTTTCGCATAACCGAGCGGGTATTCGGACACACCCCGGGCTATAGGATCCGGGGGCTGAAGCAAAAAGGTCCGCCATGACAAATGATTTCAATCCGGCTAGAGGCTACTTATGCCAATCAATTTACACAGTCACTGAGTATGACTATATTCCTCTTCTATACCATCTAACAGGTTATCTAGCCTACAATCTTGCTAAGAATACTTAGCGGCTAATGCTACCTGGTCATACACCAGGCTCACGGGAATTTCTTGCCCATCGGGCCCCGCCGATCCCACTTCGGCCATATGGTTAGGGTCCAGCTTGGTATAGCGCGTCTTCACCATCGCCCAGGCTTCTCTTGCTCCTTGCCGGCAGGCTGATATCTTCCACAGACAGAAGCGCTGCCGGGCTCCTTGAAGCAGGTCCGCAAGCTCCCCCATGCCATTCGGCAGTAGGCTTGAGGGCCACAATGCCTGAGCAACGCCTTGCATCACCTGCCGAGCATGATCGTGCATCTGCGACAGTTCTTGCAGCAAATCACCTGCAGACGAGGGCATCTCCTCTTCAGGGCGACCCGTTAGCATTCTTGCAAGGAAAAATATTTTTAATAAACTTCCTCGCCGAACTATCAAATAGTTCGCTTGAATTCTTACCATAAATACCGCGACGAAGTTTTTTGTTCTCCTTCACGGAGTCTGCCAGTTGTGCGCGGACGTCCTTTAATTCCATGTCCAGACGAATATTGGCATCATGAAGCTTGTTCTTCTCTTGTGTCACCTGCGTAAGGATGCGCTCACCGGCCTTTAGTTGCCGTTGGAGATGCGAGTCGTCACCCACTGTGCCAGGATTGTCTTCAGAACTTACTATTAGACTAACCGCACCAGCCATCTATTAACTAGCACATCTGTGTATAATGGAGACAAATATTACCGGCAGGGGCCTTTCGGGATCCCTCTAACTTGGCTACCGCATCAGATAATTGGGCCTTGCAGGCCTCCAGCTCCCGCGCCAATTGTTCATTCTTGTCCACAAGGACCTCTGGATATATTGATCCTTCAAACAGTTGTCCCAGCTATTCTAAGTCTCAGGGGCTACTGCTTGGCATACTTATCAAAATCTCTTACCCGTATGTCTTTGGTATACTGGCTTGTCGCTTGGGCAAGCCCGCCTCGAGCGGCTCAGACATATGCGTCCGCCGAATTGAAGGCATTAAAAGCCTCTTCGGAAAAGATGTTGTGCCGGAGCACGGCCCTCCGGCGCCAGTGGTTCATGTCGCTCTCCACTTCAGAGTTCATTGCCGAGCACATATCCGCACCCTCCGTCGGGAAGCTATGCGGTGCTGGCCCCGCATCCACCTCCGCCCCCGAAGCCGGTTCTAGAACCCGGCTGGTGGAGGCGTGGTTGGTGGGGTTTCCGGATATAGCCCGGTTATTCCTCTTCCTGCCAGATACAAAGGCCGCTATCATATTTCAAATTCTATGACAGCGGGACAGGCTATTACTTTACCTCTGCAATGGTGTGTCAGCCCACACCGCCTTCCTCTTGAGCCTGCCCGATCCGGACGCCCGTGGTTGACGAGTCCCTAGGGGCTCGGCCCCTCACTCCGGCCGTTGTTTCTGCAAATAGAGCGAAGCCTCAAAGGTAAACTACAATACCTGGAGAAAGTCCTCTTCGGAGGATAGGGTTTTTCAGCTCAGCTTACACTCGACGTAGGAAGCAGTCCAGGGGAGTCGGCCGTAATGGCCACCAGGGCGCCGTCCCAGCTCGCCTGATAAAATACTCCGTTGACAAGCTCCACTGTAATATCCGGATCTACTTTGAGTCCCGGATCTAGGGCCCTTCCAGGGTCCTCTGGTTGCGGGGAGGGGCTGAAGATTCCTTCCATGGCCCTCCTCAGTTCCTGCCCAGAGACATTGATGCAAGTAATCTTAGCAGAAGTACGATAGAGTAAATGAAGCCAGGAAAAGAATGGCAACTTACCCACTCTGGGGGGTTGTACATGGAGAATCCGCCCCGCGTTTTTTTGCGAAGGAACTCCTCCTCTTCCCCTTTGTACAAATCGGACAATATCCTTGCCAAAGCGACAGCAGAGTCCGGACCCTTACGACCACAGCGGGTGGCGTCATCTTCCCCGTTGTAATGCCACATGGGCTTCCCCCGATATTGGAGCGGTTGCACTCCTTGCTTTATGCATATTGCCATGACTTCAACAATCGTCAGTCCGGATTTGGCCAGCAACTTTATCCTGTTCATCAGGAGGAATATCTCCCTTGTGTCCTCTTCTTGAGGCCCCCGGGGACGCCAGCTTAGGCGTGCCCTTGGTGGGGCGTTGCTGAACTTGGGGAGACCCCTCCGGACTGGATCTGGAAGGGGAACGTCATTTATATAGAACCACTCTGAAGGCCAGTTTTCTGGTGCATTCTCAGGAGTGCCGGACAGGTATCCGGTCTCGGCAATGCGCCATACTTCGGCCCCGCCCACTTGATATAGGGACTCCCCCTGGGTGCGGGGGACAAGGCAGAACAACTTCCTCCACAATCCAAAGTGTGGTTTGCAGCCTAAAAACAGCTCGCATAGGGCGACATACCCCGCTATGTGCAAAATGGAGGTTGGGGTAAGATTATGTAACTAGAGGCCATAGAACTCCAGGAGCCCGCGGAGAAACGGGTGGATAGGAAACCCAACGCCCCTCAGCAGATGCGAGATGAGGCATATTCGCTCCTCCGGAGACGGGTTGGGAGATCCCTCAGCTTGTTCCCCTCCGTCGTAAGTAGCTATTCCAGCTCGGACGGAGACCATGAATGCCGGTGGAAGAAACCCTTGAGTTTGTAACTTCACCAAGCGGCTGTGAGGAACTGAGCACTCTCCCCAATCCCCCGACTTAGAGCGAGGAGGGCAAGCAAAAGAGCTGCGACGGCCGGCCATGCTGGAATGGCTTTTCGCGAAGCGCTCTAGGATGCTAGCTCAAGGGAGGAGAGTGAGGTCTGGATCTAAGAATCCCTGTCCCTTCAAATAGACGGTTGGCCTGGAGGATCGAGGGTGGCAAATGCAAAAATACCTTGACTCATCGCATTCGCTCAACACGTGGAGATGGTCATTACTGAGGCGCTGAAGCCGAGGAGCACAACATGGATTGGAGACCGGACACTATTTGTCATAACAGGTACTTTGGAGTATTCGGAGGAGGAACCCTCCTTGCAATGCCGAAGACAATACAGTGCGCCGGACTCACCGTCATTGAAGCCTGGTTCAGGGGCTACCGAGGGAGTCCTAGATTAGGGGGTATCCGGACAGCTGGACTGTGTACAACGTCCGGACTATTGAAGCGTGAAGATACAAGATTCAAGACTTCGGCCCGTGTCCGGATGTGACTTTCCTTGGCGTGGAAGGCAAGCTTGGCGATCCGAATATTATGTTTCCTTCCTTGTAACCGACTCCATGTAAACCCTAGCCCTCTCCGGTGTCTATATAAACTGGAGAGGTTGGTCCTTAGAAGGCCGATCACAATTACATTCATACCATCATAGGCTAGCTCCTAGGGTCTAGCCTCTACGATCTCGTGGTAGATCTACTCTTGTACTACCCATATCATCAATATTAATGAAGCAGGAAGTAGGGTTTTACCTCCATCGAGAGGGCCCGAACCTGGGTCAACATCTGTGTCCCTTACTTCTTGTTACCATCAGCCTTGACACACAGATCGGGACCCCCTACCCGAGATCCGCCGGTTTTGGCACCGACAACTGTGTTGAAAGATCTTAGTAGCAATGATGCGGATTGGATACGTGATCTGAGGATTGTCCCCATTGCTGCACAGAAGAATTATGTCCTTGATGCACCGCTAGGTGACAGACCTATTGCAGGAGCAGATGCAGACGTTATGAACGTTTGGCTAGCTCAATATGATGACTACTTGATAGTTAAGTGCACCATGCTTAACGGCTTAGAATCAAGACTTCAAAGACGTTTTGAACGTCATGGGCCATATGAGAAGTTCTAGGAGTTGAAGTTAATATTTCAAGCAAATACCCGAGTTGAGAGTGTCGGCGTTCTGGGAACGGGGGTCCCCAGACTTGCCTGCCTGCGGCCTGCGGCGTGGCTCAAAGGAGGCCCAGCACAGCCCATCTTCATCAACACAGGCTCAAGACCCTCGCGAGGGGCCAAGCCTCGCGGGGCAGACGACAAGGAGCTTCCTCAGGCACGGCCTCATCAGGCTGGCTCATGAGGGGGCGGAGAGTTCAAGGTAGGGTACCTCGCGAGGTGCCCATGACGCAAGCCATGACGACCAAGGGCGCCAGTCGGGCGCCAGCCCGCGCAGTGTCCACCTTTCGTCTTTGGTGCAAAGGGATCAAGCGCAGGCGAGAGCATCAAGCAAAGGCATCCATTTCGGTGCAACGAGACCAAGACCAGCCCAACGGCTGGAAGGAAGTCATTGTGGAGCCCAAGCCGGCGTCATCACTAGAGCCTTTGACAGGCGAGGACCAACTTTAGTCAGGATAAGTGTACCCGCTGTTCCCCTTCAAAATGGCCAATTGTTGGCGCCCTTCCCGCTCAATATTTGGGAAGAGGCCCAGGGCCTTTGCCTATAAATAGGACTAGCCACCCCCAGGGTAGAGGCATCTGATCCTCATCAAGAAACCAGTAGATAGAGCGACTGAACCCCTCCTAGCAGTTCATCACACCAGCCAAGAACAGGCCCTCGCGAGGCTGTTCTTCCTTGTATTGTTCATCATCAGCCCAAGAGGCAATCCACCACACCACACACTGGAGTAGGGTATTACACCATAATGGTGGCCTGAACCAGTATAAATCTTGTGTCTCTTGTGCCGTTGAGTTTGGTAGTTTAGGTCCTAGCGATTCGGCGAGGAGCGAGTCGGTAGAGGGTTGAATCTCCGCGCGCACCCCAGTGTTCGAACCTCAAGGGTCTGTCGGAACCCGAAATCCGACATTTGGTGCACCAGGTAGGGGTGCGCCGGAATTTGCCTTCTGCCGTCTTGTTCTTCCTCGACAACCGCAACCATGTCTAACGCTCGTCGGGCTCGCGCCGAGCGCCGAGCCGCCCTCGCCTCCCATGTCGCCTAGACGGCTCCCGTCGGCGGGCGCCCTCGTCGTTCCCCGTCACCTGCTGTCAACGCCACCACCGGCCCGGCGGGGAACGAGCAGCAAGCATCGTCCCAGCATCCGTCCATGAGGCGGACGGCCGCACCGCCACGCCCTCGCTCACCCCCGCTGGTTCTTCGTCACGCGCGTCCCGCGCGGCCATGGAGGCCCGAGCTGCGCTCATCGCGACAAACGAGCTCCTGCGCTACCGCCCCATCGAGGATGTCTACGAAGAATGGCTCGATCGAGTCGCTGAGCTCGTCCGCGCCGCCGGAGGCGCCCTCGCACCGTCCTTCTTGCTGCACCGCACCCCGCCCCGCGCGGGCGATGAACCTCCTGGGGCGCCTCAGCCGCCTCCTCCTCAAGAAGGCGCCCTGGCCCCCAGGCGCGCGGCCCCTGGGCAGAACCCCCTCCGCCAGGCGCCAGCGCGGCAAGAATAGAGCTGCCAAGAAGTCCCTCGCCCACGAGAAGCTGCCCGAGCGCTCCCTACTCCAGCACGTCAAGACCCTGCGCTGCCCCCAGCCGCGGCACACGGGGACCCGCAGGACCAAGCTCTCCGTCGCCTAAGGCCCCCCGTGGCCACGGCGGGCTGCCGCGCCATCACCTCCGAGCTGCGCAGCGTCGCGTGGCCCGGCAAGTTCAAGCCAGACCTGCCCCCTCGCTACGACGACACGGCTAACCCTGCGGAGTTCCTCTAACTCTACGAGTTGGGCATCGAGGCTGCCAACGGAGACGAAAAGGTCATGGCGAATTGGTTTCCCATGGCACTCAAGGGCGGAGCCGGCACCTGGCTCCTGAATCTGGCCCCAAGCACGATCTCTTCCTGGGACGAGATGCGCACCCGCTTCATCGCCAACTTCCAGGGTACTCGCGACCGGCCACCCGTCGTGAGCGACATGCGCCGTATCAAGCAGCAACCAAGGGAAACCCTGCAGAAGTACATCCAGCGCTTCAACAACGCTCGCCTCAAGATCCCCAGGGTAACGGAGGAGGCCATCATCTCTGCCTTCTCCAACGGTGTGCGCGACGTCAAGATGAAGGAGGAGCTGGCGATGCATGAAGACTTGTGCACCTCCTTGGAGCTGTTCAACTTGGCGACCAAGTGCGCCAGGGCTGAGGAGGGGCGCCTCTCCCTCCTCGAGTTGCCTGTCGCGTACCCCGAAGAGAAGAAGCCCAAGGCCAAGGACGTGAAGCGCAAGGGGGCTGCCGTGCTCGCGGCCGAGCCAGACACCAAACGGGGTAGAGATCAGCCCGAATCCTCCAAGGGCAGCCGGTACTGCGTGTACCACGACCTCCACACTCACAACACAAATGAATGCCAAGAGCTCCAGGCTGTGCGCAAAGGAAGGGTCGGCAGACGTCCCGACCGCAGTGACCGGGGCTACGGCCGAGGAGGAGGAAGGAATGCAGGACGCTGGGAAGACTGCGGCCCGCGCCAAGGGTGGCGCGACCAACCTCACGAGGACCGCTGGCAGGACCCACCTCGCGAGGGAGGCTGGAGGGATCAGCCTCGCAAGGATCGCCCGCAAGGGAATGCAGGCCTCCCTCCGCTGCCGCCACAGCCAAGAAGGAACGATGACCGTCATCAGGACGAGGGGGCTGGGGGCTTCCAGGAACCGCGTGCAATCGCCTGCGTCCTGGGCGGAGCTCAAGCCCCAGCCTCTCAGCGCATCTTCAAGCAGTTCGCCCGCGAAGTGAATGCAGTCCTCCCCAAGCTCGAGGCCACGCGCCCTCTCAGGTGGAGGCATGCTTCGAAGCACGTTTCCCTCAAGAAGGAGCAAGGCAAGGAGGGCCAAACCCTCAGGAGTTCGTCAGCAAGGCCATTCAGGAGCTACATGAGTCAAGGGTCATGAGGGGCAGCCGCCGCCTACCCGCTGTGGCCCCCATCCAGGCGAGGATGGTGGGCTGCGCGTCTGCATCGACATACCAGGGCTCAACTGAGCCGTGTCTCAAGAGCGCCTTTGGCCCTCGCGAGTGGGACGTTGCGAGGGTCCGCCCCACAGCTACGTGTGCATGCCTTACGGCCTGCCGAACGCGGCTGCTGCGTACCAGCGTCTCATGAGGGCCATCTTGGAGGCTCAAGAGGTCAGGCGTGCCGCAGCCCTGGCGGAGATGGAGATGGCCTGCGAGGAGCCGCCGGCGCCTCCGGAGCCTCCCGAGGCCCCTGGCCTGGGGGCTCGTGAGGATCGGCTCCCGCAGCCCACCGAGTCTGCTACACCAACACCCCTTCGTCCCCAACATCATCAGGTGACATCTTTTAAGTTTCGTTTCTGGCTGGGAGCGCCTTCAGGGCCGCATTATTCCCAGGCCGCGTGGGTCCGTCCCTGCGGCATGTATCCCTTTTATTTCATGTCCTTAGCTCATCTTATTAGGGGCGCCCCTTGGGCTGCATCATCCCCAAGCCGCCGGGCCTATCCCAGCGGCATGTATCCTTCTTGCATTTATCTTAGGACTATGCTTTCGATCCACCATGCTTGTTATTTGGTGCCTTTTTCTCTTGGGTGTCGAAATCTTGCACGTTAAAGGGGTGTGTGCCTGAGCATCGAGACTCAGGGCTCCTACCGGCTCTCCGGCCCTCACCCTCTGGTCTTGTCCATGGCATCGCGACCTGGCATGCCAGCGACGGCTGAGACCAGCCCGAGAGCCGGGACCCGAGGACGTAGAGTTTCGTCATCTAACCCAGCTTGCGCGTTAAAGGGGGGGTGCCTGAGCATCGCGACTCAGGGCTCCTACCGGCTCTCCGGCCCTCACCCTCTGGTCTTGTCCATGGCATCGCGACCTGGC
>NC_041389.1:121609465-121620020 GCF_002162155.2 Triticum dicoccoides
TGGCATGCCAGCGACGACTGAGACCAGCCCGAGAGCCGGGACCCGAGGACGTAGAGTTTCGTCATCTAACCCAGCTTGCGCGTTAAAGGGGGGGTGCCTGAGCATCGCGACTTAGGGCTCCTACCGGCTCTCCAGCCCTCACCCTCTGGTCTTGTCCATGGCATCGTGACCTGGCATGCCAGCGACGGCTGAGACCAGCCCGAGAGCCGGGACCCGAAGACGTAGAGCACCGGCATCTGGCCAAGTTTGCAGGAACACACTCCAAGATAAGGCCCAGAGCCAGGCGCAACCCGCCTTGGGGTAGGGCCCCGTGAGCCCCGCGCTGGCTCACGGGTACCCCAATACACCTCGCGAGGCCTTTCACGCTCCTCCAGAGCAACTAACGGCTAACTGTCGATTGTCGCGGCAAACCCTCGTTCCTTCTGTGATGAGCTTGCAGGGTCCCTCCAAGAAGCATCGTCGAGCAGCCTCGCGACGGCCAAGGCTAGCGCCGCACATGGAAGCATTTTTCTGACCCTCAAGATAAGTCACCCTCTGGACGCACTAGTTATCGCAGCACCATCCCTGCACCCAATGCAATCCCGTGTTAGCAACGTCGCTCTCCTTTCTCACTGAATGATGGCTGCTTGAGCGCTAAGGGGGACCTCCTGAGCATCGCGACTCAGGGGCTCTTACCAGACCTCAGGCCGCTCACCTCCTGGCCTTGACCACGGCATCGCGACCTGGCATACCAGCGATGGCTGAAGCCGCCTTGGGACTGGGACCTGTCGGCGCAGAGCATCAAGCCCTCGTGAGGACCGAAAGGAGGAAACTAAGCTAAAATGGAATGAGCATCTCACATTGCTTCATAATAAGGATCATATTGACAGACGGAGCTACAAACATCTTACAAGCCCCCGTGGGGTATATTCTTGGCCCCTCGCAGGAACAAAAGGCGCGAATCCTAAGGAGTCCTAACTATAGGGGGCATCGCGGCAGATGCCATCATCAATAGTGGGCCGCCCAGCACCGACGCCAACCCCATCCAGATTAGGGGTGGCGACGACCTGACGGGCCCGCCCTGCTCCGGGAGCGGTGCAGGCTCGGGGCTCGTAGCTGTCGTCGCTCGTCTCCGGCGTCACGAAGAGTTCGGCGGAGTCACTGGATCCTCCGGCGCCTCCGTGGCCTGAGGAGCGGCCAAGGGAGCGCCCGTCCAGCCTCTGTCTCGCCGCAGCAGGGTCCCGACCGCCTCTCCCGGGGCAGCACTCCAGCCAACGACCCTCCGCATCGAAGACCTTGAAGGACATCACCGAAGCACCATCGTACTCCAGATGGATCTTGAGGGCGCCCCTCGTCCTGCAGACCCGGGCGACCTCGCCCCAGCCTCGAGTCATGAAGACCTCGCTCGGGGCAACAACCGCGACCTCTGCCCCGGTCGCGAGGGTGCCGCAGCCGGCGTGCTGCAGCCAGAGCCCCAGGGGTTCCTCCTGCCGGACGACGGAGGCGAAGAAAGAGGGGAGGCGAATCCAAGACTTAGGAGGCGTGGCGGCGTGAAGCACGAACTCTTGGCAGGAGCCATCGGTATGGACTCCAGGGGGGAGGACGCACACCTTCGTGACCCGCCGGCATCGGTGGCGGCGCCGCTCGTGGCGTTCGGCATCGACTCCTTCAGAGCCGCCAATGTGCGCGTACAAGGGAAGAGGAAACCCTGGTGGCGGCCGCTCGCACCAGGGTCTCGACGCTTCCTGGCGAGTGCCCTCGCCCGGACACCAGAGGGCAAGCCGCTTCTTCGAGGGAAGCGGATCAGGATCCTCTTGGGGAGCCTTTCCTTTCTCTTCCATGGAGAACCGGCGGATCGGAGCCATTGCAGCAAGACGGAGCGAGAAGGAGGAGAAGCAGAAGGATAGACTGGAAGGGCGCGCGCCGTTCCGTACTTATAGCCGGCGAAGGCCAACCGTCGGCCTCCACGATCACCGGTAATCATGACCCTCTTTGCATACAGGGACTTGTCGAATCCGAGCGGTTACCGAGGCGTCGTGGGGAAGCAGTGCCGCCCACGTCCAATCAACTGCCACGCGGTGCCCAAGGCCGCAGGCTGTTAGGGCCCGCGACGCTTCGCACTTGCCCTTTCGCCTCTCTGCTCGGCCAAGTTCGGGCACGCCATGCGCCCGGGGGCTACTGTCGGCGTTCTGGGAATGGGGGTCCCCAGACTTGCCTGCCTGCGGCGTGGCTCGAAGGAGGCCCAGCATAGCCCATCTTCATCAACATAGGCTCAAGACCCTCGCGAGGGGCCAAGCCTCGCGGGGTAGACGACAAGGAGCTTCCTTAGGCACGGCCTCATCAGGCTGGCTCATGAGGGGGCGGAGAGTTCAAGGCAGGGTACCTCGCGAGGTGCCCATGACGCAAGCCATGACGACCAAGGGCGCCAGTCAGGCGCCAGCCCGCGCAGTGTCCTCCTTTCCTCTTTGGTGCAAAGGGAGCAAGCGCAGGCGAGAGCATCAAGCAAAGGCGTCCATTTCGGTGCAACAAGACCAAGACCAGCCCAACGGCTGGAAGGAAGTAATTGTGGAGCCCAAGCCGGCGTCATCACCAGAGCCTTTGACAGGCGAGGACCAACTTTAGTCAGGATAAGTGTACCCGCTGTTCCCCTTCAAAATGACCAATTGTTGGCGCCCTTCCCACTCAATATTTGGGAAGAGGCCCAGGGCCTTTGCCTATAAATAGGACTAGCCACCCCCAGGGTAGAGGCATCTGATCCTCATCAAGAAACCAGTAGATAGAGCGACTGAACCCCTCCTAGCAGTTCATTGCACCAGCCAAGAACAGGCCCTCGCGAGGCTGTTCTTCCTTGTATTGTTCATCATCAGCCCAAGAGGCAATCCACCACACCACACACTGGAGTAGGGTATTACACCACAATGGTGGCCTGAACCAGTATAAATCTTGTGTCTCTTGTGCCGTTCAGTTTGGTAGTTTAGGTCCTAGCAATTCGGCGAGGAGCGAGTCGGTAGAGGGTTGAATCTCCGCGCGCACCCCAGTGTTCGAACCTCAAGGGTCTGCCGGAACCCGAAATCCGACAGAGAGATATGAAGTCTCTAACAAGTTCTATAGCTAAAAGAGGGAGGAGAATTGCTCAACTAGTGAGCATGTGCTCAGATTGTTTGGGTACTACAATCGCTTGAATCAAGTGGGAGTTAATCTTCCAGATAAGATAGTGATTGACAGAGTTCTCTACTCACCATCACCAAGTTAGTAGAACTTCGTGATGAACTATAGTATGCAAAGGATGATGAAAACGATTCCCGAGCTGTTCGCGATGTTGAAATCAACAAAGGTAGTAATCAAGAAAAGAGCATCAAGTGATGATGATTGACAAGACCACTAGTTTCAAGAAAAGGGCAAAGGGAAAGAAAGGGAACTTCAAGTAGAATGACAAGCAAGTTGTCACTCCCGCAAAGAAGCTCAAAGCTGGACCAAAGCCTGAAACTGAGTGCTTACACTGCAAAGGAAATGGTCACTGGAAGCAAAAATGCCCTGAATATTTGGTGGATAAAAAGGATGGCAAAGTGAACAAGGGTATATTTGATATACAGGTTATTGATGTGTGCCTTACTAGTGTTTATAGTAGCCCCTGAGTATTTGATACTTGTTCGCTTGCTAAGATTAGTAACTCGAAACAGGAGTTACATAATAAACAGAGACTAGTTGAGGGGAAGTGACGATGAGTGTTGGAAATAGTTCCAAGATTGATATGATCATCATCACACACTCCCTATACTTTCGGTATTAGTGTTAAACCTAAATAAATGTTATTTGGCATTTGCGTTAGCATGAATATGATTTGATCATGTTTATTGCAATATGGTTATTCATTTAAAGTCAGAGAATAATTATTGTTCTATTTACATGAATAAAACCTTCAATGGTCATACACCCAATGAAAATAGTTTGTTGGATCTCGATCGTAGTGATACACATATTCATAATATTGAAGCCAAAAGATGCAAAGTTAATAATGATAGTGCAACTTATTTGTGGCACTGCCGTTTGGGTCATATCGGTGTAAAGCGCATGAAGAAATTCCATAAAAGATGGATTTTCGGAATCACTTGGTTATGAATCATTTGATGCTTGTGAAACGTGCCTTTTGGGCAAGATGACTAAAACTCAATTCTCCAGAACAATGGAACGATCTATTGACTTGTTGGAAATAATACATACTGATGTATGAAGACCAATGAATATTAAGGCTCGTGGCGGGCATCGTTATTTTCTCACCTTCACAGATGATTTGAGCAGATATGGGTATATTTACTTGATGAAACATAAGTCTGAAATAGTTGAAAGGTTCAAAGAATTTCAGAGTGAATTGGAAAATCATCATAACAAAAAAAATAAAGTTTCTGTGATCTGATCATGGAGATGAATATTTGAGTTACGAGTTTGGCCTTCAGTTAAAATAATGTGGAATAGTTTCACAAACTCATGCCACCTGGAACACTACAACGTAACGGTGTGTCCGAACGTCATAACCGCACTTTATTGGATATGGTGCGATCTATGATGTATCTTACCGATTTACCACTATCGTTTTGGGATTATGCATTAGAGACAGCTGCATTCACTTTAAATAGGGCACCATCAAAATCCATTGAGACGATACCGTATGAACTATGGTTTAGCAATAAACCTAAGCTGTCGTTTCTTAAAGTTTGGAGTTGCAATGCTTATGTGAAAAAGTTTCAGCCTGATAAGCTCGAACCCAATTCGGAGAAGTGCGTCTTCATAGAATACCCAAAGGAAACTGTTGGGTACACCTTCTATCATAGATCCGAAGGCGAGATATTCGTTGCTAAGATGGATCCTTTCTAGAGAAGGAGTTTCTCTCGAAAGAAGTGAGTGGGAGGAAAGTAGAGCTTGATAAGGTAATTGTACCTTCTCCCGAATTGGAAAGTAGTTCATCATAGAAATTAGTTCTAGTGATTTCTACACCAATTAGTGAGGAAGCTAATGTTGATGATCATGAAACTTCAGATCAAGTTACTACAGAACCTCATAGGTCTTCCAGAGTACGGTCCGCACCAGAGTGGTACGGTAATCCTATTCTGGAAGTCATGTTACTAGACCATGATAAACCTACGAACTATGAGGAAGCAATGATGAGCCCAGATTCCATGAAATGGCTGGAGGCCATGAAATCTGAGATAGGATCCATGTATGAGAACAAAGTGTGGACTTTGGTGGACTTGCCCGATGATCGGCAAGCCATAGAAAATAAATGGATCTTCAAGAGGAAGATGGACGTTGATAGTAGTGTTACTATCTACAAAGCTCGACTTGTTGGAAAAAGGTTTTCGACAAGTTCAAGGTGCTGACTACAATGAGATTTTCTCAACTGTAGCGATGCTTAAGTCTATCCGAATCATGTTAGCAATTGCCACATTTTATGAAATCTGGCAAATGGATGTCAAAATTGCATTCCTTAATGGTTTTCTTAAAGAAGAGTTGTATATGATGCAACCAGAAGGTTTTGTCAATCCTAAAGGTGCTAACAAAATGTGCAAGCTCCAGCGATCCATCTATGGACTGGTGCAAGCATCTCAGAGTTGGAATATACGCTTTGATAAGTTGATCAAAGCATATAGTTTTATACGGACTTGCAGTGAAGCCTGTATTTACAATAAAGTGAGTGGGAGCACTACAGCCTTTCTGATAAGTATATGTGAGTGACATATTGTTGATCAGAAATGATGTAGAATTTTTCTGGAAAGCATAAAGAAGTGTTTGAAAGGAGTTCTTTAAAAGAAAGACCTCAGTAAAGCTACTTACATATTGAGCATCAAGATCTATTGAGGTAGATCAAGACGCTTGATAAGATTTTCAATGAGTACATACCTTGATAAGATTTTGAAGTAGTTCAAAATGGAACAGTCAAAGAAAGAGTTCTTGCCTGTGCTGCAAAGGTGTGAAATTGAGTAAAACTCAAATCCCGACCACGGCAGAAAATAGAAAGAGAATGAAAGTCATTCCCTATGCCTCAGTCATAGGTTCTATAAAAGTATGCCATGCTATGGACCAGACCTATTGTATACTCTGTCCTGGTTTGGCAAGGGAGTACAATAGTGATCTAAGAGTAGATCACTGGACATTGGTCAAAATTATCCTTAGTGGAATAAGGATATGTTTCTCGATTATGGAGGTGACAAGAGGTTCGTCGTAAAGAGTTACGTCGATGCAAGTTTTGACACTGATCCGTATGACTCTAAGTCTCAATCTGGATACATATTGAAAGTGGGAAGTAATTAGCTAGAGTAGCTCCGTACAGAGCATTGTAGACATAGAATATTTTGCAAAATACATACGGCTCTGAATGTGACAGACCCGTTGACTAAACTTCTCTCACGAGCAAAACATGATCACATCTTAGTACTCTTTGGGTGTTAATCACATAGTGATGTGAACTAGATTATTGACTCTAGTAAACCCTTTGGGTGTTGGTCACATGACGATGTGAACTATGGATGTTAATCATATACAGATATGAATATTGTTGTTAAATCACATGGCAATGTGAACTAGATTATTGACTCTAGTGCAAGTGGGAGACTGAAGGAAATATGCCCTAGAGGCAATAATAAAGTTATTATTTATTTCCTTATTCATGATAAATGGTTATTATTCATGCTAGAATTGTATTAACCGGAAACATAATACATGTATGAATACATAGACAAACATAGTGTCACTAGTATGCCTCTACTTGACTAGCTCATTAATCAAAGATGGTTAAGTTTCCTAACCATAGACATGAGTTGTCATTTGATTAACGGGATCACATCATTAGTACTCCCTCCGTAAACTAATATAAGAGCATTTAGATTACTACTTTAGTGATCTAAACACTCTTATATTAATTTACAGAGGAGTAGAATGATGTGATTGACTTGACCCATTCTGTTAGCTTAGCACTTGATCGTTTAGTATGTTGCTATTGCTTTCTTCATGACTTATACACGTTCCTATAACTATGAGATTATGCAACTCCCGTTTACCGGAGGAACACTTTGTGTGCTACCAAACGTCACAACGTAACTGGGTGATTGTAAAGGTGCTCTACAGGTGTCTCCGAAGGTACTTGTTGGGTTGGCGTATTTCGAGATTAGGATTTGTCACTCCGATTGTCAGAGAGGTATCTCTGGGCCCACTCGGTAATGCACATCACTATAAGCCTTGCAAGCATTGTAACTAATGAGTTAGTTGCAGGATGATGTATTACGGAACGAGTAAAGAGACTTGCCAGTAACGAGATTGAACTAGGTATTGAGATACCGACGATCGAATCTCGGGCAAGTAACATACCGATGACAAAGGGAACAACGTATGTTGTTATGCGGTTTGACCGATAAAAGATCTTCGTAGAATATGTGGGAGCCAATATGAGCATCCAGGTTCCGCTATTGGTTATTGACCGGAGACGTGTCTCGGTCATGTCTACATTGTTCTCGAACCCGTAGGGTCTGCACGCTTAAAGTTCAATGACGGTTATATTATGAGTTTATGTGTTTTGATGTATCAAAGGTAGTTCGGAGTCCCGGATGAGATCGGGGACATGACGAGGAGTCTCAAAATGGTCGAGACGTAAAGATCGATATAGTGGACGACTATATTCGGACATCGGAAAGGTTCTGAGTGATTCGGGTATTTTTCGGAGTACCGGAGAGTTACGGGAATTCGCCGGGGAGTATATGGGCCTTATTGGGCTTTAAGGGAAAGAGAGAGGAGAGTTTGGGCGCCCCCAAGGCCTAGTCCGAATTGGACTAGGGGGAGGGGCTGCACCCCCTCCTTCCTTCTCTTCTCTCTCCCCTTTCCTTGACTCCTACTCCTACTACTTGCAAGGGGGGGAATCCTACTCCCGTGGGAGTAGGACCCCTCCTAGGGCGTGCCATAGAGAGGGCCGGCCCTCCCCCTCCTCACTCCTTTATATACGGGGAGGGGGGCACCCCTTGGAGACACAGCAATTGATCATTGATCTCTTAGCCGTGTGCGGTGCCCCCCTCCACCATAGTCCTCCTCGATAATATCGTAGCAGTGCTTTGGCGAAGCCCCGCGTCGGTAGAACATCATCATCGTCACCATGCCGTCGTGCTGATGGAACTCTCCCTCAACACTCGGCTGGATCGGAGTTCAAGGGACGTCATCGAGTTGAACGTGTGCAAGAACTCGGAGGTGCCATGCTTTCGGTGCTTGATCGGTCGGGCCGTGAAGACGTACGACTACATCAACCGCGTTGTGCTAACGCTTCCGCTTTCGGTCTACGAGGGTACGTGGACACACTCTCCCCTCTCGTTGCTATGCATCACCATGATCTTGCGTGTGCGTAGGAATTTTTTTGAAATTACTACGTTCCCCAACAGTGTTGCCATCCTATGATGTCTGAGTAGATTTTCGTTGTCCTATCTGTAATTGGTGAATCGCTATGATTGGTTTAATTTGCTTGTGGTTATGTTGATGTCCTATGGTGCTCTCCGTGTCGCGCAAGCGTGAGGGATCTGTAGGGTGTTGCAATGTGTTCATGGTTTGCTTATTGTTTGCGTTGCGTGAGTGACTGAAACACAAACATGGATAAGTGGGTCATGGCGTATGGGAATAAAGAGGACTTGATACTTTAATGCTATGGTTGGGTTTTACCTTAATGATCTTTAGTAGTTGCGGATGCTTGCTAGAGTTCCAATCATAAGTGCATATGATCCAAGAAGAGAAACTATGTTAGCTTATGCCTCTCCCACATAAAACTTGCTATCGGTCTAGTAAAGTAGTCAATTGCTTAGGGACAATTTCACAACTCCTACCACCACTTTTCCACACTCACTATACTTACTTTATTGCTTCTTTATCTAAACAGCCCCTAGTTTATATTTACGTGCTCTTTATTATCTTGCAAAACTATCCAACAACACCTACAAAGTACTTCTAGTTTCATACTTGTTTTAGGTAAAGCGAACGTTAAGCGTGCGTAGAGTTGTATCAGTGGTCGATAGAACTTGAGGGAATATTTGTTCTACCTTTAGCTCCTCATTGGGTTCGACACTCTTAGTTATCGAAAGAGGCTACAATTGATCCCCTATACTTGTGGGTTATCAAGACCTTTTTCTGGCGCCGTTGCCGGGGAGTCATAGCGTGGGATGAATATTCTTGTGTGTGCTTCTTTGCTTTATCACTAAGTGCTACCTCTTGAGCACTGCGTTGGATTTCCCTGAAGAGGAGAGGATGATGCAGCAAAGTAGCATAAGTATTTCCCTCAGTTTTTGAGAACCAAAGTATCAATCCAGTAGGAGACCACGTACAAGTCCCTCATACCTACACAAAACGATAGCTCCTCGCAACAAACGTGATTAGGGGTTGTCAATCCCTTCACGGTCACTTACGAGAGTGAGATCTGATAGAGATGATAAATAATATTTTTGGTATTTTTGGTATATAGATGTGTCGGGGATATACCCCGCGGTATAAACCGCCGGATGGATGGCCCGGCTAGAGTTTGGCAATTCACCGGCGACCCATTTGGACCTGGCGGTTTAAGATTCATTGGTAATCCGGCAGGCGGGTCAGTGGAGCGACAAGACCCGGTGGCCCAACGGGTGGTTTATGGAAGGCCAGATCATGCTATGGTGGGCCGGTTTATGAGGAAAGCACAAGGAATATTTTTCTACAAAGGAAGCAAGACTAGGACTCCACTTGTAATAGAGTAGTCCTAATCCTACTAGGACTAGTCATGTAACCCACCCCTTCAACATATATAAGGAGGGGCAGGGTTCCCCAAAGAGGGACGAGCAAGAAACAATCTCTAGGGCTAGACACAACTAGAGGAGAGCCGGTTTACGACGACTCCCTCGTGATGATAATGAGATCTAGCCTCAAACAGCATGTAGGGTTTTTACCGGATGATGTTTCTCGGGGCCCGAAGCTGTCCAAACCCTTGTCTTGTGTTGCGTCTCTCGATTCCGCTCAACCCCTCTCAAGCTACCACATAGATGTGTTGGCCTCGCGACTAAGTCCTCTCACTAAGGACATCTGACGTGTTAATTCCACGACAGTTGGCGCCCACCGTCACTACTGGAATCAGCTACTTTGCCATCTGCCAGCTCTTTGCCGTCAGCTAGCAGACGGCAAAGAAGCTCTTTGCCATCAGCTACCCGAAAGCAGACGACAAAGAACTGGCTGATGGCAAAGAAAGCCTTTGCCATCAGCCTATTCTTTGCCGTCCGCTAGCGGACGGCAAAGAGGGAGGGGGCCCCACTGAGGAGCTGATAAAAAATACTTAACGACCACCCTCTTTGCCGTCCGCTAGCGGATGACAAAGAGCACATTAGCGAACGACAAAGGTGGCGGACGACAAAGGTTAAACATATCTAACAGCCGGCGCGCCCCCACCCCGCCCCTCTCTCTGTTTCTCTCCCACACGCGCGCCGCCGCCCCCACCACTCGCCGCCGCCCGGTCGCACCACCGTCCCGCCGCCCCACCGCCCCCCTGCCCCACCGCCCCCGCCGCCCTGCCGTCTCGGCGCCACCGCGCCCC
>NC_041389.1:121621693-121622513 GCF_002162155.2 Triticum dicoccoides
GACCCCGACCCCGACACGGCACCCCGACACCGACACAACACCCCGACCCCCGACACCTCCCGAAAGGTGTTCTTTGGCCTTCCAGAGGCCGACGGGGTCATATATTTGTGAATTATTAGTTAGGTCATATAGTTTTCGATTTTGTTATGAAAAACATCATATATAATTGTGTTGATCAGGTAGTTTTAAACGTGCAGTTGTTTATGTTGTACTTGATGATGATACACTTAAGTGATATACATATTATTATTCATGTCGGTACTTTTTTCATGTTGTACTAATTTCGTTTATTCTTTGTCATGGCAGGTGTTGAAAGATGGTGGGCGCTGGTTGGGAGTGCGCCGAGGCCCCTTCTTCGTCGGCGTGTAGTGTGAGGTCTTCCATTCCACACGCACCTCTCCGCCGAGCGTTGCTGGACAGTATGGCGACACCGCCGGGCCCTTCTTCGTCGACCGCGGTGCCCAGCAGGGGACGAGGTAAGAAGAAGAGAGGAGGTGGAGCACGTGGTCGCGGGAGAGGAGGTAGGGTGACTCTTACGGCGCCTTCCTCACCGCCGCCCCCAGCTATTTCACCCGAGCACGTGACTGCTAGGGTGGACTCGTCTGAGGAGGAGGCTACACGGAATCCGGTCCATGAGCCTCCAATCCACGGGTCTTCGGCCCACGAGCCTCGGGTCGACGGGCCTTCGGCCCACGAGAGTTGGGCCCACGAGACCCCGGAGGAGCACACGTCTGGATGGGGTACTTGGTCGGGTCAGCCTGAGGAGCCGAGTGGCCATGCTGATGATGGCGGGGAGCCGAGTGGCCATGCTGATGATGGC
>NC_041389.1:121622630-121790488 GCF_002162155.2 Triticum dicoccoides
AACGTCTACCAGTGTGGTGCTACACGGCTCCCGTCCGTGCCGGCGACCCGCGAGCAGAGGTGGTTGATTTTCCCTGATGGGGAGAGGTAAGTGAATTTAATCTTTTTGTACCTTCTGCATTCACGTTTCTTCAAATAACTAATGTGTTGGCCTTGTCATGCTGCAGGGGTTGGGACCACCATGAAAGTGTCCGCCGGCCCAACTCCGGCCTTGGAGTTCTGATTCGGCAAAACTTTCCGGGGTTTGTCACGTTGCCTGGTGAGGGTCGGCTTCCAGAGGTTGGATTGAGTTGGGAGCACTACTTGGTTGCCCCGGCCCCGCCGGGTGAGATTATCGACGGTGTCTTGTGCAAGACGAGGGCAGACATGGTGATCAGAAAGTTCTGGGTAATTTCTCCTTTACACAATTAAAAATCTTCAACTAGCTAGTTATTAATTGTACTAATCAATATTGTCTCATTTGATTGCAGACATTCTACAGGTGTGAGGAGGGATACGAGGAGGAGGCGGCAGATGTTATCCACAAGGAGTGCAAGCGCCTACTTCAGAACTTACGAGATGAGGCTCAGGTGTAGTCTGTTCGAGACTACTACGCCGACTGTGGTATCAAGAAGTCCAAGCAGGAGTGCCGCGATAAGTTCTTGAGTAAGGAGCAGTACATGAAGGTAATTCTTAAGGCCTTGTACTTAATTCCTTCATTTAGTAATTCATAGACGTAGCACTGAAGTTTCTATTTGCTAACTTAGGCCCCTCAGAGATGGTGTGCGGATCAGATGGATTGTTGGGAGGTGTTGGTCGATGGGTGGTGCTCAAAAGAATGGCGGGCCACCCACAACGAGGCCAAGGACAAACGTGCCCAAATGGAAGGTGTGCCACACCACCAAGGCAGCTCCAACTTATTTCAGTACGGGCGGAGCTGGGTATGTGGTTTGCTTCATGATTCATGCAATTCATTAATCATGCTAGCTTTAGCCCTTTAATTACTAATTTACTTTGTTTCTCTCTTTCAGGCACGCTACAATAAGGCGGATAAGGTGCTAGAGGTGTACGACCTGTATGCCATGGCCCACACTGGCTCTTACAAGAAAGTCAAGGCATTCTCTGCGTCTGACCTCGATGATCCAAAGAACTTCACCAACATCTCCGCCCACGACAAGCTCGTGCAATATAGAGATCAGGGGAAGGCGAGGAAAGGGGAGGACTTTAACCCGAGCCAGGGTCCCATTGATACAGAGTTGCTGATGATATCTTGTGGCGGGAGGTCCCATGGCTCCATAGCCATGGGAGATGGACTTATCCGTTATCCTAGCACTCTCCCGGAGATCAAGGCGCGCTAGTCGAGCTCCGCTCCTGAGATAAGGCCTCGTGAACGGCTAGTCCAACTCGCCATCAAGGTTAGTTATACGTACTCAGCTATCTTTCTCCATTACATTGTGTGCGCTTCCATCAATGATTACAAATGGTCATGTGAGTGGTGTTGCAGGCTGCTATACAGAGTGAGAGAGATAGAATGGAGAAACTTCTGGCGGAGGCGGCGGAGAGGCAGCGGGAGTTGGAGGAGAGGACGGCAAAGATGTTGGAGGAGGAGAGGGCACGGAATGACATGCAGGCAAGGGCCATGTATGAGCTCCTTGTGGTAAGTTTCTTCTGCAGATTACTTGCTAGTCTTAACATTTGAGTCTCATTACTAACTAGTATGACTCTGTTGTGAAAACCAAATGTGCAGTCTGTGTGCGAGAAGTCCGGTCAGACCGCTCCGCTGATGCCAGTGATTGCTCCTGGGAGCACGGTGAGTTTAATTTGAATGGACATTACTTGCTAGTCTTAACATTTGAGTGTCATAATGCTAACGAGACATTGGAAATGATCTTTGGTGCAGCTTAACTCCAGAAACGCATCGCACGATCCTTCTCTAGCTACGGGCACGAGCCAGCCCGCTCCTACACCTCCCTGATCACGGTAAGTTTCTCTAGACTTAGACTTAGCTTTATTTCCTCCAATATGCTTACCATAATGACCTAGAGTTAGCTTCTTTTCCTTCAAAATGACTTAATAAGCTTACTTATGTCAAAAATTGCATAATTAACTTAGTTAGCTCATAAACGATCCATTTTACCTAAGTTAGCTCTAATATGACTCATTTTACCTTAGTTAGCTTACAAGTGATCCAATTTATCCAAGTTAGCTTAAAATGACCCATTTTAGTAGATTAGCTCGTAAATGATCCATTTTACCTACGTTAGCTTTAAAATGGCCCATTTCACCTAGGTTAGCTCCAAAATGACCCATTTCACCTAGGTTAGCTCCAAAATGACCCATTTCACGTAGGTTAGCTCCAAAATGACCCATTTCACCTAGATTTGCTCCTAAACGATCAATTTCACCTAAGTTAGCTAAAAACGATCCATTTCACCTAAATTAGCTCTTAAATGATCCATTTCACCTAAGTTAGGTCATAAACGACCCATTTCAACTAAGTTAGCTCATAAAAGCTCATAAATGATCCATTTCACCTAAGTTAGCTCAAAAATGATCCATTTCACCTTACTTAGCTCAAAAACGATGCCCTTCACCTTAGTTAGCTCATAAACGACCCATTTCAACTAAGTTAGCTCATAAATGATCCATTTCAACTAAGTTAGCTCATAAACAACCCATTTCAACTTTGTTAGCTCATATATGATCCATTTCACCTAAGTTAGCTCATAAATGACATATACTTCTTGTTCTAGTCGTCTTCTTGTTCTAGTCACCTATTTCTAACTTTCTTATTTACCATTTTGCAGATTTCATTCACTTCACGGAAGCTAGCTTGCTATGATGGAGTGCTTGCTTTTCCTTTGATGAAACTTTGCATTGTATCTAGCTTGCTATCATGGAACTTGCTTATGTATGAACAATGTGTATGGATGGAACTTGCTTATGTATGAACAATGTGTATGGATGAAACTGATGTGATATGTGATATGAAACTTATGTGCTGGATATGTGATATGAAACTTATGTGCTGGATATGTGATATATATTTGCTGTCATATATATTTGCTGTGAAAATTGTTGGAGTAAAAAAACAGAAAAAAGAGACAATATGCAGGCTCTTTGCCGTCTGCCACCGACGGCAAAGAGATCTTTGCCATCAGCAGCGGACGGCAAAGAGGCCACGTGGCAGGCAACTGTGCTTCCTGGGAGGCTGACCAATTTGGTCAGTTTGCCCACAGTGGCTGACGGCAAAGGCTTTGCCGTCCGTAGCGGATGGCAAAGGCCTGCCGTTAACCACCTAACGGAGTAACAGCGCATTTATTGCCGTCCGTCTTCTTTGCCGTCCGCTGCTGATGGCAAAGGCCCCTTTGCCGTCAGCTGCCCGAAGCAGACGGCAACGCAGCTCTTTGCCGTCCCCTACTTTGCCGTCACCTTTTGCCGTCCATGCCTTTGCCGTCCGCCATGGCAGATGGCAAAGTAGCAGATTCCTGTAGTGCGTGGGGCTCACGCACGGTGGTGTTGAGTTTTTGGAGGACGCTATCCCAGGGATCGAGAAGCTCCGCCCAGCTTATTGAAGAAGTTCCGGTCGGCTTGTCGGAGTGTTCCAGCTGGCTCGCCGGAAATGTTCCTACCGCCTCAATGAAAGGTTCCGTCTAAATCGCCGAAAGAGTTCCGACCGCCTGGACGAAAGGTTCCGTCTGAATCGGCGAAAAGTTCCGACCGCCTCGACGAAAGGTTTCGTCTGAACCGGCAAAAAAGTTCCGACCGCCTCGACGAAAGGTTCTGTCCGAATCGCCCAAGAGTTCCAGCCGAATCACCAAATGGTTCCATCCGAGTCGCCAAAGGGTTCCGACTTAGGTTGAAAAAAAAATTCTGACCGGATGATAAAAAAGTTCCGGGTCCAGAAGTTTCGGCTCTAAATGTTTCGGCCGGGTTATCAAGAGGTTCCTGTTCAAAAGTTCTGGATTATCAAAAAGTCCCGGCCGGATTATCCAGAGGTTCCGGATCAAGAAGTTCCGGCTCAAAAAGTTTCGGCCGGGTTATCAAGAGGTTCCGGTTCAAAAGTTCCGGATTATCAAAAAGCCCCGGCCGGATTATTCAGAGGTTCCGGATCAAAAAGTTCCAGATTATCAAAAGGTTTCAGTTCAGAGTCATCTATTGTTACTGGTAATAATAAATGCCCATCCATGACGGGCGTTCAGATGCATAGGTGATATTTGTCTAACTTTATTTTATTAACATATATTATTTTTTGTCAAAGAACAGTTTATCTTTGTCTTGGTGTGCAACATTGTTGATGCAGGACAATTGTTCACTACATCAAAACGACGTGGTTAACTCGCCCGTCCATGCCGGTTTACAACACCGCGGCCGGTTCATCTGTTTGAGCCACCTCTGATGTTGCGGTCATTTTTACCGTCCGTCTCTCGTGACCTGGTCTACATCAACATACCGGGCCGCACCTGTCTGCATGAGCTGTTTATTGAGTATGAGCAAGTCATAGCTTGGGTAGCCCGGGTTTTCTTTCAACAAAATGGAGGCAAATTATCATATACTATCAACCGCCGTGTGCACTGGGTGGCTCAATGGGCAGGCACACAAGTCACCGCCACTACAGTTTGGTTAAACTCAAATTACCAGTTGGAAGGAACCATTGGCCGAGTTGCTGACATGGCTCATATGTGATCATTTACAACCCGCCGCAGTCACCTCAACATTATGTGGATTCACATCATGCTATCAACACCGATGATATACAAGTTATGCCGGTTTATATAACGGTCGAAATATGGAGAATCTCAAGCCAACTCCTCGAGTCGCCTTGAGACTCGGAGGCTACAATGATATGACTCAAGCAAGGGTTGCTGGTTTTCAGCAAATTTAAGAACCCCAGGACGATGGAGGAAAAGATAACCCAGTCCTGGAGGCTACTGCTATATTGATGAAAATTTAAAGGCCGCCAGAAAATTTCCGGCTTAGAAAGCATATAACAGTTACAAAATCCCGGTTCAATGAAGAAGTTCCAGGTCATCAGAAAGGATCCGGTTTACAATCCGGTTCAAGGGAAATCTATTCTCCCACAAAGCTCTGAAGCGTTCAAATCCGGTTTAAAAATGTCCGGTTCAAAAAGGAATTAATTTCTCGCAAGTTTGAGTTGAAAGGCCGTCAGAAAATTTTCGGCTGAAAATGAAGATTCCGGTTTAATATCCGACTTAAGGGAAAGTTATCTCCCACAAAGCTTTGAAGCTCTCAATATCCGGTTTAAGAATTTCCGGTTCAAGAAGAATTTATTTCTTGCAAAAAGTTAAAGGTTGCCTAAGAGGACCTGCTGCCATGATGTGCGGTTCAAACATGGGTATCCCGCCTTATTGGCTTATCATATTATTGGTTACATGGGGGCTTCAGCTGACAAAGCGGAGTTCGGTCCATTAATCTGGCTATCATGCCACAATACAGCTTGGGAGCTTCACACCCAAGGGGCCAAAGAGAGTATTGTTGCTAAAAGCACAACTCAAACATAGGCACCCAATGAGCACAGCTCATCATGTTACTTGGGGGCTCCTTGTGTCAAATACCAAGGAGCTTGAATGGACCCTTGTAGCTGGGTATCGACCCACGGCTTGGAAGCCTGGTGTATTCACCTAAAACCCCGGGTTAACCTGCCTTCATCAAGTAAGACACTCCTATCCAGGTCATCCTGGCACGACCCTCCGAACGTTTGACAGTTACTCTCCTTGAGACCCTACACTTGTCAAAGTTAAAACGGTGATTGGTTAGTTGGAGGTCCATCTTAAAAGGCTTTGTTAAATGGTTCAACTCAGTGACCTAGCAGCCCATGAAAAGCCTCAAATTTGGGCCTGGCAGCCCTCAAAAAGCCTCGACTACACGGTTTTATTTGTGTTTGTCGCTTTTCTATTGATAAATTTTATGTTAAACCGATTTCTTTGACCTGTTCAGTCATCTTATCAGCCCGGTGTTCCTTGAACCAGCTTGGTTTTCAACTACACGTTGACAAACCTTATTATTAGACCAGAGTTCGTTAACCCGGCCTGGCTTTGACTACCTATTGCCAGCTTTGATCATCTGATGTTTATCATCACCCGGTATGGCTTACAGTTATCAGCTGTTAAGCATATAATCAATGGTGAACCGACATCTTTCAATCCGGCCTGGCATTGACTATAAGTCACCAGGATGATCATCCGGTGTTTATTTACAACCCGACACGGTTTTATTACAAACCGGCAAAATATGAGAGGAGTTATCAGTACTCGAAATTTAGGTTATAACCCTTACTACAAAAAGTTGGTAAACCAACAATGTGATTCAATGTCACAGGTATGATATATTTCATATTTGATTATTCTTAAGTGCAGCCTTGGTTATAAACCCGGGTTATATGTTGGGCATTATGACCCGTCCGGCGGTAAACCACCAGGACACTTTAAACTTGTTGTATGCAGAAACAGGTTGAATAAAGCATAAATACAAATCACCGGTGTTTATTAATCCAGCCTGGCTTTGGACTGTAAGTCGCCGGTATATATTTGGATTGCGCCATTGGAATTATGCACTTATAAATCATTGGGTATATTATTCAAATAGCCAACATGGCTGGATTTTTATTATGGTTATCAATAACCTGTATTATGATTAAGGTTTTCAAAGTCGCTTTAGCGCAAGGACTATCATATTATCAATGTATATGATTTATTCTACAATTGAAGGAATAGTCCCGAGTTGTTGCAGGCTTACAGCCCGGCACTTGGGGGCTACATTATTTAAGTTGAGATTACATCAAATATGCAAGTCTCATGTCACTGCAAGCATGCACCATGACACTTGGGGGCTAATGCAAAGTCATTTTTTGCTCATATTATTGAAGACCCGACTCATCACATTATAATGAGCCAGCCCTTGGGGGCTACCAATTGCTCCTGTCAACAATTCAAGGTACAAAGTTTTTTATTTATTATATTGAAGGGTCCACTGCTCAGTTGGTAAAGCACAAGGCTCTTAACCTTGCCGACGTGGATTCAAGTCCCATGATGGGGGTTACATCATATGATGTTATTTTCATTGAAGTATATATCAAGTCCCAGCTCAATATTATCTTACTGAGCCGGCCCTTGGGGGCTACACATCATTGCTCAAATCTACATGATTATACCTACAAAGTCCCTGCTCATTATTGCATAATGACCCGGCCCTTGGGGGCTACACTGGTTGAAGTTTTTATGAGCATAAGGCAATTTCAGGTCCCAGGTTGCTGCAAGCATGACAACCCGGCACTTGGGGGCTACATATATGGAATATACAGTTTTTACTAGTGACTGGGATGAACAACATGGATTTCTTCAAAAAGTGGCAATATTGATATTAAAGCAAGTCTTAAGCCATCACTTTGTTCGACTCAAGACTTGGGGGCTACAGGTATTATATTATTATCAAAGAACTATTTTCAAATTCTCTGTTTTGAGAAAACCAGATTGACCCGGCGTCACCAATCATTACGACCCTGTGTCTGCAACCCGGCGTCATCAATAATCATGAACCGGCGTTGGCAACAATCATGAACAGGTGTTGGCAACAATCATGACCCGGAAATACCGGTTTTTATAACCTGGCAATGGTGGTAATCATAAACCGGCAAGTTCTACATTTTCAAACCTGCTGAATATCAGTTGAATATTTGAAGACCAATATTTTTGTCAAGTTAGAGCATTGAAGGCCGAATCAAAGGGATTCTTTATTTACAATATTTCTTCTACAAGCAAATTGATTATGAAGCTGGTATATTGACTCGGATTTTTCACAAGGAAGAAATGTCAAGGAATTAAGGATGATCAAGTGCCGGCTTATAAGAATATTTAAACCGGAGCACAACCCGACAATTTGTTCTTGTGTTTATGTTGCAGATAAGTTTAACATGGATGAATCCAAATTAAACTGGGGGCTAATGTCGGGGATATACCCTGCGGTATAAACCGCCGGATGGATGGCCCGGCTAGAGTTTGGCGATTCACCGGTGAGGGAGTCCTAGACTAGGGGGTGTCCGGATAGCCGAACTATCATCATTGGCCGGACTCCAAGACTATGAAGATACAAGATTGAAGACTTCGTCCCGTGTCCGGATGGGACTTTCCTTGGCGAGGAAGGCAAGCATGGCAATACGGATATGTAGATCTCCTACCATTGTAACCGACTCTGTGTAACCCTAGCCCTCTCCGTTTTCTATATAAACCGGAGGGTTTTAGTCCATAGGGCAAACAACAATCATACCATAGGCTAGCTTCTAGGGTTTAGCCTCCTTGATCTCGTGGTAGATCTACTCTTGTACTACCCATATCATCAATATCAATCAAGCAGGAGTAGGGATTTACCTCCATCGAGAGGGCCCGAACCTGGGTAAAAACATCATGTCCCTTGTCTCCTGTTACCATCCGCCTAGATGCAAAGTTTGGGACCCCCTACCCGAGATCCGCCAGTTTTGACACCGACATTGGTGCTTTCATTGAGAGTTCCTCTGTTCGTCGCTCATAGGCCCGATGGCTCCTTCGATCATCAACAACGACGCGGTCCAGGGTGAGACTTTTCTCCCCGGACAGATCTTCGTATTCGGCGGCTTTGCACTGCGGGCCAATTCGCTTGGCCATCTGGAGCAGATCGAAAGCTACGCCCTTGGCCATCAGGTCAGATTTGGAAGTTTGAACTATACGGCCGACATCCGCGGAGACTTGATCTTCGACGGATTCGAGCCACAGCCGAGTGCGCCGCACTGTCATGATGGGCATGATTTAGCTCTGCTGCCGGACAGTGCCCTCGAGGCCACACGAGAGTCCGCTCCGACCCTTAACTCGGAGCCGACTGCGCTAGTCGAGGACGGGTGGCTAGGCACCGCCTCGGGGGCTGCTACCTCTACGACAATGGAGCCGAATACCGACCCTGTCCCTTGTGAAGCTCGTGACTCCGAGGTACCGGATTCCTCGCAGGACTTCGAACCTCCCGCGCCCCTACCAATCAAATCCGATTGGGCGCCGATCATGGAGTTCACCGATGCGGACATCTTTCAGCACTCGCCTTTTGGCAACATCCTGAATTCGCTAAAGTATCTCTTGTTGTCAGAAGAGCCCTGGCCGGACCACGGTCAGGATGGTTGGGATGCGGACGACAAAGAAATTCAAAGCCCACCCACCACCCACTTTGTAGTCACTGTCGACAACCTAACCGACATGCTAGACTTCGACTTCGAAGACATCGACGGTATGGACGACGATGCCGGAGACGACCAAGAACCAGTGCCTACAGGGCACTGGAAAGCCACCTCGTCATACGGCATATACATGGTGGACATCCCAAAGGATGGGAATGGCGATGGAACAGCGGAGGAAGACCCCTCTAAGAAACAGCCTAAGCGCCGGCGTCAGCGGCGCCGCTCTAAATCCCGCCACAGCAAGAATGGAGATTCCGGCACCGGAGACAATAATACCCCGGACAGTGCCGAAGACAACCCCCTCCAGCAAGATTCAGCACAGGAGGATGAAGAAGCCAGCCCTCACGAGAGAGCGGCAGACAAAGAGGTAGAGGACGATAATTAGATGCCTCCCTCCGGATACGAGGCAAGCCTCGATGACGACGAATTCGTCGTGCCTGAGGATCCCGTCGAACAAGAGCGTTTTAAACGCCAGCTTATGGCCACGGCAAGTAGCCTCAAGAAAAAGCAGCAACAGCTTAGAGCTGACCAAGATTTGCTAGCCGACAGATGGACCGAAGTCCTTGCGACCGAAGAGTACGAACTCGAACGCCCCTCCAAAAGCTACCCCAAACACAAGCTGCTGCCCCGATTAGAGGAGGAAGCATATAAACCTACATCACCAGCGCACAATACGGCCGACCGGCCACCTCGTGGCCGTGACAGAGAGGCCTCTAGGCCCTCCACTAAAGCCGTACCCCGGCATCGCTCGAAAAGTACAAAGCCACGAGGGAATGCGCCGGACTTGCGAGATATACTCGAGGATAAGGCAAGACAATCAAGATCGATCTACGGATTGCGTGGGCGCCCCACGATATGCGACGACAACCGTCGCGCCGGATACAGCAACTCCGGCCGGGCCGAACACAGTAGACAAAGCTCGCTTGAGCTACTTTGTGATATAGCCCAATATAGAGGCGCCGCACACCCACTATGCTTCACAG
Organism: Triticum dicoccoides; assembly: GCF_002162155.2. Classification (NCBI taxonomy): domain Eukaryota; kingdom Viridiplantae; phylum Streptophyta; class Magnoliopsida; order Poales; family Poaceae; genus Triticum; species Triticum dicoccoides. Next base: position 121,632,806 of record NC_041389.1, read on the forward strand.
ATGAAGTAATGGACCATCAAATCCCCGAAGGGTTTAAACCTGTGAACATTGAATCCTACGATGGCACAACAGACCCCGTGGTTTGGATCGAAGACTATCTCCTTCATATCCACATGGCCCGCGGTGATGATCTTCATGCCATCAAATACCTCCCACTCAAGCTTAAAGGACCAGCTCGGCATTGGCTTAACAGCCTGCCAGCAGAATCAATTGGGTGTTGGGAGGACCTGGAAGCCGCATTCCTTGATAACTTCCAGGGCACATATGTGCGACCACCAGACGCTGATAACCTAAGCCACATAATTTAGCAGCCAGACGAATCGGCCAGACAATTCTGGACACGGTTCTTAACCAAGAAAAATCAAATTGTCGACTGTCCGGATGCAGAGGCCCTCGTAGCCTTCAAGCATAACATCCGCGATGAGTGGCTTGCCCGACACCTAGGACAGGAAAAGCCGAAATCCATGGAAGCCCTCGCATCACTCATGACCCGCTTCTGCGCGGGAGAGGAAAGCTGGCTAGCCCGCAGTAACAACCTCAACAAAAATTCTGGCAGTCCAGATACCGAGGACCGCAATGGCAGGTCGCGTCGCAACAAGCACAAACGCCGCATTAACGGCGATAATACCGAAGATACGGCAGTCAACACCGGATTCAGAGGCTCCAAACCCGGTCAGCGGAAAAAGCCATTCAAAAGAAATACTCCGGGTCCGTCCAATTTGGACCGAATACTCGACCGCTCGTGCCAGATACACGGCACCCCCGAAAAGCCAGCTAATCACACCAATAGGGATTGTTGGGTATTCAAGCAGGCAGGCAAGTTAATCACCGAAAACAATGACAAGGGGCTGCATAGCGATGACGAGGAAGAGACCCGGCCGCCGAACAATAGAGGACAAAAGGGTTTCCCCCCACAAGTGCGGACGGTGAACATGATATACGCAACCCACATACCCAAAAGGGAACGGAAGCGTGCACTCAGGGACGTATACGCGATGGAGCCAGTCGCCCCAAAGTTCAACCCATGGTCATCCTACCCGATCATGTTTGATCGAAGGGACCACCCCACCAGCATCCGCCATGGCGGATACGCCGCATTGGTTCTAGACCCAATCGTCGACGGGTTTCACCTCACTAGAGTCCTGATGGACGGCGGCAGCAGCCTGAACCTGCTTTATCAGGATACCGTGCACAAGATGGGCATAGACCCCTCAAGGATTAAACCGACAAATATGACCTTCAAAGGCATCATACCAGGTGTAGAGGCCAACTGTATAGGCTTAGTTACACCGGAAGTGGTCTTCGGATCCCCGGATAACTTCCGAAGCAAGGAGTTAATCTTCGACATAGTTCCGTTCCGCAGCGGCTATCATGCACTACTCGGACGAACCACATTTGCAAAGTTCAATGCGGTGCCGCACTACGCATACCTCAAGCTCAAGATGCTAGGCCCTCGAGGAGTCATCACGGTCAACGGAAACACTGATGCTCTCTCCGAATGGAGGAGCATACAGCGGCTCTCGCGGCAGAAGTGCAGAGCAGCCTCTTAAGGCAATTCTCGAGTCCAGCCGTTAAGCGACCAGACACCGCCAAGCGCGCCCGGAGTAACCTACAACAAGATCACCTGGCACGTTCCGAGCACGCGTAGCAATGCGGCCCCAACCCCAGCCCTTGCAAAATTGCAAAACCAGTACTCCGCGTACATCACTATGCTCTGGAAATACCATGGGCAAAGGGGGAGGGGCGCGACCACGGCAGGCCCAGAGTGCGGCTCAACCATACCAGGGGCTCCCAAATAGGTCATCATCTTTCTTTTTTCTTTTTTTCCTCAGGACTCCATTTACCGGAGGCCTTGTCCGGCAGTAGACCCGCCAGACTCACGATACAACCGCCCGGGAAGAAGAAAGGCCACGACGAACATCCAGGTGGTCTCCATTATGAGCATTATACCTATTTTATACACCATTCCGCAGCCTACCCCTGGAGGGGGACATGTTAAATAGTCCCACCCCTTGCTTATCGCACTATTTGTATCGTTCTGCATTCATGGTAGTATTTTTTGAATAAACAATGCATCGCTTTTTGCCTATAATTGCATTCCTTTCTTATACATGTGTTCATTCATGACATGTTGCATCCGTACACTTTGGTACGGCTAAGTACACCAGGGGCTTAAGTTCCCCATATTATGGTGTGGTAAGTCCGAACACTTTCACAAGTGCGGCACCCCGAACTTATAGCATTATATGCATCGGCTCCGAATCATGTCTTGGGTCAATAGTTGGGTTTGCCCGGCCCCCATGTTTTGGTACCTTACGTTCCGTTATATCGGCTAAGGTAGCGCTAGGAGAACCACTGCGATTGTGCCCCAGTTGAGCTGGGCGAGCACCTTAGTGGAGAAAGCTAAAACTAACCGTCATGATGAGGCGAGAGCCGGTCGCTGTTCGAGAGGTCTTTTCGAGTCCCTAAAGACTTATGCCGCTTAGTGCGAGGAACTGGCTTTGTCCGGCCCAGGCGTGGATAGCGCCTTGAATTCGGCCTTTCGAACACTAGGGGCTTCGCCAAAATTTAAAATTATAGAATTCTATGGCTAAGTGAGAGTGTTCAAGCAGTATGAGTCCGGTTGCCTCGTTCGTTGTGTTGAGTGCCTCCCTAGATGGACCCAAAAATGGGAACAAGAGCGCTCAAGTTTATCCCGAACACCCCATCACTCGTGGCATGGGGGCTGAAGCCGACGACTTGCCATCTCTCAGATTTGATAAACGGCCACACAGAAGGTAATATTTTAAATTAACAAGCGTTGCTTAGCGCAGATGAACATAGTTTTCAGCGCACAGGATAACAAAATGCGAGTCTACTCAAACATTACATCTTTGGAGCACTCGCCCGCAATAATGCGGGCACCCTTCAGGACACCCTTATAATACATCTCGGGCGTGCGATACTCCTTGCCCGGCGATGGCGCGTCCGTCACAAGCTTCTCAGCATCCATCCTGCCCCAGTGCACTTCAGCACGGGCAAGGGCCCGATGGGCACCTTCAATGCAGGCGGAGTGCTTGGTGACTTCAACCCATGGACAAGCATCCACCAGCCGCCGCACCAGGCCGAAGTAGCTCCCAGGCATGGCCTCTTTGGGCCACAGCCGAACTATGAGGCCCTTCATGGCCTGTTCGGCCACCTTGTGGAGCTCGACTAGCTGCTTCAGCTGGTCGCTAAGGGGCACCGGATGTCCGGCCTCAGCATACTGAGACCAGAACACCTTCTCCGTCGAGCTCCCCTCCTCGACTCTGTAGAAAGCGGCAGCATCGGACACGCTACGGGGCAGATCTGCGAACGCTCCTAGAGAGCTCCGAATTCGGGTAAGTAACAGGTAATTCACTTTTACATGCTTGCTTTGCATGAAGAATGCCTTACCCGCCGCTATTTTCTTCAATGCCTCGATTTCCTGGAGGGCCTTGTGGGCTTCAGCCTTCGCGACTTTGGCACTCTCAAGAGCCGACGCAAGCTCGGACTCTCAAGTCTTTGAGTCACGCTCCAAACTCTCGTGTTTTTCCATGAGAGCCTGGAGCTCTTGCCATACCTCCTCCACCCGCGCCTCCTGCTTCTCTCGCTCGGCGCGTTCCGCGGCCGCATTGCGTTCGGCCGCGGACACCGCCTCCTTCAGGGTCGCCACCTCGTTCGTAGCCCCTGGAGTACCCACGTTATCCTTGTCATTCCTCTTGCAACCAAATCCTTTTCTGTAAGGTACAACTTTAATAAGGTGTTACTCACCTTCCTTGTCCTCGAGCTGCTTCTTGGCACGGCCGAGCTCGCTCTCAGACCGCTCGAGGTTCCGCTTCAAGGCATTGACCTCCGCAGTCAGTGCGGCAGAGGTCAGCAGCGCAGCCTGCATTCCCATATTGACATATTTTTGTTAAGACTCCTGTGTATATCGTTTTAGATCCTCAGTCCGACTTTTCTCTCTGAACACCGAACCGAGCATCAGGGGCTACTGTCTATGCGGTACTATTTTACATATCTTAAAATTCTTACCTCAAAGCCTGTTAGAAGGCTGCTGCAGGCTTCGGTCAGCCTGCTTTTGGCGAGCTGAACCTTCTGAATCACCGCACTCATGACAGTGCGGTGTTCCTCGTTGATGGAAGCGCCGTTGAGCACCTCCAGCAAGTTATCCGGCACCTCCGGTTGGACAGAGGCCGCCGGCGTCACAGTCTTGCCCTTCTTACGAAGGGGCCGCCCGCCGGACTCCAGAACCACTGCAGGTTCCGGTGCGGAGTCCGGTCCAAAGTCCGGGAGACTGCCTTGCGGCACCTCCGGGGCCTCCTCCTCCTGGTGGGTCCCTTTCTGGGATCCCACCTCGGCGTCGTCGGTGTCACGGGGGGAGGAGGCGGTCGTAAGTGAAGTGCTATTCACATCCGACGTACCCAAGGACCCACTCGACGAAGCGGGAAGATCGTCCTTGGGCGGACTACAGGGTTGTATGCGGCGTTAGAAAGACACCATGCGACAAAAAGAAAAATTATGAGTTATTTAGGAGTCCGGATACTTACGATCTCGCCAGGGGCTTGGCCCTTGAGGGCCATTCCTCGTCGCCGTCGTTGGCGTTGGTGGAACTGTCCGGGGGAAGGGTCCTTCCCTTCTTGGACCCTTCGGCCTCCCCCGTTGGGGAAGCCTTCCTCTTCTTCTCTCCCCCCGCTGGGGGAGTGGCCTCTTTCTTCTCCTCCTCGCCTTCGTGGGAGGAGTCCACCTCGGAGTCATCGGACGATGAATCCGATAACACCTGGCGCCGGGAACTCCTCCAGGTTCCCGTGGCCTTCTTCTTGGCCTTCTTCTCTGGCACCACGTAAGGCACCGGGACCAGCAGCCCTGTCAAGCGGGCATCCGCTGGGTCTTCTGGAAGGGGAGCCGGATAGTTAACCTGTTCGGACATCTCCTACCAGGCCTGTAAAAGGTATTGGGAGTTTAGATCCCACATAGAGTCAAACTATGAAAAGCAAGTGTCCCATAAAGGATAATACAACTTACCTCGCCAGCCGGACGCTGTGAGCTGAATCCGCGATCTTCGGTAGCGGATGCGGGAGCCTCGACGCCCTTGAACAGCACCTTCCAGGCCTCTTCGTACGTAGTGTCGAAGATCCCGCTCAAGGTCTGGTGCTGTGCCGGATCGAACTCCCACAAATTGAAGTCCCGCTGTTGGCAGGGGAGAATCCGGCGGATGAGCATGACCTGGATTATGTTGACAAGCTTGAGCTTCTTGTTCACCAGGGTTTGGAGACAGGATTGGAGTCCGGTCACCTCTTCCGAATTACCCCACAGCAGGCCCTTCTCTTTCCAGGAAGTGAGCCGCATGGGGATGCCAGATCTGAATTCAGGGACCGCTGCCCATTCAGGGTCACGCGGCTTGGTGATGTAGAACCACCCCGATTGCCACCCTTTGATGGTTTCCACGAAGGCGCCCTTGAGCCAAGTGACGTTGGGCATCTTGCCCACCATGGCGCCTCCGGACTCCGCTTGGCTGCCCTTCACAACCTTCGGCTTGACATTAAAGGTCTTTAGCCACAAGCCGAAGTGGGGCTGGATGCAGAGGAAGGCCTCGCACACGACGATAAACGCTGAGATGTTGAGGATGAAATTCAGGGCCAGATCATGGAAATCCAGGCCATAGTAGAACATGAGCCCCAAGACAAAGGGGTGGAGTGGGAAGCCCAGTCCGCGGAGGAAATGGGGAAGGAATACCACCCTCTCATGGGGCCCGGGGGTGGGGATGAGCTGCCCCTCGTCGGGGAGCCGGTGCGCGATATCGCTGGATAAATATCCGGCGTTGTGCAGCTTCTTGATGTGCCCCTCTGTAACGGAGGAGGCCATCCACTTGCATCCCGCTCCGGACATGGTTGGAGAAGGTTGAGGTGAGATGTGCGGACTTGGGCGCTGGAGCTCGAGTGCGCGGAGATGGATAAGCAAAGGAGGAAGAATGCGTAGGTAAAATGGTGGATCCTTATCCCCTTATATATGGGCGGACGAAACTCTGCGTCCCCACCAGCCTGGTAAAACTCGCTTATTTCCCAAGCGCCGCAATCAATGGCGCGGTTGGGTTACCCACGTCCGTATTGATGAGAATCCCGGAATAAGGGGACACGATCTCTGCTTCGACTAGACGTGCCAAGGAAACCACTTCGCTAAACATGCTGAGGTGGAATAATAAAAACGATTCGAGTAAAGGCATGGCCGTGGTGTGACGTCACGCCATGAAATACGTCAGCAGATTGGACTTGTGTAAATATCATTCTCTCTACGGTGGTATGTGGAATTTATTTTGCAGAGCCGGACACTATCCTGGTGTTCACAATCTTCTATGAATTATTCGGAGGAGGAACCCGCCTTGCAATGCCGAAGAAAATTTGCGCGCCGGACTCGTCGTCATTGAAGCCTGGTTCAGGGGCTACTGAGGGAGTCCTAGACTAGGGGGTGTACGGATAGCCGAACTATCATCATTGGCCGGACTCCAAGACTATGAAGATACAAGATTGAAGACTTCGTCCCGTGTCCGGATGGGACTTTCCTTGGTGTGTAAGGCAAGCTTGGCAATACGGATATGTAGATCCTACCATTGTAACCGATTCTGTGTAACCCTAGCCCTCTCCCGTGTCTATATAAACCGGAGGGTTTTAGTCCATAGGGCAAACAACAATCATACCATAGGCTAGCTTCTAGGGTTTAGCCTCCTTGATCTCGTGGTAGATCTACTCTTGTACTACCCATATCATCAATATCAATCAAGCAGGAGTAGGGTTTTACCTCCATCGAGAGGGCCCGAACCTGGATAAAAACATCGTTTCCCTTGTCTCCTGTTACCATCCGCCTAGACGCACAGTTCGGGACCCCCTACCCGAGATCCGCCGGTTTTGACACCGACAACCGGCGACCCATTTGGACCTGGTGGTTTAAGATTCATTGGTAATCCAGCAGGCGGGTCAGAGGAGCGACAAGTTCTGGTGGCCCAACGGGCGGTTTATGGAAGGCCAGATCACGCTATGGTGGGCCGGTTTATGAGGAAAGCACAAGGAATATTTTTCTACAAAGGAAGCAAGACTAGGACTCCACTTGTAATAGAGTAGTCCTAATCCTACTAGGACTAGTCATGTAATCCGCCCCTTCAACATATATAAGGAGGGACAGGGCTCCCCAAAGAGGGACGAGCAAGAAACAATCTCTAGGGCTAGACACAACTAGAGGAGAGCCGGTTTACGATGACTCCCTCATGATGATAATGAGATCTAGCCTCAAACAACATGTAGGGTTTTTACCGGATGATGTTTCCCGGGGCCCGAAGCTGTCTAAACCCTTGTCTTGTGTTGCGTCTCTCAATTCCGCTCAACCCCTCTCAAGCTACCACATAGATGCGTTGGCCTCGCGACTAAGTCCTCTCACTAAGGACATCTGACGTGTTAATTCCACGACAAGATGCAAAGTAAAAAGTAAAAGGCAAAGTAAAAACAAAGCAAGTAATAAAGTAATGGAGATTGATATGATGAGAATAGACCTGGGGGCCATAGGTTTCACTAGTGGCTTCTCTCAAGAGCATAGATATTCTACGGTGGGTGAACAAATTACTGTTGAGCAATTGACAGAATTGAGCATAATTATGAGTATATCTAGGTATGATCATATATATAGGCATCACGTCCAAGACAAGTAGATCGAAACGATTCTACATCTACTACTATTACTCCCCTCATCGACCGCTATCCAGCATGCATCTATAGTATTAAGTTAAAAACAGAGTAACGCCTTAAGCAAGATGACATGATGTAGAGGGATAAATTCATGCAATATGATAAAAACCCCATCTTGTTATCCTCGATGGCAACAATACATAACGTGCCTTGCTTCCCCTTCTGTCACTGGGAAAGGACACCGCAAGATTGAACCCAAAGCTAAGCACTTCTCCCATTGCAAGAACTACCAATCTAGTTGGCCAAACCAAACAGATAATTCGAAGAGACTTGCAAAGATAACTCAATCACACATAAAAGAATTCAGAGAAGATTCAAATATTATTCATAGATAAGCTAGATCATAAACCCACAATTCATCGGTCTCAACAAACACACCGGAAAAAGAAGATTACATCAAATAGATCTCCATGAGAGAGGGGGAGAACATTGTATTGAGATCCAAAAAGAGAGGAGAAGCCATCTAGCTACTAGCTATGGACCCGAAGGTCTGAAGTAAACTACTCACACTTCATCGGAGGGGCTATGGTGTTGATGTAGAAGCCCTCCATGGTGGATGCCCCCTCCGGCGGAGCTCCGGAACTGGCCCCAATATGGGATCTCGTGGATACAGAAGGTTGCGGCGGTGGAATTAGGTTTTTGGCTCCCCCCTGATCGTTTGGGGGTACGTAGGTATATATAGGAGGAAGGAGTACATCGGTGGAGCAACAGGGGGGCCACGAGGCAGGGGGGCGCGCCCTAGGGGGGGGGCGCCCCCCACCCTCGTGACCGCCTCTTTTGTTCCTTGGATCAGGGTCCAAGTCTCATGGATCACGTTCGGTGAGAAAATCACGTTCCCGAAGGTTTCATTCCGTTTGGACTCCGTTTGATATTCCATTTCTTTGAAACACTAAAATAGGCAAAAAACAACAATTCTGGGCTGGGCCTCCGGTTAATTGGTTAGTCCCAAAAATAATATAAAAGTGGAAAATAAAGCCCAATATAGTCCAAAACAGTAGATAAAGTAGCATGGAGCAATCAAAAATTATAGATACGTTGGAGACGTATCAGGCATCCCCAAGCTTAATTCCTGCTCGTCCTCGAGTAGGTAAATGATAAAAAATAATTTTTGATGCGGAGTGATACTTTGGCATAATTTTAATGTAAATCCTCTTAATTGTGATATGAATATTCAGAACCGAAAGATTCAAGACAAAAGTTCATATTGACATAAAAATAATAATACTTCAAGCATACTAACTAAGCAATTATGTCTTCTCAAAATAACATGGCCAAAGAAAGTTATCCCTACAGAATCATATAGTCTGGCTATGCTCCATCTTCCCCACACAAAATATTTAAATCATGCACAACCCCGATGACAAGCCAAGCAATTGATTCATACCTTAACATTTTCAAAACTTTTTCAATCTTCACGCAATACATGAGCATGAGCCATGGATATAGCACTATATGTGAAATAGAATGGTGGTTGTGGAGAAGACAAAAAGAGGGAAGATAGTTTCACATCAACTAGGCGTATCAACGGGCTATGGCGATGCCCATCAATAGATATCAATGTGAGTGAGTAGGGATTTCCATGCAACGGATGCACTAGAGCTATAAGTATATGAAAGCTCTACAAAAGAAACTAAGTGGGTGTGCATCCAACTCGCTGTCTCACGAAGAACTAGGGCATTTTGAGGAAGCCCATCATTGGAATATACAAGCCAAGTTCTATAATGAAAAATTCCCACTAGTATATGAAAGTGACACAGAGACTCTCTATCATGAAGATCTTGGTGCTACTTTGAAGCACAAGTGTGGTAAAAGGATAGTAACATTGTCCCTTCTCTCTTTTTCACTCATCATTTTTTTATTTGGGCCTTTTTCTTTTTTATGGCCTTTTTTTTTCTTTTTTTTTTCATCCGAAGTCTCATCCCGACTTATGGGGGAATCATAGTATCCATCATCCTTTCCTCACTTGGGACAATGCTCTAATAATGATGATCATCACACTTTTATTTTTCTTACAACTCAACAATTACAACTCGATACTTAGAACAAAGTATGACTCTATATGAATGCCTCCGGCGGTGTACCGGGATATGCAATGAATCATGAGTGACATGCATGAAAGAATTATGAAAGGTGGCTTTGCCACAAATACGATGTCAACTACATGATCATGCTAGCAATATGACAACGATGGAGCATGTCATAATAAACGGAAAGGTGGAAAGTTGCGTGGCAATATATCTCGGAATGGCTATGGAAATGCCATGATAGGTAGGTATGGTGGCTATTTTGAGGAAGATATATGGTGGGTGTATGATACCAGCGAAAAGTGCGCGGTATTAGAGAGGATAGCAATGGTGGAAGGATGGGAAAAAGTGCGTATAATCCATGGACTCAACATTAGTCATAAAGAACTCATATATTTGTTGCAAAAATCTAGAAGTTATCAAAGCAAAGTATTACGTGCATGCTCCTAGGGGGATAGATTGGTAGGAAAAGGCCATCGCTCGTCCCCGACCGCCACTCATAAGGAAGACAATCGATAAATAAATCATGCTCCGAGTTCATCACATAACGGTTCACCATACGTGCATGCTACGGGAATCACAAACTTCAACACAAGTATTCTTTAAATTCACAACTACTCAACTAGCATGACTCTAATATCACCATCTTTATATCTCAAAACAATTATAAAGCATCAAAGTTTTCTTAGTATTCAACGCACTCAAAAGAAAGTTTCACATATCTTGAATACCAAGTATATTAACATTAAGCAAATTACCATGCTATTAACGACTCTCAAAATAATCTAAGTGAAGCATGAGAGATCAATAGTTTCTTTAAAACAAATCGACCACCGTGCTCTAAAAGATCTAAGTGAAGCACTAGAGCAAAAATTATCACGCTCAAAAGATATAAGTGAAGCACTATGAGCAATACTATCAAGCTCAAAAGATATAAGTGAAGCACATAGAGTATTCTATCAAATTCCAATTCATGTATGGCTCTCTCAAAAGGTGTGTACAGCAAGGATGATTGTGGTAAACTAACAAGCAAATACGCAAATAATACAAGACGCTCCAAGCAAAACACATATCATGTGGTGAATAAAAATATAGCTCCAAGTAAATTACCGATGGAAGTAGACGAAAAGGGGATGCCTTCGGGGGCATCAACAAGCTTAGACTTTTTGGTGTCCTTGGATTATCTTGGGGGTGCCATGGGCATCCCCAAGCTTAGGCTCTTGCAACTCCTTGTTCCATAATCCATCAAAAGAATTCACCCAAAACTTGAAAACTTCACAACACAAAACTCAATAGAAATCTCGTGAGCTCCGTTAGAGAAAGAAAACAAAAGACTACTTAAAGGTACTGTAATGAACTCATTCCTTATTTATATTGGTGTTAAACCTACTGTATTCCAACTTCTCTATGGATTATAAACTATTTTACTAGCCATAGATTCATCAAAACAAGCAAACAACACACGCAAAACAGAATCTGTCAAAAACAGAACAGTCTGTAGCAATCTGTAACTAACGCAAACTTCTGGAACTTTAAAAATCCTACCAAAATATGAAGTCCTGGGAAATTTGTTTATTTAACAGCAGCAAAAATAATCAACACAAAATCACGTTTCTGTGATTTAACAAAATTATATTCGTGCGCGCAAAGTTTTTGTTTTTCAGCAGAATCAAATCAACTATCATCGTAGGTTATCCTATAGGTTCTACTTGGCACAAACACTAATGAAAACATAAAACCACATCCAAACAGAGGCTATATGGATTATTTATTCCTAAACAGAAGCAAAAGCAAAAAACAAAAATAAAATTGGGTTGCCTCCCAACAAGCGTTATCGTTTAACGCCCCTAGCTAGGCATAAAAGCAAGGATAGATCTAGGTATTGCCATCTTTGGTAGGCAATCCATAGGTGGCTCTCATGATAGATTCATATGGTAATTTTATTTTATTTTTAGGGAAGTGTTCCATGCCCTTCTTTAAGGGAAATTGGAATCTAATATTCCCTTCCTTCATATCAATAATTGCACCAATCGTTCTAAGGAAAGGTCTACCAAGATAATAGGACATGAAGGATTGCAATCTATATCAAGAACGATAAAATATATGGGCACATAATTATTATTTGCAACAATAAGAACATCATTAATTCTTCCCATAGGTTTTTTAATAGTGGATTCCGCAAGATGCAAGTTCAGAGAGCAATCATCAAAGTCACGGAAATCTGGCAAATCACACAAAGTTTTGGGAATAGTAGAGACACTAGCACCCAAATCACACAAAGCATGAAACTCATAATCTTTAATTTTAATTTTAATAGTAGGTTCCCACTCATCATAGAGTTTTCTAGGTATAGAAACTTTCAACTCAAGTTTTTCTTCATAAGACTGCATCAAGGCATCAACAATGTGTTCGGTAAAGGCCTTATTTTGACTATAAGCATGAGGAGAATCTAGCACGGATTGCAACAAGGAAATACAACCAATTAAAGAGCAATTTTCATAATTAAATTCCTTGAGATCGAAAATAGTGGGTTTAGCAACATCTAGGTTTTTATTTCTTTCAATCCCACTTTTATCAATTTCATCATCAAGATCTAGAAACTCCGAATTCTTAGAACGCCTTCTAGGTAAAGGAAGATCATATTCAGTTTCATCAAGATTCATATTGCAAAACAAAGATTTAATGGGGGACACATCAATAACTTTTAGATCTTCATCTTGATTTTCATACGAATTGGAAGAACACGCTTTAATAAAGGCATCTTTGGAAGCACGCATCCTAGCGGTTCTTTCTTTGCACTCATCAATGGAAATTCTCATGGCTTTTAGAGACTCATTGATATCATGCTTAGGAGGAATAGATCTAAGCTTTAAAGAATCAATTTCAAGGTAAATCTATCAATGTTCCTAGCCAAATCATCAACTTTAAGCAATTTCTCTTCAAGCAAAGCATAAAAATTATTTCGTGAATTCATAAACTCTTTAACACTACTCTCAAATTAAGAGGGCATCTTATTAAAATTTCCATAAGAGTTGTTGTAGGAATTTCCATAATTATTAGAAGGATTACTAGGATAAGGCCTAGGATTAAAATTCCCTCTATACGCATTGTTTCCAAAACTATTCCTTCCAACAAAATTCACATCCATAGATTCATTATTATTCTAAATCAAAGTAGACAAGGGCATATCATTGGGATCAAGAGGAGTATTTTTAGTAGCAAACATCTTCATAAGTTCATCCATCCTTTCACTCAAAACATTGATTTCTTCTATAGAATGCACTTTTTTACTAGAAGATCTTTTGGTGTGCCATTGAGAATAATTAGCCATAATATTATCAAGCAATTTTGTAGCATCTCCTAACGTAATTTCCATAAACGTGCCTCCCGCGGCCGAATCTAAAAGATTTCTAGAAGCAAAATTCAATCTGGCATAAAATTTTTGTATGATCATCCATAAATTCAAACCATGAGTAGGGCAATTGCGAAGCATCAATTTCATTCTTTCCCAAGATTGGGCAACATGCTCATGATCAAGTTGTTTAAAATTCATAATATCATTCCTAAGAGTGATGATCTTAGCGGGAGGAAAATACTTAGAGATAAAAGCATCTTTGCACTTGTTCCAAGAATCAATACTATTTTTAGGCAAAGACGAAAACCAAACTTTAGCACGATCTCTAAGTGAAAACGGAAATCACTTCAATTTGACAATATTGTTATCCGTATCTTTCTTGTTTTGCATATCACACAAATCAACAAAGTTGTTTAGATGAGTAGCGGCATCTTCACTAGGAAGGCCGGCGAATTGATCTTTCATAACAAGATTCAACAAAGCGGTATTGATTTCACAAGACTCATCATTATTAAGAGGAGCAATCAGAGTACTAAGGAAATCATTATTATTGGTATTCGAGAAGTCACACAATTTGGTATTATCTTGCGCCATGGCAACAAGTAATCCAACACACAAGCAAACAGAAAGGCAACGGGAAAAGGCAAACGGGAAAAAGAGGAGGAGATTGGGAAAGAGAGGGCGAATAAAACGGCAAGGGTGAAGTGGGGGAGAGGAAAACGAGAGGCAAATGGCAAATAATGTAATGCGAGAGATAGGGATTGTGATGGGTACTTGGTATGGTTGACTTGCTCTTGCGTGAGCCTCCCCGACAACGACGCCAGAAATTCTTCTTGCTACCTCTTGAGCACTGCGTTGGATTTCCCCGAAGAGGAGAGGATTATGCAACAAAGTAACGTAAGTATTTCCCGCAGTTTTTGAGAACCAAGGTATCAATCCAGTAGGAGACCACGCACAAGTCCCTCGTACCTACACAAAACGATAGCTCCTCGCAACCAACACGATTAGGGGTTGTCAATCCCTTCACGGTCACTTACGAGAGTGAGATCTGATAGAGATGATAAATAATATTTTTGGTATTTTTGGTATATAGATGCAAAGTAAAAAGTAAAAGGCAAAGTAAAAACAAAGCAAGTAATAAAGTAATGGAGATTGATATGATGAGAATAGACCCGGGGCCATAGGTTTCACTAGTGGCTTCTCTCAAGAGCATAGATATTCTACGGTGGGTGAACAAATTACTGTTGAGCAATTGACAGAATTGAGCATAATTATGAGTATATCTAGGTATGATCATGTATATAGGCATCACGTCCAAGACAAGTAGATCGAAACGATTCTGCATCTACTACTATTACTCCAGTCGTCGACCGCTATCCAGCATGCATCTAGAGTATTAAGTTAAAAATAGAGTAATGCCTTAAGCAAGATGACATGATGTAGAGGGATAAATTCATGCAATATGATAAAAACCCCATCTTGTTATCCTCGATGGAAACAATACATAACGTGCCTTGCTGCCCCTTCTGTCACTGGGAAAGGACACCGCAAGATTGAACCCAAAGCTAAGCACTTCTCCCATTGCAAGAACTACCAATCTAGTTGGCCAAACCAAACGGATAATTCGAAGAGACTTGCAAAGATAACTCAATCACACATAAAAGAATTCAGAGAAGATTCAAATATTATTCATAGATAAGCTGGATCATAAACCCACAATTCATCGGTCTCAACAAACACACCACAAAAAGAAGATTACATCAAATAGATCTCCATGAGAGAGGGGAGAACATTTTATTGAGATCCAAAAAGATAGAAGAAGCCATCTAGCTACTAGCTATGGACCCGAAGGTCTGAAGTAAAATACTCACACTTCATCGGAGGGGCTATGGTGTTGATGTAGAAGCCCTCTGTCGGTGTCAAAACCGGCGGATCTCGGGTAGGGGGTCCCGAACTGTGCGTCTAGACGGATGGTAATAGGAGACAAGGGACATGATGTATTTACCCAGGTCCGGGCCCTCTCGATGGAGGTAAAACCCTACTCCTGCTTGATTGATATTGATGATATGGGTAGTACAAGAGTGGATCTACCACGAGATCAAGGAGGTTAAACCCTAGAAGCTAGCCTATGGTATGATTGTTGTTCGTCCTATGGACTAAAACCCTCCAGTTTATATAGACACCGGAGAGGGCTAGGGTTACATAGAGTCGGTTACAATGGTAGGAGATCTACATATCCGTATTGCCAAGCTTGCCTTCCACGCCAAGGAAAGTCCCATCCGAACACGGGACGAAGTCTTCAATCTTGTATCTTCATAGTCTTGGAGTCTGGCCAATGATGATAGTTCGGCTATCCGGACACCCCCTAGTCCAGGACTCCCTCAGTAGCCCCTGAACCAGGCTTCAATGACGATGAGTCCGGCGCGCATATTGTCTTCGGCATTGCAAGGCGGGTTCCTCCTCCGAATAATTCGTAGAAGATTGTGAACGCCAGGATAGTGTCCGGTTCTGCAAAATAAATTCCACATATCTCCATAGAGAGAATAATATTTACACAAGTTCAATCTGCTGACGCATTTTGTGGCGTGACGTCACTCCACAACCAAGCCTTTACTCGAATCGTTTTTATTATCCCACCTCAGCGTGTTTAGCGAAGCGGTTTCCTTGGCACGTCTTGTCAAAGCAGAGATCGTGTCCCCTTATTCCGAGATTCTCATCAATACGGACGTGGGTAACCCAACCGCACCCGTTGCCACGCCCCCTCCATCGAAGGCGAGTTCCAAACGGTCACGGGGACGGCTCTTGGTATTCTGCCCCTTTATAATGAGACCAAGGCCTGTTCCTTTTCTTCAATTCTCAATCGAATCCGCTCCTCGCCCCGAGTTCCAACACCCAAGGCTCTAGATTCGGGCGCTTCGGACCTTCGACAATGTCCGGCTCCGACCTACAGGGCCGATGGATGTCCTCTTCCGTCACGGAGGAGGACGTGCTAAAGCTGAGAGACGCCAGGTACCTAACGTATGAGATTTCGCATAGGTTGCCCGCCCAAGGGCAAGTCATTCCCACTCCCGAGCCTGGTGAGAGCGTCGTGTTCGTGTCTCACCTCCGTCGGGGTTTAGGCTTCCCGATGGATCCCTTCGTGAGAGGGCTCATGTTTTACTATGGGCTGGAATTCCATGACTTGGCTCCGGAGTCCATCCTCCATATCTCATCATTCATTATTGTCTGCGAAGCCTTCCTCCGCACTACCCCTCACTTCGGATTGTGGCTCAAGACCTTCGACGTGGAGCCGAAGATGATCGAGGGGCGACTGGTAGAGTGCGGAGGGGTAGTTATAAGCAAGAGGGCCGATGCTCCATGGCCCGAGGGCTCCTTTCAAGAGGAGCTTGGTTTGTGGCAGCAGGAGTGGTTCTACATCACCGCTCCTAGGGGCACCAAGCAGGTGGCGCCACCCGCCTTTTGCTCGGGCCCTCCACAACGGCTGGCGTCGTGGGTCCACAAAGGGCTTGACTGGGGGCCGTCCAAGGACGTGCCACTTTTGTAGGGCCGCATTCGAGACCTCCAAGAAAGGGAGATCAATCTGATCGTAGTGGCGCAGGTTATGCTGATTCGGCGCCTTCTGCCCTGCAAACGTCTCCCCTCCGCCTGTGGGAATTTAATCCGGAGGGACCATGAGCTCTTCAACACTTCATGGGTACGACACCCGTGGAGATGTTTGAATTGTTCTTCGGATCACAAGAGATGTGTCCGGACTTGACCGAGGACGCCGGCCTAAGCTGCAATCGCCCGGATACTCAAGTAAGTAGTCCTGTGTCCGGACATATCGTCCGTTTATTTATCATAGGTTTGTCTTTTAACCAGCTATCCCATGAACAGGAGTGGACAACGAAAGCAAAACTGATACGGTGTCCGGCCCCCCTCCCTGAGAGCACGCCGGATCCCGTGTTAGTCAAGATGTTGGAGGTTGCACCTTCGGAAGAGGGCAAAGGGGAGAACAGGAAAACTACCGCCTCTGCTAAGGAGGCTCTCAAGAAGGGGGGGGGGATCGAGAATCCCTCCCTCCAGGGGGAGAAGAGGACCGCTTCCGAAGACCCGGAGGCTAAGGCCTTAAAGCGGGGGAAGAAATCTGCACCGGAAGGTCCTGTGCCAGGAGAGGCCCCGGCCGCACTGTTTCCCCAAGGGAATCAGCCCTCCAGCGAGCCGTAAGTAGAAAAAGGGGAGTTTTGTAATAAGGGACATCCCTATTTTTATTTCTGAGGATAACCGGAGTTTTTACCTTGTAGTTCGGATCTCAGCCCTTCTCAGCTGAGCTCATCTTCGGGGGATCTTCGTCCGGAGATGATGGAGAGCGAGATGCCTCCATCGGCCGCGCCGTTAGGCGGGGCGGACGACCCTGAGGTGTCGTCGCGGAGGGTCTCCCTGAGTCCGACGGGGCCGGAGAGTTCGGCACCAACTGGTGTACGGCCGGAGGAGCTGAAGGATCTGCTCGAGAGGGCGTCTATCTCAAAAGATCACCCTACATTAATGAGTACGGTGATTGAAAGGATTTCGTCTGCTGGGAACGGGTTGCATGAGGCCGTCAGAAGTTTGCTGACGGGGTTTGAGGTACGTAAAAAATGACATACCTTTTGACAGTTTTGCACATAGAGTGCGCCCTGTATAGATAGTAGCCCCTGAGACTCAGTACGTTGTCAGAAGTGACGGCATGCCGAGGATCATAATCTCAGTATTAAGATGTCACCGTTCCTATTCAGGGGGTGGAGCGTTCGGTGGCCAACCAGACTGATAGAGTTGCCTAACTGAAGCAGCAACTGGACATTGCGGATGCGGACATCGCACTGGTCAATAAGCGACTTGACGAGTCACAAGGTGGGTGGTTTCTCCGCGGTCACCTGGTAAGGGAGCTGATGCCCACGCCTTACAACATGTATGCTTGATGCAGATGGCACCGCTTCTATGGAGGGCCTTCGGGCAGAGCTTGCTCGAGCCAAGGAGCAAGCCAGAAGGAGTGATGCAGCTGCCTCGAAGGCAGCCGAAGAGCTAAAAGCCGAAAAGGCTGCTCACTGCCGAAGCAGGGAGGAGATGGCCGGAATGGCCGTGAAGCTGAAGGATGCTACCGACCGCTATGAGGTTCTTGAAAGAGAACGCCGAGCGGGGCAAGAGGACCTGAAGAAGGCCAACGCCGAAGCCAAGGATGCCCGTTCTGCAATGAGGGCTATAAAGGAGGAGCTGCGTCAGGCCAGAGACATTGCGGCTGGAAAGCCCTTTCTGCTGCATAGGAAGTTCACGGATCCGAAGTATGATCAGTTGGGCCAGTTGTGGGGTGCGGAGGATCCTTATATGAATTTGGCAGCGAGTGCGGCGGACGCAGTCATGCACTTCCTAAGCCAAAAGGATCACGAAATGGAAGAGCTTTTTTGGTCTCAATTCCATAGTCCGGAGCATCCACTTCCGTTAACCGATCGGTTGGATGAGTGGGCTGAGCTAAATAGGTTGTCCGGACTTGTCATGAAGGATGTCGTGGCTCATCTGTGGCCGGAAAGGCCCAAGCCGAAGAGTTATTTTGGCTTGTGCCGCAATTCCTTGATGCGGTGCCGCATATCACGGCGTTGAAGCGGTCAGCAAGCATAGAGGGTGCACGGATGGCTCTCGCCCATGTCAAAACATGCTGGGCAGAGATGGACGCCACCGATGTTGCATCCCAGGATTCGGACAGAAGCCGATTACCCGCCGAGCACTATTTTGAGGAAGTCCTGCAGGGCGCTCGTTTAATAGAGTCGCAGTGCTCGAAAAACGTTATGTTCAAATGACATGTATGATTTGTAAAACCATATTTATAATATAAGGCCTTTTTATACTTGTGCGTTCAAGTATTGAAATATCTCCTGTGCGGCCGTTAATGTATATGTATATATAACCTGAAAGATGGCAGTCTTTGGCTTCAGCCCCCACGCACATGGTGCAGGGGTGTTTGCAAAAAAGCGCATTTTCACACTTAATCCAACGTCTTGGTCCTGTGAAGGAGGTGGTAGCGTAGAAAACTAGGCAACCGGACTATAATGCTTTATCACTTTCACTTAGCCATAGGAGTTCGAAGGTGGGGCTACGATATAGCCCCTAGGGGCACCGCACTCTCCGAATTCGGGGCGCGTGTGTGCTTGACCGGGAAACGGTCCTTCGTCTAAGCGGAGGAATTCTAGACATTCCGGTAGTCGATCAAGTGGTTGACCAGTCTCTCGCTATATCATGACAGTCACTTTTCGGCTTTCTCTACTGAGGTGCTCGCCAGGCCGAACCGGGGCACAATCGCAGTAGTTCTCCTAGTGCCGCGTTAGCCGATAAAACAGAACGTAAGGCAGCAAAACACAGGAGCCGGGCAAACCCAACATTTGACCAAAGACATGATTCGGAGCTGATGCATATAAGGCCTAACTCGAGATGCCGAACACTCCCTGAGGTATTCGGTCTTTATGAAAATGGGCAGAACGATGCCCTAAGCCCCTAGTGTCCAGGTACGCGCGAAATCTTCCGACGCGGACGATGCGAAAACGCCAGCCTCCTCCTCGGTTATGGTAAGAAATCGGGGTATGTGTATCAACAAGAGACAGTAAAAAAGGTTTATGCAGGGTCTTAATCTGAAAAAAATCCTTGCAACAGGTCCCTGCTGCACGTCTACGCCTGTGTCTCCGTTGTGCTGTATCCTGGACAGGTGTAGCACGTTGTTCATCTGTAAAAGAGAAGAACTTAGTTTGAAAAAAAAGGATCGTGTAAAAAATGTATATAAAAAGGATTATGATTTTAAAAAATGAATAAAATTGAGCTTTATTGGCTCTCATTCTTCGTTCGTGCAACCCCTTGTAAAGGGGTATGCGGCTAGGAAGCCCCTTGTTTATTTATACCGGACTCGCCTAACCGTGTCCGTGTTCTGAATAGCCTGTTTTAGGGGCTTTGATCAGCCGGGCCGGATTAGTGTGTGTCTGTCAAGGCAGTCTCACGTTTTTCCTTTGTCGAGGAACACTCGAAGTTACCCTTTAATGAGATTATGCCGCGTGGACCGGGCATTTTAAGTGTAAGAGACGCGTAATGCGGTATTGCGTTAAAGCGGGCGAAAGCTTCGCGTCCAAATAGTGCTTGATGGCTACTTTTAAATGGGGCGATATGGAAGATTAGCTTTTCGCGACGGAAGTTGTCGGATGAACCGAACACAACTTCTAGTAGTAAGGAGCCCGTGCAATTGGCATAAGGGCCTGGCGTCACTCCTTTAAAGGAAGTGCTGCTATGGCGAATTTTGGTAGGGTCTATCCCCATTCTGCGAATGGTGTCCTGGTATAGTAGGTTTATATCACTGTCGCCATCCATTAGGACTTGTGTAAATTGTAGTCCGTCGATTATAGGATCCAATATCAGAGCCGTCCATCCTGCGTTTCGAATACTTCTGGAGTAATCCTGATGGTCGAAAGTAATTGGTTTTGACATCCGATCTCCGGATTCCGCTGGGGTGGACCGTGCGGCACTGTAAAATGCCGCCCTATTTTTCCTTGTTATCACTTGAAGTGAATTCACTGTTTTGACTTCTTGTGGGAAGTTCTTTTGTTTTCCGGTGCTCTGCTTTTGGGGTTTGTCATCGTCCTCGCTTGGTGTGTCGAGCCCCTTGTGTTCGGCGTTAAGTCAGCCGGACTGCTTGAAGACCCAACAATCTCTGTGGGTATGGTTTGCAGGCTTCCCGGGGGTACTGTGAATTTGACATATCCTGTCCAAGATTTTGTTTAGGTTGGATAACTCATCACTGTTGTCCTTAAGAGGCAGTGTATTGTTGTTCGATCGAGAGCTTTTGAACCCGGCGTTGACCACCGTGTTCTTTGGGCCATTTTCTTTAGTCCGGCGCTGGTCTTTTCTGTGTCGTGGTTTCCCATTTCCATCCCTGACCTCGGATGTACTCGGGTCGCTGGTGCTGCATCTTGCCAGCCAGCTATCTTCTCCCACGCAAAAGCGGGTCATGAGGCTTGTTAGTGCGGCCATTGTCAATGGCTTTTCCTGGCCGAGGTGTCTGGCGAGCCATTCGTCTCAGACGTTATGTTTGAAGGCTGCTAAGGCTTCGGCGTCCGGACAATCGACTATTTGGTTCTTTTTGGTGAGGAACCTGTTCCAGAATTTGCGGGCTGACTCTCCGGGCTGTTGAGTTATGTGACTTAAATCGTCTGCATCCGGAGGGCGGACATAAGTCCCCTGAAAATTTGCCCGAAACGCATCCTCGAGCTCTTCCCAACTTCCAATGGTATTTTCTGGGAGGCTTTTGAGCCAATGCCGGGCTGGCCCTTTGAGCTTGAGGGGTAGGTATTTTATGGCATGGAGATCATCTCCTCTAGCCATATGTATGTGTAGGATATAATCCTCAATCCAGACTCCGGGGTCTGTTGTTCCGTCATATGCCTCTATGTTTACGGGTTTGAATCCCGCTGGAAATTCATGATCCAGTACCTCATCGATGAAACATAGGGGGTGTGCGGCGCCCCTGTATTTAGGTGTACCATTATTTTCGAACACTCGACGTGTTGTGTTTCTCCCTTGAGCCTTCTTTCTTGGCCCATAGATGGACCTGATCGGGCCATCCTTTTTACGAGGATCCTTATGTGGATCATGTGCCGGCTTGTGTGCAGCGCCGCCTGCCGCTCTTTGCTTGTCATGTCGTCGTCTATCCGACCAGGCGGCCTCTTTATTCTTTGACTGTGGGGGCTCTACGGCCTCCTCGTCGAATTCGGGCAACAGCTTGCGCTTCGGGTAGCTCTTTGCTTGCTGACTATCGCCGTATTTATCTGCGGTCTTGAGTACTTTGCTCCATCTCATTCTGAGTACGTCTTCCGCTGTTTTGAGCTTCCGCTTCTGCTTCTTCAAACTTCTTGTAGTGGCGACGAGCCTTTCGTGGAGGTTCTTATGCTCCAGTGATGTGTTCGGCGTGAGATCGTTTGGACTGTTGTTTTCGCCGGGGATGGGTTGCTTGTCCAATTCATCCTGTTCGGACGGTTGCTTGGTGGCATGTTTGTCGTCCACTGGTTCGCCCTGCTCTTCGGCTGGGTCTGTATGGGTGCTGTTGTTATCGAGGCGGGACTTCGGGCGGCGTTTGCGTCGCCGTTTTGGCTGCTTTTCGGGGGAATTATCCTTCGCCGCGTCCCGTTGTTCCTCGTTATCGCTTCCTTTTGGTGTATCCACCATGTATACATCGTGAGTTGAGGTGGCTTTCCAGTGCCCCGTAGGCGCTGGTTCTTGGTCGTCTCCGGCATCGTCGGCCATATCGTCGATGTCTTCGGAGTCGAAGTCTAGCATGTCGGTTAGGTCGTCGACAGTGGCTACAAAGTGGGTGGTGGGTGGGCTTTGAATTTCTTTGTCGTCCGCATCCCAACCGTCCTGACCGTAGTCCGGCCAGGGCTCTCCTGATAACGAGAGATACTTTAGCGAATTTAGGATGTCACCAAAAGGCGAGTGCTGAAATATGTCCGCAGCGGTGAACTCCATGATCGGCGCCCAATCGGATTTGATTGGTAGGGGCGCGGGAGGTTCGGAGTCCGGCGAGGAATCCGGCACCTCGGAGTCACGAGCTTCACCAGGGACAGGGACGGTATTCGGCTCCATCGCCGTAGAGGTAGCGGCCCCTGAGGCGATGTCTAGCCACCCATCCTCGATTGGCGCAGTCGGCTCCGAGTTAAGGGTCAGAACAGACTCGTGTGCAGCCTCCAGGGCACTGTCCGACAGCAGAGCTAGATCATGCCCATCGTGACAGTGCGGCGCACTCGGCTGTGGCTCGAATCCGTCGAAGATCAAGTCTCCGTGGATGTCGGCCGTGAAGTTCAAGCTTCCAAATCTGACCTGATGGCCAGGGGCGTAGCTTTCAATCTGCTCCAGATGGCCAAGCGAATTGGCCCGCAGTGCAAAGCCGCCGAATACGAAGATCTGTACGGGGAGAAAAGTCTCACCCTGGACCGCGTCGTTGTTGATGATCGAAGGAGCCATCGGGCCTATAGGTGACAACACAGAGGAACTCTCAATGAAAGCACCAATGTCGGTGTCAAAACCGGCGGATCTCGGGTAGGGGGTCCCGAACTGTGCGTCTAGGCGGATGGTAACAGGAGACAAGGGACACGATGTTTTTACCCAGGTTCGGGCCCTCTCGATGGAGGTAAAACCCTACTCCTGCTTGATTGATATTGATGATATGGGTAGTACAAGAGTGGATCTACCACGAGATCAAGGAGGCTAAGCCCTAGAAGCTAGCCTATGGTATGATTGTTGTTCGTCCTATGGACTAAAACCCTCCGGTTTATATAGACACCGGAGAGGGCTAGGGTTACACAGAGTCGGTTACAATGGTAGGAGATCTACATATCCGTATTGCCAAGCTTGCCTTCCACGCCAAGGAAAGTCCCATCCGGACACGGGACGAAGTCTTCAATCTTGTATCTTCATAGTCTTGGAGTCCGGCCAATGATGATAGTTCGGCTATCCGGACACCCCCTAGTCCAGGACTCCCTCACCCTCCGTGGTGGATGCCCCCTCCGGCGGAGCTCCGGAACAGGCCCAAGATGGGATCTCGTGGATACAGAAGGTTGCGGCGGTGGAATTAGGTTTTTGGCTCCCCCCTGATCGTTTGGGGGTACGTAGGTATATATAGGAGGAAGGAGTACGTCGGTGGAGCAATAGGGGGGCCACGAGGCGGGGGGCGCGCCCTAGGGGGGGGGCGCCCCCACCCTCGTGACCGCCTCTTTTGTTCCTTGGAGCAGGGTCCAAGTCTCCTGGATCACGTTCGGTGAGAAAATCACGTTCCCGAAGGTTTCATTCCGTTTGGACTCCGTTTGATATTCCGTTTCTTCGAAACACTGAAATAGGCAAAAAACAGCAATTCTGGGCTGGGCCTCCGGTTAATAGGTTAGTCCCAAAAATAATATAAAAGTGGAAAATAAAGCCCAATATAGTCCAAAACAGTAGATAAAGTAGCATGGAGCAATCAAAAATTATAGATACATTGGAGACGTATCACTAAGTAATTTTGATTTGTTATTCTAAGTTGTTCTCTATCTTTAGTTATGGATATGGAACACGAAATACTAAAAAAATTCGGTGTACTTGCTACTCATGGAGATGGGGAACCTCCTAAAATCCTCGATGCTGGTTATGTGAAAGATATTATGTACTACTTTGATAATCCTAGGAAAACCCCATTCAATTATGTTATGGGAGACACGTTGGATCAACGTGAATACTTTAGGGATTATTGCTTGACACAAAAAGGGAAACTATTATGGGATCAAATTTATATGTTGTATTGGTATGCTAGGCAACTATGCTTGAGATATGATTATACTTGTTGCTCTAGGATGAAGGCTCCACACCTTCCCTTTTCATGCAAATTTAATGATGATAAAACCTTGGCTTCTTATGCTAATGGTATATGTGATTACTATGATGTGGAACAAATAGAAGAATTCATTGCTTTTCTCGGTGCTTATGAAATTGAATCTTTGTTTCAAGAGTGTGAAAATCTTGATGATGCTGTTTACATACCTGAAAATTTTGCTATACTTAAATATTGCTATGAGAATTATAAATTCAATTCCGATATTGATGATTTTATTGAGAGAGAGTCTCCACTGTCCAAGAAGAAACTAATATTTTGCAGGAGTCTATGGAAGAAGGAATTGATGAAACCGTGAGCTCATTGGATGAAAAAGATGATGAGGAGAGCGAAGAACAAAAGGAGGAAGAGCGGATTAGCTACCCGTGCCCACCTTCTAATGAGAGTAACTCTTCAACTCATACATTGTTTAATTTCCGTTCGTGCTTACCGAAGGATGATTGTTATGATCCCGTTGATTCTTTTGAAATATCCCTTTTTGATGATGCTTGCTATGCTTGTGGCCAAGATGCCAATATGAACTATGCTTATGGATATGAACTTGCTATAGTTCCTTATGTTAAACATGAAATTGTTGCTATTGCACCCACGCATGATAGTCCTATTATCTTTTTGAATTCTCCTGACTACACTATATCAGAGAAGTGTGCCCTTATTAAGGATTATATTGATGGGTTGTGTTTTACAACTACACATGATGATTTTGATAGATATAATATGCATGTGCTTGCTGCTCCTACTTGCAATTATTATGAGAGAGGAGTTATATCTCCACCTCTCTATGTTTCCAACACAATAGAATTGCAAGAAACCGTTTATACTATGCATTGGCCTTTACTATGTGTGCATGAATTGTTCTTTTATGACATGCTGATGCATAGGAAGAGAGTTAGACTTTGTTGTTGCATGATATATGGTACTTTGTGCTCACTACTAAATTACAAATCATTGTTAATTAAAATTGGCTTTGATATACCTTGGGATCCGGGTGGATCCGTTACTTGAGCACTATATGCCTAGCTTAATGGCTTTAAAGAAAGCGCTGCCAGGGAGACAACCCGAAAGTTTTAGAGAGTCATTAATTTCTGTTGAGTGCTTTTATATAGTCTAAAAACAAAACAATAAAGAGGGGAACCCAAAACTTTTCAAAAAGGAAAGTGAAAGTGAGAGAGACAAGCATTGTTGAAGTGGGGGAGCTCCTTGAACTTTGTTCATGCTCATGGAAACTTTGTGAATCTTAATTACAGAAGCTTTTCATCAAAAATAATTATCCCCTTGTAAAATTCCATCGTATTATAAAAATATTGTGCCAAGGTTTGCCTTTAGGATGTTTAGATTGCTTGTTGGTTTGTGCGGTGCAGGACAAAAACTTTGGCTGTAGTGCGTGATTTTAAATTTTTTACTGGAACGTCAAACGGTTCTGAAGCTTTTTGCACTGTCTTTATATACAAATGTTTATTTTTCCTAATTTTGGTAGAATTTTTGGGGTACCAGAAGTGTGGTGAATGTTCAGATTACTATAGACTGTCCTGTTTAAGACAGATTCTGTTTTTGATGCATAGTTTGCTTGTTTTGATGAAACCATCAATTTCTATCAGTGGATTAAGCCATGGAAAAGTTATACTATAGTAGACACAATACAAAAACAAAGTATGAATTGGTTTGTAGCAGTACCTGGAGTAGTGATTTGCTTTATTATACTAACGGATCTTATCGAGTTTTCTGTTGAAGTTTTGTGTGGATGAAGTGTTCGAAGATCGAGGAGGTCACGATATGAGGAAAAGGAGGAGAGGCAAGAGCTCAAGCTTGGGGATGCCTGAGGGAGTCCTGGATTAGGGGGTATCTGGACAGCCAGACAATATGCTTTGGCCGGACTGTTGGAGCGTGAAGATACAAGACTCAAGACTCCGTTCCGTGTCCAGATGGGACTCTCCTTTGCGTGGAAGACAAGCTTGGCGATCCGGATATTATATTTCCTTCTTTGTAACCGACTCCATGTAAACCCTAGCCCTCTCCAGTGTCTATATAAACCGGAGAGTTTAGTCCTTAGAGGGACGATCACAATCATAATCATCATAGGCTAGCTTCTAGGGTTTAGCCTCTACGATCTCGTGGTAGATCAACTCTTGTAACACCCATATCATCAATATCAATCAAGTAGGAAGTAGTGTTTTATCTCCATCGATAGGGCCCGAACCTGGGTAAACATTGTGTCCCTTGCCTCCTATTACCATTAGCCTAAGACGCATAGATCGGGACCCCCTACCCGAGATCCGCCGGTTTTGACACCGACATTGGTGCTTTCATTGAGAGTTCCTCTGTGTCATCGTTGCAAGGCTCGATGGCCCGTCTCGTTGTCAAGGACAACATCACCTCTGGGGGAGCGCTGGTTGTAGGCCAAACTCTCCGACTAGGCGACTTCATCATGGCCGCCCAATCAGCTGTCGCGCCGACGATGACCTCTCGGGTCATCACGAATAGCCTCCACATCAATTCGGAACTCGCCGAACAGATGGATCCAGTGGAGCTCTCCTCCCTTAATGAGCTCTTGGATCGCATCGCTGCTTTAGGAGTCGCCACAAACTATGACCGGATAGGGTTTAAACCCGACCAAAGGGATATTAAATCCCCGCTGGTCACCCACGAGATAGCGGTAGTGGAGGAGCCACATACGGATTATCCCTCTATTTTGAGGACGAATTATGTCCGGATCACCGAGCTCCCTGAACTGGACACCCGCTCAAGGGAAGACATGACCCAAACCCCGGACTTAGAATCGGGTATTGGGCCGGAAAAGTTGGGCAGCACCCCGGATCCCGAGCTGTCAAGCCCGGAAGCTCCCCTGCCCCAGGGCGTTAGATCGGATCAGAATCCAGATTCAGCTACACCCACCCACCCGGACTTAAACTATCTCTCCCATATCAGACAAGAGCCCCAAGATAGAGTACATCGCTACTGGGCCAGATTCCTCCTTGTGCTAAACAAGGTCAAGGACTGTCATGAGGAGGACACAGTCTCACTTTTCTGCAAAAACTGTACGAACAAAGGAATCCTTAATGCTATAAGTCGCCGTGACATAGTACACTTTGCTGACTGGAAAGTGCCTGGAAAACCCAAACAGAATTTTGGGATAGTCCGGCTCTCACTAAAACCTTCGTCCGAGCTAAACGGGTGAACTCTCATAAGTCAGCCGATACAATCAAGAAGAAACCAAAGCCCACCCCAGGGCGTGGAACCGTGTTGGAAGAATGGCTCAATGGGCCATGTAAACTCCACAGCACGCCGGACACTACACCAACACATAGCCTTAGAGCATGTTGGATACTCCGACAGGTAGCAAAAAGTGGCGAGGATCTTCTTGTAAGACATAAAGCAGAACAACATCCCGCCAAAGAAAACAATACAATACTTACAGTCTTCGAGACTTTTGCCTCGAACAACAGGCGCAAGCGAGCTCATTGAAGCTCCACTGAAATCTGCCACGTGGCAAAAATAAATCCGTGGAACGACACTGCTATAACTTTCAGTGCCAATGATGAACCTCAATTCCAGACAGTCCGGACACCAGCCGCTTTGGTCGTTAGCCCAATCGCAGACGGCTTTCGGCTCACTAAAGTACTCATGGACAGCGGATGTGGATTAAACTTGATCTATGAAGAAACACTAAGCAAGATGGAAATTGATAAAAGCCGCATTGAGCAAAGCGGCACAACCTTCAGGGGAATCGCCCCTAGTCGGGAAGCACAGTGTGCGGGAAAAATCACACTCGATGTGGTATTCGGCACGCCAGAGAATTACAGGTCCGAAGAAATCACACTCCAAGTGTCTCCTTTCAGCAGCGGATACCATGCCCTTTTAGGGCGGGACGCGTTTACAAGCTTTCAAGCTATACCCCATTATGGGTACATGAAGCTTAAAATGCCCGGACCCAATGGAATCATCACTCTAGCCAGTGATCCGGACGTCGCACTTCGCGCCGAAAACAAAACCGCAGCACTAGCCCTGGAAGCATTATCCGAAGCCCTAGCAGCCAAAGAACTAACAACGCTGCGTGCCACTGTGGACAGGGATGGCGTGATACTCGACAAGCAACCCAAGTCCACCTCATTCAAACCCGCAGACGAGATAGTCAAATTCCAGGTCCACCCAACGGACCCCACGAAGACAGCTTCCATCGGGACACAGTTGAGCCCCACAGTGGACACCGCACTACGAGAATTCCTACGCGAGAATTGGGACATCTTCGCCTGGCACCCTTCGGACATGCCGGGCATCCCATGCAGACTGGCCGAACACAGCCTCAATATACTGAAAGGATACAAGCCTATCAAACAGACTCTTAGGCACTTCTCAGAGCCCAAGCGGCAGGCCATGGGGGAAGAGCTAGCCAAGCTACTCGAGGCCGGATTCATCAGAGATATCAAGCATCTGGATTGGCTGGCAAATCTGGTAATGGTACCAAAGAAGGACAAATCCTGGCGCTTATGTGTCGACTTCAAAGACCTTAACAAGGCTTTCCCCAAGGACCCCTTCCCCCTCCCTCGCATCGACCAAATCATCGACGCCACTGCAGGACACGACTCACTGTGTTTTCTCATCGCATACTCTGGATACCATCAAATAAAGATGGCAGAGTCCGACCAAGCCGCAACGACTTTCATAACGCCATATGGTCCTTTCTGCTTCAACACTATGCCTTTCGGGCTTAAAAATGCCGGCACAACCTATCAACGCATGATTCAAACATGTCTAGAAAAGCAAATCGGCAAAACAGTGGAGGCATATGTGGACGACGTGGTCATAAAAATAAGACATGTCGAAACCCTAATAGACGACTTGAGGCTTACATTCGATAACCTCTGAACATACGACATCAAGCTGAACCCGGCAAAATGTGTTTTCGGCGTCCCCCCTGGGAAACTGCTCGGCTTCATTGTTTCCAATAGAGGAATTGAAGCGAATCCGGCAAAAATACGAGCTCTGTCGCAGTTGGCTATACCAACAGACCTCAAGCATATCCAGAAACTAGCTGGATGCATGGCTGCCTTAAGCCGCTTTATCTCCCAGTTAGGAGAAAAGGCATTACCTCTTTACCGCCTTCTTTGGCGCACCGAACACTTCGTGTGGACGGATGCGGCCGCGACCGGACTGGACGAAATAAAGACCTTACTGGCCAGTAATCCAGTCCTAATAGTGCCAAATACTGGCGAACCTATGCTATTGTACATAGCTGTAACACATCAAGTTGTAAGCGCAGTGCTCGTCGTCGAACGAGGGGCTGACGGATACAAATTCCCGCTCCAGAAGCCGGTATATTATGTATCCACGGTCCTCACCCCATGCAAATCCCGATACCCACACTATCAAAAGATAGCATACGCAGTCTTCATGGCATCCCGGAAGCTACGACACTACTTTCAAGAGTGTTCGATTACGGTGGCCTCCAAAGTACCGCTCAACGACATAATAAATAACCGCGACGCTACGGGCCGGATTGCTAAATGGGCCATCGAGCTCCCTCCGTTCGACATAACATACAAGCCACGGCGGGCCATCAAGTCGCAAGTACTGGCTGACTTTGTCGCCGAATGGACAAAAGCCGAACTCCCTAAAGAGTACGGCGCGTACTCTAACTGGATCATTCACTTCGACGGCTCTAAAATGCTGGCCGGATTGGGAGCAGGTGTAGCCCTGACGTCTCCCACCGGAGACACGGTCCAATACATACTCCAAATATTATACACAGACTCCAACAACGCAGCTGAATACGAGGCTATGTTGCATGGTCTTCAGATGGTAGTCTCTATGGGAATTCAACGCCTGGAGGTGCGCGGGGATTCAAACCTCGCAATATCACAAATAAACGGAGACTTTGATGCCAAGGATCTGAAAATGGTGGTCTACCATAATGCCGTCCTCAAAATGTCAGCTCGGTTCGAGGGGCTCGAATTCCACCATGTGGCTCGAGAAAACAATCAAGCGGCGGATATCCTCGCCCGCATTGGTGCTAAACGCGACCCTGTCCCACCTAACATATTCCTGGAAAGGCTGTTCAAGCCATCCGTGGTATGGGAAGGGGAGTCCGGCAACACTAGCACGGATCTGAATACACCCCCAGATTCCAAACCATCACACATAATCGGAGGCTCCGCCATCGAAATAACACCTTCATCCCACGAAATAATGGCTGTAATCGCCTCGTGGACTGAGCCTTTCTTGGCCTACCTAAATAGGCAGGAGCTCCCCGAGGACCAAAATGAATCACGTTGCATCATGCGGCATTCTAAAGCTTACAAAGTCCATGAAGGGGAACTCTATAAGAAAAGTGCGACCGGAGTGCTCCAAAGATGCATCTCGGAAGAGGAAGAGCGACAGCTCTTGGCTGAAATCCATGCTGGACTGGGCGGGCACCACGCCGCGACTCGAGCACTAGTTAGCAAGGCCTTCCGTACATGCTTTTATTGGCCGACAGCTCAAGAAGACGCACAAGACCTTGTCCAACACTGCGTCGGTTGCCAGCTCTTTGCCAATCAGAGTCATATGCCCCCTACCGCTCTCCAAACAATCCCCATTACTTGGCCCTTCGCGGTCTGGGGGCTGGATATGGTCGGACCCCTTAAAGGGGGAAGCCATAAGAAAAAAAATACTTATTGGTCATGGTGGACAAGTTCACCAAATGGATAGAAGCTAAACTAGTCAAAACGGCCGAATTCGGACCAGTGATAGACTTCATATCCGGGGTTGTACACCGATACGACGTCCCCCACAGCATCATCACTGATAATGGCTCAAACTTCACAACCGATGAAGTGAAAAATTGGTGCGGCAACATGGGCATTAAGCTCGATTACGCCTCCGTCTACCATCCCCAAGCAAACGGTCAGGTCGAACATGCAAACGGTCTCATCATGAGCGGCATTAAACCCAGACTAGTACAATCATTGACAGAATCGGACACGCACTGGGTCGAGGAGCTCGACTCCGTACTCTAGGGGCTGTGGACCACGCCGAATCGCACCACCGGATATACACCATTTTTTATGGTGTACGGTGCGGAAGCAGTACTGCCCTGCGACATAATACATGATTCGCCTCGCGTACGCATGTATGAAGAGAAGGAAGCTGAGTTGGATCGACAGGATAACTTAGATGCCCTGGAGGAGGAGCGCGACGTCGCAAAAGCCCGTTCCGCATTTTATCAGCAGCAGGCTCGACGGTACCAAAGCAGAGAAGTGCGGGCCAAAACTTATAATATTGGCGAACTCGTTCTACGCCTACCGGAAAAGAAGAAGGACAAGCTCAAACCTAAGTGGGAGGGTCCCTTCGTCATTGATGAAGTTCTCACCGGAGGAGCGTACCGCCTACATAATGCGTCCGATAAAAGACTCGAGCTGAACCCATGGAACGCGGCCAGACTCCGGAGATTCTACGCCTAGCGTCGAACTTAGTGTTCGTCTCCTTACCCCCTCCTTTTTAATTATGTTCCCTCCTTTTTTCTTTCTCGACCTTTTCCTCTTCACACAAAGTACTCAATACAGTGCGGACGCCCGGATCACTCCGGCCGCACTATGTGTGTAAGCCATACCTGGGGGCTTCCTATCCGGAAGCTGAATATAATTACTTTAATGGCTTTTTGCCCATCACATATGCGTTCTTTTTCCATATGTGCATTTTCTTCACCATTATATGCATCGATATGACTTAAGATGTGGCCATGCTGGGTTGCCTGGCTCTTGTATTTATGCCCTACGTTCCCGTTAATTCGGCTAGGGCATAAGGGGAGCACCTCTGTGATTGTTACTGCCGGTTCAGCCGGATGTGTACCTCAGACTGGGTGAAGCCGAAAGCTAGCGTTCTTAAGGGAATATTCGGTCGGTGAGCAAAAGATGTTCCTTTCATTTATTACAATGTAAATCCCCATAAGTTTTGTATCCCGCGCCTTTGTTCGCAGTCCGGACATGTACATTATTGCATGCGTACCCAGGGAAAGGAACCCCTAACGGAACTATTCTCCCTGGAAGATGTTTCTTACTATCCATGTAATATAACATAACTAGTTGGGTACTTGTCTGTTCAAGCACTGACACTACAAAAAAAAGACACATCCGTGACATTTTGGGCCGAACAGTTTTTTTTCTGTCATACATATGACACTTCTATGACGATAATTGTGACAAAACCCGGTATCATCATAGATGTGGTGGGCTCCTACTTCTATGACAAAAAATCATGATAGAAAATGGGCTTTTTGTCCTTGGCGGGTCGGAGACGCAGCTGCATGACATTCTTTGGGCCGTCCATGATGGAAAAAACCATGGTAGAAACGAGGGGAAGGAAAATTTCGGGGAGTTGCCGGTTACGGTGGGAGGTCGGGGCCGGAGCGATGCGCGTTTGTCTCATACGTACACGCGTGTGTGCGAGGCGTTGGCTCTAACTGAACCCGAGCGAGGCATTGGGCTCTAACTGAACCCGAGCGATTGCACTACAGGCTATGTGTTACTGAACCCGAGGAATCGATCGATGGCTGTTAACTGAACCCGATGGAGCGATTCCTTCGCTACTGTTGCTAACTGAAGCCGATTGTTGGTGTCAAAACCGGCAGATCTCGGGTAGGGGGTCCCGAAATGTGCGTCTAGGCTGATGGTAACAGGAGACAGGGGACACAATGTTTTTACCCAGGTTCGGGCCCTCTCGATGGAGGTAAAACCCTACTCCTGCTTGATTGATATTGATGATATGGGTAGTACAAGAGTGGATCTACCAGGAGATCAAGGAGGCTAAACCCTAGAAGCTAGCCTATGGTATGATTGTTGTTCTGTCCTATGGACTAAACCCTCCAGTTTATATAGACACCGGAGAGGGCTAGGGTTACACAGAGTCGGTTACAATGGTAGGAGATCTACATATCCGTATCGCCAAGCTTGCCTTCCACGCCAAGGAAAGTCCCATCCGAACACGGGACGAAGTCTTCAATCTTGTATCTTCATAGTCTTGGAGTCCGGCCGATGATGATACTTCGGCTATCCGGACACCCTCTAGTCCGGGACTCCCTCAGTAGCCCCCGAACCAGGCTTCAATGACGACGAGTCCGGCGCGTATATTGTCTTCGGCGTTGCAAGGAAGGTTCTCCTCCAAATTCCATGTGCTTGCCGAATAGTGTCTGGCTTCCTTATAAATGTAGCGCTCCTTGGCTTCCACGTCCAACAATGGCCCTCTTCGACGTGTCGTATGAATGCGAAAAGCCAGGGTATTTTTACGTTTTACCCCCAAGCTGCATGAATAAGCTGCCTATAAGCGAGGCAAGGATCTAGATCCAAATCACACCATCCTCCTTCCGCGAGTACTCATCGGAGCGCCTTTGACAAAAATCCACTCCATCATGGACAGTCGACGCAGCTCCTACTCTCGCGCTCCCAGCCCTCAGCCAGGAGATTGGAGGAGATGTTCAGTCCCACACAGCGAGCTAGTGACGCTCCAAGCGGAGGGATACCTTCCTCCGGCCTTCATGGTCCCGGTTCGAGCCGGACTGGCCACCTACAAAGGTGGAAAGCAGGCGGGGAACACCCCCAATCCCTCCAAAGGAGAGCGGGTGTGCTTCGTCCCTTATCTAATAAGGGGGCTCGGATTTCCCATACATCCGTTTCTCCGGGGGCTCCTGGAGTTCTACGGACTCCAGCTTCATCACCTTACACCCGCCTCCATTTTGCATATTGCGGGTTTTGTAGCTCTTTGCGAGCTGTTCTTGGGCATCGAGCCCCATTTTGCACTGTGGAAGAGATTGTTTTGCCTCGTACCCCGTTCTCACGAGGGGTCGATATATCAAGTGGGCGGAGCCGAAATATGGCGCATCGCCGGGACCGGATATCTATCCGGAACCCCGAAGAAGGCGTCCAAAGACTGGCCTTCAGAATGGTTTTATATGGAAGACGCCCCACTGCCGGACCCAGTTTGGATCAGCCTCCCGGAGTTCAGGAACGCTCCTCTGAAGAAATGCCTGAGTTGGCGCCCGCGGAGCCCTCAACGGGAAGATGATCGGAGCGTCCAATATCTGATGGGCCGGATAAGGTTGCTGGCCCATTCCGGATTGACCATGATTGGAGTCATGGCCACGTGCATTATGCGAGGGGTGCAGCCGCTCCAATATAGGGGCCACCCCATGTGGGATTTCAACGGGGAGAATGACGCCACCCATCATGGCCGCAGGGGGCCGAGATCGGCCGCCGATCTGGTGAAGATCCTGTCCGGCTTGTACAAGGGGGAGAAGGAGGACTTCCTCCACACGAGTCCATTGAATGGATTCTCCATGAATAACCCTCGGAGTTGGGTAAGTGGACGTTTATCTATCCGATCCGTGCTTTCAAAGTTAAGTGTCTTACTTTATGATTTTGACGCAGGAACTGCGCCGGGATGTGGAGGGCATACACAGCCCGACTCCACAACCCGAGGATCCGGGAAGATCCCTTGATCCGGCCTCCAGAGAGGATCCGGACATAGAGGTGGAGCTGATTGACG
This sequence comes from Triticum dicoccoides, assembly GCF_002162155.2. Lineage (NCBI taxonomy): Eukaryota > Viridiplantae > Streptophyta > Magnoliopsida > Poales > Poaceae > Triticum > Triticum dicoccoides. The sequence continues at coordinate 121,667,831 of NC_041389.1, forward strand.
GGGTGTTCCACCAACTTAGCATGGACAATGCTCTAGTCGCCATTACGGCTGACTACCCCGGTTTATCTCCGGCTTCCCAGGTAACTATGACCGGAGTCCTGACACCATTACTTCACCCGTGCTTATTTCTGACCACCGTATACCAACGGTGTCTCGTAGGAGGTGCCTTCAAGGCGGGAAGCCGAACCCGCGGTGGCTGACCGACAAGGGTCAGTTCAGCCCAGCAGGCGGAAGAGGGGTGCGGTGCGAATCGAAACGTCGCCGCAACGGTATAGCATGCCACCGTTTTTAAGGGAAAGATTCCTGGGAGGTATATTAATGCTCATGACTTTTCCAGGAGAAAGAGCGCTCACCGAACTGTGCCCGGAGAGGTTGCCAACCAAGCCTCCGCTAGCCAGGCTCCAACACCTGGTCCGGAGGGGGAGGCGAGCGCAAGGCGCGAGCCGGATGATCCTCCAACGGAGGATGCCGACAGGCTGTCCGCCACCAGGTCTGAGGTGGAGAGCGCCATGGATCACAGGCGCCGCCGGACAGTTCTTCGTGACGCGTGTTTCTCCCCGGAGGCGTTGAATGCCTTTAATGCGGGAGACGCGCACCTCCGTGCTGCTCAAGATGGTTTAAACAGAGCCACGGAGCAGTATGTGAAAGACATACGAGTAAGGAATTTTAATAGTTATATATGCCAGTAGCCCCCGAGACTTAAAGTAGTTAGAATAACTGATTTAAGGATCAATTGATATGCAGGATCTTACGGAGAAGAATACCCACCTGTCCCAGGAGCTTCAAGAGTGCAAGGCCCAACTTGAGGCCGCACTAGCCGCCGCAGGAGGAGCCACAGAGACCCCCTCTGGTAACACATATTTCAAAAAGATAAGCGGTTTATGAAGCGCAACGTGCGTATAAGTCTGACAATAATATTGCAGATGTTGCCGGACTTGATCCGGACAAGCAGCAGCTACTGCGCCAGCTGAAGGCCGGCGAGAGGGTGCTTATGAAGGTGCAGCAGGAGAGGAACAAACTCCAAGATGCCCACACCCAGCTGGGCGAAGAGCTAAAAGGTGTTCGGGCCCAGCTGTCTGGCTCCGTGAAGGAGAATCAGCGGCTTCGTCGCGACATCTATAGTAAGTGCTTGAGCGAACTCCTTTGAAAAGAAGAGTTCGGCGAGGAAGTCAATTGACAAAATATGTCTGTAGGTATACTCACAGGTCGCCCTGCGGAGGAGATGCCCGTATCGACGGGTGATCAACTTCCCGAACTGTTGCAGCTGCTCGAACGAGTTCGGCAGGCGATGAGCGGCGCCGTTCAGGCTTTATGGCCGGCCCTTTCCCTGCCTGAAGGCCTTGGGGAGCTTGCGGAGAAGCTTCAGGGAATGCGGCAGCGCTTCCGTTTATGGAGGATTTCGGCCTGCTGCCAAGGTGCCAGGGAGGCCTGGGCCATGGTGAAGACGCGGTACAAGAAGGCGGATCCCAACCATATGGCCGAGGTTGGACCTATGGGGCCCGACGGGAAGGAGATCCCTGTGAGTTTAGTATACGGCCAAGTAGAGTTGGCCGCTAAATTTTCCCAACGGGACTGTAAATTGGACAGCCTGTTAGACGGGATTGAGGAGGAATACAGTCAGTCAATGTGACAATGTATTTTAAAATGACATGTAAAATGCCTTCTAGCCGGATTGTAGATCGTTTGTCTTTGCGGACCTTTTCGCTTCAACCTCGGGACCCTAGAGTCCGGAGTGTGTCCGAATACCCTCACGGTTATGAAAAAACCGAGGCATGCATGGAGACCAGGCGTAGGGGTCATTAGTGCTTTATCAGACAAGTGCCCAACTAGTTATATTATATTACATGGTTAGTAAGAAACATCTTCCAGGGAGAATAGTTCCGTTAGGGGTTCCTTTCCCTGGGAGGCATGCCCTAAAGTGCATGTCGGGACTGCAAAAAGAGCAGAAAAGCATCTGGGGGCAGATAAATAAATAAATAAGAGATCATCTTTCAAGTCACCGACCGAATATTCCCTTAAGAACGCTAGCTTTCGGCTTCACCCAGTCTGAGGTACACATCCGGCTGACCCGGCAGTAACAATCGCAGAGGTGCTCCCTTTACCTCCTAGTCGAACAATCGGGAACGTAGGGGTAAGCACAGGAGCCAGGCAACCTAGCTTGGCCAAAAATTAAGTCATATCGATGCATATAATGGTGAGTAAAAGGTACATGCGGAAGTGTGACGCATGTGTTGGGCATGAAGCCCGTGTAAATAAGCTTCTGTTAAAGAAGCCCCCAGGTATAATGAGTGCGAGCAGCACGTCAAGTGTGTGCGAACAATGCGTAGGTCAGCCCACAAAGGCTTTACTAAAAGAAGGGAGGAAGGAACAGAAAAAAAAAATACAACAAATGTTTAAAATGTGGACGGAGGAAGGAGACGAACTCTAAGGCCGGCGCTAGGCGTAGAATCTTCGGAGGCGGGCTGCGTTCCATGGGTTCGGCTCGAGTCGATTGTTCAATGCGTTTCGTAGACGGTATGCTCCGCCGGTCAGGACTTGATCGATGATGAAGGGACCTTCCCACATAGGCTTGAGTTTGTCCTTTTTCTTGTCCGGCAGACGTAGAACTAGTTCGCCAACATTGTAAGTTTTGGCCCGTACTTCTCTACTTTGATATCTTCGAGCCTACTGCTGATAGAATGCGGAACGAGCCTTTGCCACGTCGCACTCCTCCTCCAATGCGTCCAAACTGTCCTGCCGATCCAACTCGGCTTCTCTTTCTTCGTACATGCACACTCGAGGTGAGTCATGAATTATATCGCAGGGCAAAACTGCCTCTGCGCCGTATACCATAAAGAATGGCGTGAATCCGGTAGTACAATTTGGCGTGGTCCGCAGCCCCCAGAGAACGGAGTCGAGCTCCTCTACCCAGTGCGTGTTAGATTCCGTGAGGGACCGCACTAACCTGGGTTTAATGCCGCTCATGATTAGACCATTTGCTCGTTCGACTTGACCGTTGGTTTGAGGGTGATAGACTGAAGCGTAGTCGAGCTTGATGCCCATGTTTTTGCACCAGAGTTTAACCTCGTCGGCCGTGAAGTTCGTGCCATTATCAGTGATGATGCTGTGGGGGACGCCATAGCGGTGTACTACCCCAGATATGAAGTCTATCACAGGTCCGGATTCGGCCGTTTTAACCGGCTTGGCCTCTATCCATTTGGTGAATTTATCCACCATGACCAATAGGTATTTTTGCTTGTGGGTTCCCCCTTTAAGGGGTCCAACCATGTCAAGCCCCCAGACCGCGAACGGCCAGGTGATGGGTGTAGTTTTGAGGGCGGTGGGTGGCATGTGGCTTTGATTAGCAAAGAGCTGGCAACCGACGCATCGTTGGACTAAGTCCTGAGCATCTGCCCGGGCAGTCGGCCAATAAAATCCTGTACAGAAGGCCTTGCCCACAAGGGCCCGGGCTGCAGCGTGGTGCCCGCCGAGTCCGGCATGAATTTCAGCCAGGAGATTTCGCCCTTCCTCTTCGGAGATGCACCTTTGAAGGACTCCGGTTGTGCTTTTCTTATAAAGCTCTCCCTCATGGACCTTGTAGGCTTTAGATCGCCGAACTATGCAGCGGGCCTCATTTTGGTCTTCAGGAAGTTCCTGCCTAATTAAGTAGGCTAGGAATGGTTCCGTCCACGGGGCAATTACTGCCATTATTTCATGGGCTGAAGGTGTTATTTCATTGGCTGAGCCACCGATTGTGTCAGAATGTTTCGTGTTGGGTGGTGCGGTTGGTTCCGGGTTGTTATTTCCGGACTCCTCTTCCCATAATACGGATGGCTTAAAGAGCCGCTCCAGGAAGATGTTTGGAGGGACGGCGTCGCGTTTTGCGCCGATGCGTGCGAACATGTCGGCTGCCTGGTTATTATCCCGGGCTACATGGTGGAATTCAAGTCCTTCGAACCGAGCTGACATTTTTAAGACGGCGTTACGATAGGCTGCCATTTTCGGATCCTTGGCGTCAAAGTCTCCATTTACTTGGGATATTGCGAGGTTTGAATCCCCGCACACCTCTAGGCGTTGAATACCCATGGAGATTGCCATCCGAGGCCATGTAGAAGGGCCTCATATTCGGCTGCATTGTTGGAGTCCGTGTACATTATCTGAAGTACGTATTGGACTGTGTCTCCGGTTGGGGACGTCAATACGATGCCAGCCCCAAAGTCAGCCAACATTTTGGAGCCGTCGAAATGCATGATCCAATTGGAGTATGCGCCGTACTCTTTAGGGAGTTCGACTTCGGTCCATTCGGCGATGAAGTCAGCCAAAACTTGCGACTTTATAGCTCGCCGTGGTTTGTAGGTTATGTCGAATGGTAAGAGCTCAATGGCCCATTTTGCAATCCTGCCCGTCGCGTCGCGGTTGTTTATAATGTCGTTGAGAGGTACTTCGGAGGCCACTGTTATCGAACACTCTTGAAAGTAGTGTCGCAGCTTCCGGGATGCCATGAATACCGCGTACGGTATCTTTGGATAATGTGGATACCTGGACTTGCATGGAGTTAAGACAGTGGATACGTAGGACACTGGTTTTTGAAGAGGGAATTTGTGGCCTTCTGTTTCTCGTTCGACGACGAGTACCACGCTGACAACTTGATGTGTTGCCGCGATATATAATAACATCGGTTCGCCCAGGTTGGGCGCGGCCAGGACTGGATTTGTTGCCAATATGGCCTTTATTTCTTCGAGTCCGGCCGTGGCAGCATCCGTCCATTCGAAGTGTTCGGTGCGCCGGTGATGTGTCCGGCATGAGATCATCTGGACTGTTGTTTTCGCCGGGGATGGTTTGCTGGTCCAATTCATCCTGTTCGGATGGTTGCTTGGTGGCATGTTCGTCATCCACTGGTTCGCCCTACTCTACGGCTGGGTCAGTATGGGTGCTGTTGTTATCGAGGCGGGACTTCGGGCGGCGCTTGCATTGCCGTTTTGGTTGTTTTTAGGGGGAATTATCCTTCCCCGCGTCCCGTTGTTCCTCGTTATCGCTTCCTTTTGGTGTATCCACCATGTATACTTCGTGAGTTGAGGTGGCTTTCCAGTGCCCAGTAGGCGCTGGTTCTTGGTCGTCTCCGGCATCGTCGTCCATACCGTAGAGTTCTTCGGAGTCGAAGTCTAGCATGTCGGTTAGGTTGTCGACAGTGGCTATGAAGCGGGTGGTGGGTGGGCTTTGAATTTCTTCGTCGTTCGCATCCCAACCGTTCTGACCGTGATCCGGCCAGGGCTCTCCTGATAACGAGAGATACTTTAGCGAATTCAGGATGTCGCCAAAAGGTGATTGCTGAAAGATGTCCGCAGCGGTGAACTCCATGATCGGCGCCCAACTGGATTCGATTGGTAGGGGCGCGAGGGGTTCGGAGTCCGGCGAGGAGTCCGGCATCTCGGAGTCACGAGCTTCACAAGGGACAAGGTCGGTATTTGGCTCCATCGCTGTAGAGGTAGCAGCCCCCGAGGTGGTGTCTAGCCACCCATCCTCGATCTGCGCAGTCGGCTCCGAATTAAGGGTCGGAGCGGACTCATGTGCGGCCTCCAGGGCACTGTCCGGCAGCAGAGCTAAATCATGCCCATCGTGACAGTGCGGTGCGCTCGGCTGTGGCTCGAGTCCATCGAAGATCAAGTCTCCGCGGTGGTCGGCCGTGAAGTTCAAACTTCCAAATCTGACCTGATGGCCAGGGGCCTAGCTTTCAATCTGCTCCAGATGGCCAAGCGAATTGGCCCGCAGCGCAAAGCCGCCGAGTACGAAGATCTCTCCGGGGAGAAAAGTCTCACCCTGGATCGCGTCGTGGTTGATGATCGAAGGAGCCATCGGGCCTATAGGTGACGACACAGAGGAACTCTCAATGAAAGCACCAATGCCAGTGTCAAAACCGGCGGATCTCGGGTAGGGGGTCCCGAACTGTGCGTCTAGGCGGATGGTAACAGGAGACAAGGGACACGATGTTTTTACCCAGGTTCGGGCCCTCTCGATGGAGGTAAAACCCTACTCCTTCTTGATTGATATTGATGATATGGGTAGTACAAGAGTGGATCTACCATGAGATCAAGGAGGTTAATCCTAGAAGCTAGCCTATGGTATGATTGTTGTTCTGTCCTATGGACTAAAACCCTCCGGTTTATATAGACACCGGAGAGGGCTAGGGTTACACAAATTCGGTTACAATGGTAGGAGATCTACATATCCGTATTGCCAAGCTTGCCTTCCACGCCAAGGAAAGTCCCATCCGGACACGGGACGAAGTCTTCAATCTTGTATCTTCATAGTCTTGGAGTCCGGCCGATGATGATAGTTCGGCTATCCGGACACCCCCTAGTCCGGGACTCCCTCAGACGCCCTCTCGAGCAGATCCTTCAGCTCCTCCGGCCGTACACCAGTTGGTGCCGAACTCTCCGGCCCCACCGGACTCGGGGAGACCCTCCGCGACGACACCTCAGGGTCGTCTGCCCCGCCTGATGGCGCGGCAGATGGAGGTGTCTTGCTCTCCATCATCTCCGGACGAAGATCCCCCGAAGATGAGCTCAGCTGAGAAGGGCTGAGATCTGAACTACAAGGTAAAAACTCCGGTTATCCTCAGAAATAAAAATAGGGATGTCCCTTATTACAAAACTCCCCTTTTTCTACTTACGGCTCGCTGGAGGGCTGATTCCCTTGGGGAGACAGTGCGGCCGGGGCCTCTCCTAGCACAGGACCTTCCGGTGCAGATTTCTTCCCCCGCTTTAAGGCCTTAGCCTCCGGGTCTTCGGAAGCGGTCCTTTTCTCCCGCTGGAGGGAGGGATTCTCGATCCCCCCTTCTTGAGAGCCTCCTTAGCAGAGGCGGTAGTTTTCTTGTTCTCCCCTTCGCCCTCTTCCGAAGGCGCAACCTCCAACATCTTCACTAACACAGGATCCGGCGTGGTCTTAGGGAGGGGGGCCGGACACCGTATCAGTTTTGCTTTTGCTGTCAACTCCTGTTCAAGGGCTAGCTGGTTAAAAGGCAAACCTATGATAAATAAACAGAAGATATGTCCAGACACAGGACTACTTACTTGAGTATCCGGGCAATTGCAGCTTAGGCCGACGTCCTCGGTCAAGTCCGGACACATCTCTTGTGATCCGAAGAACAATTTATACATCTCCACGGGTGTCGTACCCATGAATTGTTGAAGAGCTCGTGGTCCCTCTGGATTAAATTCCCACAGGCGGAGGGGGCGACGTTTGTAGGGCAGAAGGCGCCGAATTAGCATAACCTGCGCCACTACGATCAGATTGATCTTCCTTTCTTCGAGGTCTCGAATGCGGCCCTGCAAAAGTGGCACGTCCTTGGACGGCCCCCAGTCAAGCCCTTTGTTGACCCACGACGCCAGCCGTTGTGGAGGGCCCGAGAGAAAGGCGGGTGGCGCCACCTGCTTGGTGCCCCTAGGAGCGGTGATGTAGATCCACTCCTGCTGCCACAAACCAAGCTCCTCTTGAAAGGAGCCCTCGGGCCATAGAGCATCGGCCCTCTTGCTTATAACTGCCCCTCCGCACTCTGCCAGTCGCCCCTCGATCATCTTCGGCTCCACGTCGAAGGTCTTGAGCCACAATCTGAAGTGAGGGGTAGTGGGGAGGAAGGCTTCCCAGACAACAATGAACGATGAGATATGGAGGATGGACTCCGAAACCAAGTCATGGAATTCCAACCCATAGTAAAACATGAGCCCTCTCACGAAGGGATCCATCGGGAAGCCTAAACCCCGACGGAGGTGAGACACGAACACGACGCTCTCACCAGGCTCGGGAGTGGGAATGACTTGCCCTTGGGCGGGCAACCTATGCGAAATCTCGTAGGTTAGGTACCTGGCGTCTCTCAGCTTTAGCACGTCCTCCTCCGTGACGGAAGAGGACATCCATCGGCCCTGTAGGTCGGAGCCGGACATTGTCGAAGGTCCGAAGCGCCCGAATCTGGAGCCTTGGGTGTTGGAAATCGGGCGAGGGGCGGATTCGATTGAGGATTGAAGAAAAGGAACATGCCTTGGTCTCATTATAAAGGGGGAGAATACCAAGAGCCGTCCCCGTGACCGTTTGGAACTCGCCTTCGATGGAGGGGGCGTGGCAACGGGCGCGGTTGGGTTACCTACATCCGTATTGATGAGAATCCCGGAATAAGGGGACATGATCTCTGCTTCGACAAGACGTGCCAAGGAAACCGCTTCGCTAAACGCGCTGAGGTGGGATAATAAAAACGATTCGAGTAAAGGCTTGGTTGTGGAGTGACGTCACGCCACAAAATATGTCAGCAGATTGAACTTGTGTAAATATTATTCTCTCTACGGAGATATGTGGAATTTATTTTGCAGAACCGGACACTATCCTGGCGTTCACAATCTTCTACGAATTATTCGGAGGAGGAACCCGCCTTGCAATGCCGAAGACAATATGCACGCCGGACTCGTCGTCATTGAAGCCTGGTTCAGGGGCTACTGAGGGAGTCCTGGACTAGGGGGTGTCCGGATAGCCGAACTATCATCATTGGCCGGACTCCAAGACTATGAAGATACAAGACTGAAGACTTCGTCCCGTGTCCGGATGGGACTTTCCTTGGCGTGGAAGGCAAGCTTGGCAATACGGATATGTAGATCTCTTACCATTGTAACCGACTCTGTGTAACCCTAGCCCTCTCCGGTGTCTATATAAACCGGAGGGTTTTAGTCCATAAGACGAACAACAATCATACCATAGGCTAGCTTCTAGGGTTTAGCCTCCTTGATCTCATGGTAGATCCACTCTTGTACTACCCATATCATCAATATCAATCAAGCAGGAGTAGGGTTTTACCTCCATCGAGAGGGTCCGAACCTGGGTAAAAACATCATGTCCCTTGTCTCCTGTTACCATCCGCCTAGACGCATAGTTCGGGACCCCCTACCCTATATCCGCCGGTTTTGACACCGACAACGAGGGTTCACTGGTTCAGCCGCCGTCACTGCAGAATAACAGGGGGTGTGGGTGAGTAGAGGGATGGCCTGGCCAGCGGTGGGAGTAGTACGGGGCGGTGAGGCCTCCGCGGCATCGCAACCGGCCACGAGAGGCAGGAGCACGCTACACGACCGGCGCTGCTTTGGGCGGCTGGAGCAAGAAGACCAGAGGTTAAAGAAGCACTACGGCCGTTGGATGGACATCGTACGATCACTGCAGCTAGAATCGTTTATATTGACTAAGTTGACATTGCCCTTGGTACGTGTCAACTTAGTAGGCCCACAGCTCGGATTTGGCAGAGAACATATAGCCCATTTGCGATTTGTAAGAATGTACAGCCCATTTTTCAATTCTAATGGAATTTACTACAGGCCATTTACGGGTTTGTTAAAAGTATAGCCCAACTTCTAAGTAGGACAACGATTAATAATTTCAATCAACCGCTCAAAACAGAACTAAATAAATTCCCACATTTTGATGGGATCCGAAATATTTTTATCTGAAATTTCTAGTCAGGTTAAATATAATTTCAAAATAAAGTTGTATCACGTTAAAATGCAACAAAATATTGCGCGCGCAACAAGTAATGAAATTAAAATTTCTAAATTCCAAAAATAATATATTTTTCAAACTAATTACGTGTTTGGTGCATAGTAATTGCCTAGTTATTATTTACATCCCATTTATTATTTCTTAAAGTCCATTTTCTTGGTAAGCCTAAGGCTGGTCACAATGGGGAGGAACTTAGGAGTAACATCACACACTCCAATACAACTTTGCTTATGTGGCACATATTTAATGAAGAGAGAGGTGTTTGTGGTAACTAGCTAAGTTACCGGAACATCACACACTCCAAGAAACAATGAGTCTATAACCTAATAAATACATCGTTGCATGCCACTACATAGATGTTCCTACCCACTATGGAGATAGTAACATAGTCTAGGGAAGTGTGTAAGTTACTAGCTTATGTTCTTGCCCATTGTGACCAGCATAATGCATACCTCCTAGGAAACTTTGCAGCCCAGCGGGGTGGATAACAAGTTAACCCGGATATTGTGTACAACTCTCGGCCCAGTTGCATTGCTGATGTTGAAAAAAAGGCCTGTGTAGTACAGTACAACCTAACATGGTTACTCAGCACACATTCAGGGACGCCGGAAAGGCCCAAACAAGGCTTCTGTACAACTTTTTGAAGTCACTGATCTCAATTAATAACTTAAGAAAAAAGTTAGATTAAAGTGGAACCTAATTAAAAGCTATCACGAGCAAATAAATAATTCAAAGGGTCCCACTTGTGCGTGTGTGCGTGTGTGTGTGTGTGTGTGTGTGTGTGTGTGTGTGTGTGTGTGTGTGTGTGTGACATATAGAGAGAAAGACCCATCGGTCGATGCTCGTAAATACATCTTTCAGCCATATGCATTGCTGATGCTCAGTAAAAACTTATATAGTTGACACAATCATATAGAATATCATAGCACACTGAACTTGCATACAAAAATTTCACGCAGGCGGCACAATCAGGATGGAATCAGTGGATCGCTACAGGAAGGGCTATGTTGAAACCAACGAAGTCGTACATAATGGTTCATCGTCTTTATAAATGACGGGGAAATATCTTGAATGTTATGCAAAGAAAACAGACAGACAACACAATAAGTTCTGCTAGCACATTAAGTTGACGTACAACCCTTTCTAAAAAAAGTTCAGGTACAAAATTAGAACATGTCACAATCAAATGTACTGGCATATCAGTGCTTCAGACCCATAGCTCGGATTTAACTAGTACTATCTGACAAGATTCAGTTGTTACCTCAAATTAGAGCACATCCAGGCAGCCAGCCCTGCCTCTTCTCCCTGTGCCATCCATCATTCTGAGCAACACGGGGAAAGTCTGATGTTGACTTCGGTAATGGACGTCGTCGACGGACCCTGGCACCAGCAGGGGGGCAGGACTTCGATTGATGGATAGACCACTTCTTCGACATGCACGAACACTCGATACAGGTACATCCCTAACGTGGTCCGCGGCGGCCTTGGTGGCGACGAATAGTACAACCCCGGTTCCTGCACCGGTATCTCAACACCAATCACCTTCGGTATGGTGGACGGCTTCTTCATCCATGCCATAACCGTCAGAGCCGAGCTGTCTGGAGGAACAAACATACTTACGAGCTCACCTCCAAGGTTGTTGATAAGCTCGTTCATGGACTCGCTGTTCCAAGCACGTCAAGGCATGCCGTGGAAGGTAAGCCTTGTTAAAAACTCAAGCTCAGAGGGCACCGAGCCCCATCCTGGGTGCCACCGATCAAAGCTCACCAGCACGTCATCGCAGAACAAACGCCGGGAAGATTCAAACACCTAACGAAGAAATCAGCCGGTGGCGGACAGACTTCGACGAGCAAGTCACTTATTTGGATGCCGTGCGCAATGCCAAGAGCTTTGACAAGGTCGTCTAGCGAGACGGTTGGCTGGTCGCCGTTGATGGTTACCATCAGCACTTTGCCGGCAAACTGGTCGTCAAGCGCTGCCATGCCACTATTGAGCGACAGCACGCATCGACCGAAGGTAGGACGGACCTCAGGATCTCCAGCTCGGAGATCCGCGTTGACCGGCGACATGATAGTGCGCTTGAGTACAGGGAGTACAGGAGGGGGATTTGCGGGAACTGGAGTAGGAATCGAGATTCCAGAGGTGGGGGAGGCGGGAGACTGGGGATGAAAAGGTAGCATGAATTTCGAGCACGCGCCAATATGCTCTTGGCGCGCAAGCGCACGAAAACACCGGTGGCGCCCACATGTCGGCCTAAGAGTCCTTATTCTTTCTTTTTTGGAGAGCCCGACCTTTTTTTTCCAGGATCTTTTGAGAGCCTGGCCCGAGAGTCATAATTGACCTGTTTGGCATTGCGTTACTACTCGGCCCATATTCAACGACACCTCACTAGCCCAAACAAGTGTACATCATCAAAAAACAGTGAGCTCAAATTATATAACTTGAAAAAAGGAGATATACTCTGAACACTAGAGAATGGTGATGCCCTCATTTAGCCCACCAGTAGTTCGAGACAATAAACAGTTCGAAACAACGATATATACAACACTCAAACACTGACTAGTGACTACTACTGACATAAACAACAAGACATGATAGTTCATAAGAAGTCTTGCTACACCACTAAAACGTACCCATCTGCAGCGCTCAGACTCTAGTGATCCATACGAGAATGACATTCTAAACAGAAGCAACTATTACATAGAAAGAGTGACATAGACGAGGATGACCAAATGACAAGGAATATGCATAACAAAAGAAAAAACTACCCATCCAGAACCAGCAGCAAAGACAACAAAGTCATTCGAAGAGATGATCCAACACCATCATAATTTGCAGCCCCACTTCAGCGACCAGTGATCCGGAGACACCAGTACTCCACCCTTTCGAGGCAATAGCCCAGTTACCTATCAACCTGTAGGCTTGAACCACATCACTGCCTGTCGTAATTGAGACATCCAAGGATCAAAGTTAATCCGGATGCCTTTGTCATTCTCACCTTCTTTTGGCTGCAGGCTGTATCGTTGACAATCAGGGGAGTATGCTCCCGAACTCCTAGGGCTCGGCGTGTAGACACCGTTTCCCATAGCAAACAGAGCCTCTCTGCCATCAAGGTCCTTGCCAATGGTGATCTCCTGGTTAATCGGATAATTGAGTCTGAGAAACAAAGAGTGTGAACCAAGGCTGTTTACCCGCCTCCAACTAAAAAATCCTAAAGGCCCCAACAAGCTGGTATCCTGCTCATAGATGTAACAGCCACTGTCCGGATACTCACATATTACACGGTGCTTGTATACAGTGGGGTTTTTGCAATATAACTTTTCCGGCTCATGTGTCCGAATGATCATCAGTCTTTTGCCGTCGTCTGATCGAGCGAGAACCAGTTGTGCTTCCCTGTTTTTGGCAAAGATGGTGTAATTACAAGGGGCAGTAACTGTAGGGACACTACATCATATCAAAAAGGACAGGCATTGTTAATGTAAGATCAGCATTGTTCAGAGTATGAGTAGGATAATGCAAGAAACAGCATTGATATGTCCCTATAGGAACTGGGAGGAAAATACAGGGAAATGTATACTGGATTCAAAAATATAGAAGTGCCATGCATGGTTATACTCATGTTATCTCGCAATCGATTCTTCACAGGAAACTACCATGTCATGCATGTTATGTAATCATGTTCTGTTCTCACAAACAAGTTCTTCAAGGTAACTAACAGACCATGCATTGTTATATACTCATGTTCTGTGGGCAAAATTTTTGTGAGGATATTATTCTAGTCATTGATTGCTGAAGGGCGAATATAGGTATGTACACATGATAAGCATTGCAGGATTCTAGCCAAGTTTCTTAGGGACAATTATTACGAGTTATCCTAAAAAAATAAGCACCTGTGAATATAAGCTCCATGTAATATGCCAACCAGTTCTTTTCATTGCGTTTTCAGCTTATCTTTGGTATGATCAGTGGAAAGTCTAGATTGCATTATATATATTTTTCATTTTGCTGCACATATGGAAATTAATTTGACTTGCAAACATCACAAATTGAACCCAGTGTAGTAATTAATATGATAGGAAAACAGACCATCACTATTTTCTCAAAATGCAAATACAAAGATACCATCTACTTGGCACAATCTACTTTGGTCAATGTTTTCCATAGAGATCCCATTGCCTAATTTAAACAAAGAACGCATGACCCACATTTAAATGAAGAATAATTATTTGTTGAAATTCGATGGTCCAAGTGGCTGGTTATTATCATATAGCAGCAGCACCTGAAAGCATCATATAGCAGCAGCAGCAGCTCATAGCAACTCATCATACAGCAGCAGCAGTCTGCAATTCATCATATACCAGCAGCAGCTCATAGCAATTCATCATATAGCAGCAGCAGGAGCAGCTCATAGCAATTCATCATATAGCAGCAGCAGGAGCAGCTAGTAGCAACTCATCATATAGCAGCAGCAACTCATAGCAACTCATCATATAATAGCAGCAGTCTGCAATTCATCATATACCAGCAGCAGCTCATAGCAATTCATCATATAGCAGCAGCAGGAGTAGCTCATAGCAATTCATCATATAGCAGCAGCAGGAGCAGCTTGTAGCAACTCATCATATAGCAGCAGCAGCTCATAGCAATTCATCATATAGCAGTAGCAGCAGCTCATAGCAACTCATCATATAGCAGCAGCATCACATAGCAATTCATCATATAGCAGTAGCAGGAGCAGCTCATAGCAATGCATCATATAGCAGCAGCAGAAGCAACTCATAGCAATTCATCGTATAGTGGATCAGAATGAAAATTTGGCAAAAAATCAGAGGAGATCCTCACCTTGTTGGATGAGCTCACCCTTCAACAGCACCTCAAGGCCATGGCCTGGGAGGAGGGGAGGGGGAACAAGGTGCCTACTGCCGCAGTGTGGCATCAGCCGTAGTTGTGCAGCGCCCGCTGGAGTAGTGCGTTGGACGAACCACAGTGGAGCAGCTGCTGGAGACCATGAGAATGAGGGGCGGCGCCAGAGGGAGGAGCAGCCATGGAGACTTGCCCCTACCCGCCGACCATGTAGCCTAGCTGGACATAGCATCGTCGAGGACCAGGCCAGATGGGACCAGTGGCGACGGCTCGCTGGAGGAACCCTAGTGCTGCAGGCAGGGGATCGAGGTAGAGGGAAAGGGAGAGGAGATGCAAGCGGGCAGGGCAATGAATGCTTGCATGTTTGTTTTTACTTGAGGGTCAGGTGTGACACAGGCGTCAGCAGTTGTATTTTGAGTGTAACATAGGCAGACAACAGAGTCATTTCACTATTCCCCTTCCCTTCAATTTTTACTGAGGTTCTACCCGAAACACCCCCCTCCAAAGCGAAATTAGTTAAGCCCAAGCCCATAACTCAAAAATGACTTGTTTACATCTTTTATGGCTTATTTTGACAATATACCCTGAAAAGGCGGAATCGAACTGGCCCTTAACCTGCAATTCAATTGTGCGTGCAATGATGAATCACTCCTGCCTGCTATCTGTACATTTAGGCATCATCATACATGGCATAACCTAATACATGTGCATTCCATTGTAGAATCTGGAATATGCAATGTTTATGTTAGTTCATACGTTGCACATGATGTTTAAATGCCCCTTAAATCTGGTCAGTCAAGTGATGGTCTTTAAGCCTCCTTCTTTACTCCTGTTCTTGATATGTAAGATTTGCTCACACATCTGTTCAATTGCTTGTTTGCATCAGCCCGCCATACAGGACTGTTTGCTTTGATTACTTGCTGTTCTTGACCTAACACTCTAACAGAGCTTGTCAACGATTTAAACACTAAGGGCTGCTGTAGTGGGGCCTTGTCTAACTCATAGGTGAATAAAGATTTGGCTGTACACTACAGTAGGCTCTCCAAGAGTACCCGGAGATCCAGTTCGAAGGTATGCCTAGTTTTTACATAGTGCAGACATAGTAAATGCTCATTTCATTGTGTGCAAGTGCAAGAGATGCGGCATGTTTCATTATGTGGTGTTGTTTTGTTATAATCTCATCCTTTTGTGTTCACAGACTGGAAAGTATGCATATTTATCTTCTAAGGAGACGAGTAACTAGTTTGTGTCACCTTGCAGAGGGGGTGCAATGAAGATAAGATTGAGAATTTCCAAGTACAAGATGTTAGGAAGGAGCCTTGCAAGAGAAGTAGGAGCTGCGCTGAGCCTCTTCAACTTGCTAAGGTAAGTCACTGTATGCAACTCAACAGTTCAATTCCTTGTTTGTTTCAGGCATAGTTAATTTTCTCTTTTCAATTGCTTTATTTGTCCTCACTTAATGAGATGCCCAAATAATTATACCTGATGTTCGGTACTTGTATCACTGTTAGTTCACATAATTAAAGGCCTTACCATTTAATTACTCTGCCGAAGTGTGCCTGAAGCTTTGAAGTCTATTAACCAACTATTATTGCATGAGGCTCACAATCTAGTTTGTACTATGCTAATGATTGCATAGTTTTGCCTGCTGTAGTATGTTTGTATGAAACCCTCTGCTGTTCATTATGCTCCCTAAGACTTTAATTGAGGTACAGAATGGCCAACTACTTGCTTACTTATACGCAACGTGCTGTCTAAATTTGTAACTTGTCTGTGTTTTTGATTGGGCCCCAACATCATGCTCCTCTGGTGAGCTAAGAGGGATTTCTGTATGCAGGCTGCACAGACTATCTTTTTTATAATTTTTAAAATATCACCTGCTTATGCTTCATGACGTGTAACATTTTTTTTGTGAAAGTGAAGTGTAACATTATTGTTAGTCCTGTTTTGCCATGTAGTACAAAATAGTGTCTTGTTCGCTTCACTGTTGTAACTATATTTTTGCCCTAGTCATGTGTACTTACAGAAACATTTCAGGATGAAGTGACATCAACACAAAATTCTGCGAGCAGTGTGGCATGGCCGTTACCAAATGATTATGGATTGGAATTGGAATGTGCTGATGTTCTCGAGCATCAACTAGAGGTGGCAAGACAACGTGTACATGATTGTCAAGGTATAATCAACAAGTTGAGACTGGACATGCAGGTATTAGATGCAGGAGTCAAAAAAATGAAACAAGACACCGAGGTAACCATGAAGGAATTGGAGATTTTGCAGACTGAAATTTGTGCTATCTGAATCCGGCCAATCCTATTTTCTGAAGAGATTATAGTTCAAATGGAGTTAAGTTGATGCGCGTCCATGATGTATGAGCCGTATTTGCCCAGTGTATGTAATTTGCTGTTTGTGTATGCTTTATTATCACCTGTGCCGTACCATAATGCCCAGTGGGTATAATCAGCTGCAATTTCTTTATTGTATAGTGTAGGATTATTCTACCTTTCTATGCCTTGATCTCTTTGTTGTATAGTGTATGCTTTTTAGAGGTGATAGTATTGAGTAGGATAATTCTTTGAATATGCTATATCGTTCAAACGGGGGCCAATTCTACGTCTCGTAGGATCCATGGGCCTTCTACGTCTCGTAGGATCCATGGGCCTTCTATGTCTCGCAGGATCCATGGGCCTTCTACGTCTCGCAGTGTCCATGGGCCTTCTACGTCTCGCAGGGTCCATGGGCCTTGTACGTCACGTAGGATCCATGGGCCGCCGACTCATTTATGGGTCTTGTACTGGCCTTTAATGGGCCATAGACGGGCCTATAATGGAAATCGTACGTTTTATTGGCTGACCATAACGGGCCGTTAATAGGCCATATTTGGTGATGCTATGAAAATGGCCCAACAGACTAACGGACCACAAACGGGCCGACTGTAATGACGGGCTGAATTTGGCCCACAAGCAGAAAATGATAGTAACGGGCCGTAAGTAACCGAATGCTGCAAATAAGCCCAAGAATAAATGGGCTCTGAGAAGGACGAAAGATAACATGGGTTGTAAACGGCCCAACTGAATAACGGGACCTTAATGGGTATAAAGCGATACACTGTTTGTCGGCGTTCTGGGAACGGGGGTCCCCAGACTTGCCTGCCTGTGGCCTGCGGCGTGGCTCAAAGGGGGCCCAGCACGGCCCATCCTCATCAACACAAGCTCAAGACCCTCACGAGGGGCCAAGCCTTGCGGGGCGGACGACAAGGAGCTTCCTCAGGCACGGCCTCATCAGGCTGGCTCACGAGGAGGCGGAGAGTTCAAGGAGGGGTACCTCGCGAGGTGCCCATGACGCAAGCCATGATGACCAAGGGCGCCAGTCGGGCGCCAGCCCGCGCAGTGTCCTCCTTTCCTCTTTGGTGCAAAGGGAGCAAGCGCAGGCGAGAGCATAAAGCAAAGGCATCCATTTCGGTGCAACAAGACCAAGACCAGCCCAACGGCAGGGAGGAAGTCATTGTGGAGCCCAAGCAGGCGTCACCACCAGAGCCTTTGACAGGCGAGGACCAACTTTAGTCAGGACAAGTGTACCCGCTGTTCCCCTTCAAAATGGCCAATTGTTGGCGCCCTTCCCGCTCAATATTTGGGAAGAGGCCCAGGGCCTTTGCCTATAAATAGGACTAGCCACCTCCAGGGTAGGGGGGATCGAGTGCCTGGCATACATCTAGAATCAAGAGAGAAAGAGAGAGAGCGACTGAACTCCTCCTAGCAGTTCGTCGCACCATCCTAGAACAGACCCTCGCGAGGCTGTTCTTCCTTGTATTGTTCATCATCAGCCCAAGAGGCAATCCACCACACCACACACTGGAGTAGGGTATTACACCACAACGGTGGCCTGAACCAGTATAAACCCTGTTTCTCTTGTGCTGTTTCTTTCGTAGTTTAGATCCAAGCGATTCGGCGAGGAGCAGGTAGGTAGAGGGCGAAATCTCCGCGTGCACCCTAGTGTTCGAACCTCAAGGGTCTGCCGGAACCCGAAATCCGACATTTGGCGCGCCAGGTAGGGGTGCACCGGAATTCGCCTTCCATCGTCTTGTTCTTCTCCGACCATCGCATCCATGTTTGACGCTCGTCGGGCTTGCGCCGAGCGCCGTGCCGCCCTCGCTTCCCGCGTCGCCCAGACGGCTCCCGTCGGCGGGCACCCTCGTCGCTCCCCGTCACCTGCCGTCAACGCCGCCACCGGCCCGGTGGGGAACGAGCAGCAAGCATCATCCCAGCATCCATCCATGAGGCGAGACGGCCGCACTGCCACACCCTCGCTCACCCCTGCTGGTTCTTCGTCCCGCGCGCCCCGCGCGGCCATGGAGGCTCGAGCTGCGCTCATCGCGGCAAACGAGCTCCTACGCTACCGCCCAATCGACGACGTCTACGAAGAGTGGCTCGACCGAGTCGCCAAGCTCGTCCGCGCCGCGGGGGCTCCCCCGCGCCGTCCTTCTCGCTGCACCGCGCCCCGCCCTGCGCAGGCAATGAAGCTCCTGGGGCACCTGAGCCGCCTCCCCCTCAAGAAGGCACCCTGGCCCCAAGGCACGCGGCCCCTGGGCGAAACCCGCTCCGTCAGGCGCCAACGCAGCAGGAGCAGAGCTGCCAAAAGTCCCTCGCCCTCGAGAAGCTGCCCGAGCGCTCCCTGCTCCAGCACGTCAAGACCCCGTGCTGCTCCCAGCTGCAGCGCATGGGGACCCACAGGACCAAGCTCTTCGTCGCCCGAGGCCTCCTGTGGCCACAGCAGACTGCCGCGCCTTCACCACCGAGCTACACAGCGTCGCGTGGCCCGGCAAGTTCAAGCCAGACCTGCCTCCTCGCTACGATGGCACGACTGACCCTGTAGAGTTCCTCCAGCTCTACGAGCTGGGCATCGAGGCTGCCAATAGAGACAAGAAGGTCATGGCGAACTGGTTTCCCATGGCGCTCAAGGACGGGGCTCGCACCTAGCTCCTAAATCTGGCTCCAGGCACGATCTCCTCCTGGGACGAGATGCGCACCCGCTTCATCGCCAACTTCCAGGGTACTCGCGACCGGCCACCCGCCGTGAGCGACATGCGCCGTATCAAGTAGCAACCAGGGAAACCCTGCAGAAGTACATCTAGCGCTTCAACAACATGCGCCTTAAGATCCCTAAAGTAACAGAGGAGGCCATCATCTTAGCCTTCTTCGATGGCGTGCGTGACGTCAAGATGAAGGAGGAGATGGTGATGCATGAAGACCTGTGCACCTCCTTGGAGCTGTTCAACTTGGCGACCAAGTGCGCCAGGGCTGAGGAAGGGCGCCTCTCCCTCCTCAAGCTACCTGCCGCAGACCCAGAAGAGAAGAAGCCCAAGGCCAAGGACGTGAAGCGCAAGGGGGCTGCCGTGCTCGCGGTAGAGCCAGACACCAAGCGGGGCAGAGATCAGCCCGAATCCTCCAAGGGCAGTCGGTACTGCGTGTACCACGACCTCCACACCCACAACACCAATGAATGCCAAGAGCTCCGGACCGTGCGTGAAGGAAGGGTCGGCCGACGTCCCGACCGCAGCAACCGGGGCTACGGCCGAGGAGGAGGAAGGAACGAAGGACGCTAGGAAGACCGCGGCCCACGCCAAGGGTGGCGCGACCAACCTCGCGAGGATCGCTGGCAGGACCCGCCTCGCGAGGAAGGCTGGAGGGGTCAGCCTCGCGAGGATTTCCCACAAGGGAACACAGGCCTCCCTCCGCTGCCGCCGCAGCCAAGGAGAAATGAGGACCGTCATCAGGACGAGGGGGCTGGGGGCTTCCAGGAACCACGTGCGATCGCCTACATCCTGGGCGGAGCTCAAGTCCCAGCCTCTCAGCGCATCTTCAAGCAGTTTGCCCGCGAAGTGAATGCAGTCCTCCCCAAGCTCGAGGTCACGCGCCCTCTCAGATGGTCGGCATGCGCCATCATGTTTAGCTCAGTGGATCAGCTCAAGTGCGCGGCCACAGCCGGAGTCCTCCCGATGCTTTGTTCCCCAATCATCAGCAACGTGCTAGTCACCAGGACCCTCATCGATGGTGCGGCAGGGCTGAACATCCTGTCCGTGGAAACGTTCAACAATCTCCAAGTGCCCTACAATCAGCTTCAGCCAACCAAGCCCTTCTCCGGAGTCACCGACGGCTCCACAGTCCCGATTGGGCAGGTCCGCCTCCCTGTCACCTTCGGAGCACGCGACAACTACCGCACCGAGCTCATCGACTTCGACGTCGCCCACATTCGCCTACCGTACAATGCCATCCTCGGGTACCCAGCACTAGCCAAGTTCATGGCCGCAACCCACCATGGCTACAACGTCCTCAAGATGCCAGGAAGTGGCGGAGTCATCACGATGCCCTGCGAAGAGAGAGACGCAGTGTGCTCCCTGGAGCGAGCCTTTCAGGCCGCGTCACTGGAAGACCCGGATCACAGAAGTAGGATGCTTCCTGAGGCCGCCCCCAAGAAGAAGAAGACATCGTCCGGCCTGGCCCCTCAGGAGGCAGGCCCCTCAGGGCCCGCGCCTGCTCAGGGGGAACCTCCTGCCATCGCATAGGGAAGCGCGCCCGGCGCCGTCCTCAGGCAGGGCTCGGGGGCTCTCCCCTGGAGGGCCGCCGAGCTTGCCAAGGTCATGAGGGAGTCGCTTGGGCAGCACGTGGAGGCGTGTTTCAAAGCAGGTTTCCCTCAAGAAGGAGCAAGGCAAGGAGGGCCAAACCCTCAGGAGTTCGTCAGCAAGGCCATTCAGGAGCTACAAGAGTCAAGAGTCATGAGAGGCAGCCGCCGCTTACCCGTTGTGGCCCCCCATCCAGGCGAGGATGGTGGGCTGCGCGTCTGCATCGACATACCAGGGATCAACCGAGCCGCGTCTCAGGAGCGCCTCTGGCCCTCGCAAGTGGGATGCTGCGAGGGTCTGCCCCACAGCTATGTTCGCATGCCTTATGGCTTGCCGAACGCGGCTACCGCGTACCAGCGCCTCATGAGGGCCATCTTGGAGGCTCAAGAGGTCAGTCATTCCACAGCCCTGGTGGAGATGAAGATGGTCCGTGAGGAGCCACCAGCGCCTCCGGAGCCTCCTGAGGCCCCTGGGCCTGGGGGCTCGTGAGGATCGGCTCCCGCAGCCCACCAAGTCTGCTACACCAACACCCCTTCGTCCCCAACATCATCAGGTGACATCTTTCAAGTTTCATTTCCAGCTGGGAGCGCCCTCAGGGACGCATTATTCCCAGGTCGCGTGGGTCCGTCCCTGCGGCGTGTATCCCTTTTATTTCATGTTCTTAGCTTACTTTATTGGGGGCGCCCCTCGGGCTGCATCATCCCCAAGTCGCTCGGGTCTAACCCAGCGGCGTGTATCCTTCTTGCATTTATCTTAGGGCCATGCTTTCGACCCACCATGCTTGTTATTTGGTGCATGTCCGTGGCACCTCTTCTTCCTGGATGTCGCAAGCTTGCGCGTTAAAGGGGGGGTACCTGAGCATCGTGACTCAGGGCTCTTATCGGCTCTCTAGCCCTCACCCTCTGGTCTTGTCCATGGCATCACGACCTGGCATACCAGCGACGTCTGAGACCAGCTCGAGGGCCAGGACCCGATGACGTAGAGTTTTGACATCTAACCAAGCTTGCACGTTAAAGGGGGGGTACCTGAGCATCACGACTCAGGGCTCCTACCGGCTCTCCAGCCCTCACCCTCTGGTCTTGTCCATGGCATCGCGACCTGGCATACCAGCGACGGATGAGACCAGCTCGAGGGCCAGGACCCGAGGACGTAGAGTTTCCACATCTAACCCAGCTTGCGCGTTAAAGGGTGGGTGCCTGAGCATCGTGACTCAGGGCTCCTACTGGCTCTCCAGCCCTCACCCTCTGGTCTTGTCCATGGCATCGCGACCTGGCATACCAGCGACGGCTGGGACTAGCTCGAGGGTCGGGACCCGAGGACGTAGAGCACCGGCATCTAGCCAAATTTGCAGGAACACACTCCGAGATAAGGCCCAGTGCCGGGCGCAACCTGCCTTGGGGTAGGGCCCCGTGAGTCCCGTGCTAGCTCACGGGTGCCCCAGTACACCTCGCCAGGCCTTTCGTGCCTCGTCGCCTCTCCAAAGCAACTAACGGCTAACTGTCAATTGTCACGGCAAACTCTCGTTCCTTTTGTGATGAGCCTGCAGGGTCCCTCCAAGGAGCATCGTCAGGCGAGGCCCTCATGGTGTCTTCTTCACTCTCGTCGGTGCAAACCGCTTGCACGTTAAAGGGGGGGTACCTGAGCATCGCGACTCAGGGCTCCTACTGGCTCTCCAGCCCTCACCCTCTGGCCTTGTCCACGGCATCGCAACCTGGCATACCAGCGACGGCTGAGACTCGTTCGAGGGCCGGGACCCGAGGACGTAGAGCAGAAAGGGGAGCGAAGGCGAGAGGGGAGAAGCACGCGAGGACCTCACCAAGCAACCCCTCGCCGGCCAAGGCACGGACCGAGCGCCGCACCAGGAAGCGTTTCTTGACCTCCGAGATAAGTCACTCCCCGGGAACACTAGCTATCGCAGCACCATCCCCACACCTAAGCAATCCCGTGTTAGCAACGTCGCTCGCCTGTCTCACCAAATGATGGTTGCTTGAGCGCTAAGGGGGACCTCCTGAGCATCGCGACTCAGGGGCTCTTACCGGACCTCGGGCCGCTCACCTCCTGGCCTTGACCACAACATCGCGACTTGGCATACCAGCGACGGCTGAAGCCGCCTTGGGACTGGGACCTGTCGGCGCAGAGCATCAAGCCCTCACGAGGTTTGAAAGGAAGAAACTAAGCTAAGACGGAATAAGCATCTCGCACTGCTTTACAATGAGGATCATATTGACAAATGGAGCTACAAACATCTTACAAGCCCCCGCGGGGTATATTCTTGGCTCCTCGCAGGAACAAAAGACGCGAATCCTAAGGAGTCCTAACTACATGGACCATCGCGGCAGACGCCATCATCAACAGTGGGCCGTCCAGCACCGGCGCCAACCCCATCCAGATCAGGGGCGGCGATGGCCTGACGAGCCCGCCCTGCTCCGGGAGCAGCGCAGGCTCGGGGGCTCGTAGCTGTCGTCGCTCGTCTCCGGAATCGTGAAGAGCTCGGTGGAGTCGCTGGATCCTCCGGCGCCCCCATCGCCTGAGGAGCTGCCAAGGGAGTGGTTTGCCGGCCTCTGTCTCGCCGCCACAGGGTCCCGACCGCCTCTTCCGGGGCAGCACTCCAGCCGGCGACCCTCCGCATCGAAGACCTTGAGGGACATCACCGAAGCACCGTCGTACTCCAGATGGATCGCGAGGGCGCCCCTTGTCCTGCAGACCCGGGCGACCTCGCCCCAGCCTCGAGTCATGAAGACCTCGCCCGGGGTAACGACCGTGACCTCTGCCCCGATCATGAGGGTGCTACAGCCGACGTGCTGTAGCCAAAGCCCCAGGGGTTCCCCCTGCGGGATGACGGAGGCAAAGAAAGGGGGAAGGAGAATCCAAGACTTAGGAGGCGTGGCGGCGTGAAGCACGAACTCTCGGGAGGAGCCTTCAGCGTGGACTCCTGGGGGAAAGACGCACACCTTCGTGACCCGCCGGCGCCGACGGCGGCGCCGCCCGTGGCATTCGGTGTTGACTCCTTCAGAGCCCCCGATATGGGCGTACAAGGGAAGTGGGAACCCTGGTGGTGGCCGCTCACACCAGGACCTCAACACTTCCTGGCAGGCGCCCTCACCCCAATGGCAGAGGGCAAGCCATTTCTTCGGTGGAAGCGAGTCAGGATCCTCTTGGGGATCCTTTCCCTTCTCTGCCACTGAGAACCGGTGGATCGGAGCCATTGAAGCAAGACGGAGCAAGGACCAGGAAGAAGGATAAGCGAGGAGAGATAGACTGGAAGGGCACGCGTCGTTCCGTACTTATAGCCTGCAAAGGCCAACCGTCGACCTCCACGATCGCAGGTAATCATGACCCGCTTTGCATGCAGGGACTTGTCGAATCCGTGCAGTTGCTGAGGCGTCGTGGGGAAGCGGAGGCGCCCACGTCCAATCAACCGCCACACGGCGCCCAAGGCCGCAGTTGTTGGAAATATGCCCTAGAGGCAATAATAAATTAGTTATTATTATATTTCCTTGTTCATGATAATCGTTTATTATCCATGCTATAATTGTATTGATAGGAAACTTAGATACATTTGTGGGTACATAGACAACACCATGTCCCTAGTAAGCCTCTAGTTGACTAGCTCGTTGATCATTAGATGGTTACGGTTTCCTGACCATGGACATTGGATGTCGTTGATAACGGGATCACATCATTAGGAGAATGATGTGATGGACAAGACCCAATCCTAAGCCTAGCACAAAGATCGTAGTTCGTATGCTAAAGCTTTTCTAATGTCAAGTATCATTTCCTTAGACCATGAGATTGTGCAACTCCCGGATACCGTAGGAATGCTTTGGGTGTACCAAACGTCACAACATAACTGGGTGGCTATAAAGGTGCACTACAGGTATCTCCGAAAGTGTCTGTTTGGTTGGCACGAATTGAGACTGGGATTTGTCACTCCGTTTGACGGAGAGGTATCTCTGGGCCCACTCGGTAGGACATCATCATAATGTGCACAATGTGGTCAAAGAGTTGATCGCGGGATGATGTGTTACAGAACGAGTAAATAGACTTGCCGGTAACGAGATTGAACAAGGTATCGGGATACCGATGATCGAATCTCGGGCAAGTACAATACCGTTAGACAAAGGGAATTGTATACGGGATTGATTGAGTCCTTGACATCGTGGTTCATCCGATGAGATCATCATGGAACATGGGGGAGCCAACATGGGTATCCAGATCCCTCTGTGGGTTATTGACCGGAGAACGTCTCGGTCATGTCTACATGTCTCCCGAACCCGTAGGGTCTACACACTTAAGGTTCGATGATGCTAGGGTTATAAAGGAAGTTTGTATGTGGTTACCGAATGTTGTTCGGAGTCCCGGATGAGATCCCGGACGTCACGAGGAGTTCCGGAATGGTCCGGAGGTAAAGATTTATATATGGGAAGTCCTGTTTTGGTCACCGGAAAAGTTTCGGGTTTTATCGGTAACGTACCGGGACCACCTGGAGGGTCCCAGGGGTCCACCAAGTGGGGCCACCATCCCTGAAGGGCATCATGGGCCAAGTGTGGGAGCGGACCAGCCCCAGGTGGGCTGGTGCGCCCCCCCACAAGGGCCCAAGGCACCTAGGGTTTGGGGAGGGGGCGCCCCACCTTGCTTGGGGGGCAAGTTTCCCCCTCTCCCCCCCTTGGCCGCCCCCTAGATGGGATTTAGGGCTGGCCGCCGCCCCTAAGGGGTGGAAACCTAAGTGGGGGCGCAACCCCCTCTCCCTCTATATATAGTGGAGGCATAGGAGCAGCCCGACACATGAAGTCCTTCTCCTGTTGGCGCAACCCTACCTCTCTTTCTCCTCATATCTCCAAGTGCTTGGCGAAGCCCTGCAGAATTGCCACGCTCCTCCACCACCACCACGCCGTTGTGCTGCTGCTAGATGGAGTCTTCCTCAACCTCTCCCTCTCTCCTTGCTGGATCAAGGCATGTGAGACGTCACCGGGCTGTACGTGTGTTGAACGCAGAGGTGCCATCCATTCGGCACTAGGATCTCCGGTGATTTGGATCACGACAAGTACGACTATTTTAACCCCGTTCTCTTGAACGCTTCCGCTTAGCGATCTACAAGGGTATGTAGATGCACTCTCCTTCCCCTCGTTGCTGGTTTCTCCTTAGATAGATCTTGGTGACACGTAGGAAAATTTTGAATTTCTGCTACGTTCCCCAACAGTGGCATCATGAGCTAGGTTTATTGCGTAGATTCTTTGCACGAGTAGAACACAAAGTAGTTGTGGGCGTTGATTTTGTTCAATATGCTTACCGTTACTAGTCCAATCTTGTTTTGACGGTATTGTGGGATGAAGCGGCCCGGACCGA
The DNA here is from genome assembly GCF_002162155.2 of Triticum dicoccoides. Taxonomy (NCBI): domain Eukaryota; kingdom Viridiplantae; phylum Streptophyta; class Magnoliopsida; order Poales; family Poaceae; genus Triticum; species Triticum dicoccoides. Next base: position 121,694,169 of record NC_041389.1, read on the forward strand.
CCTTACACGTACACTTACGTGAGACAGGTTCCACCGATTGACATGCACTTGGTGCATAAGGTGGCTAGCGGGTGCCAGTCTCTCCCACTTTAGTCGGAACGGACTCGATGAAAAGGGTTCTTATGAAGGGTAAATAGCAATTGACATATCACGTTGTGGTTTTTGCGTAGGTAAGAAACGTTCTTGCTAGAAACCCGTAGCAGCCACGTAAAACATGCAAACAACAATTAGAGGACGTCTAACTTGTTTTTGCAGGGTATGCTATGTGATGTGATATGGCCAAGAAGAATGTGATGAATGATATGTGATGTATGAGATTGATCATGTTCTTGTAATAGGAATCACGACTTGCATGTCGATGAGTATGATAACCGGCAGGATCCATAGGAGTTGTCTTTATTTATTGTATGACCTGCGTGTCATTGAACAACGCCATGTAATTACTTTACTTTATTGCTAACCGGTTGCCATAGTAGTAGAAGTAATAAGTTGGTGAGACAACTTCATGGAGACACGATGATGGAGATCATAATGATGGAGATCATGGTGTCATGCCGGTGACGATGATGATCATGGAGCCCCGAAGATGGAGATCAAAAGGAGCAAAATGATATTGGCCATATCATGTCACTATTTGATTGCATGTGATGTTTATCATATTTATGCATCTTATTTGCTTAGAAATGATGGTAGTAAATAAGATGATCCCTCAATAAAATTTCAAGAAAGTGTTCCCCCTAACTTTGCACCGTTGCAAAAGTTCGTTGTTTCGAAGCACCACGTGATGATCGGGTGTGATAGATTCTTACGTTCACATACAATGGGTGTAAGCCAGATTTACACACGCGAAACACTTAGGTTGACTTGACGAGCCTAGCATGTACAGACATGGCCTCGGAACACAAGAGACCGAAAGGTCGAGCATGAGTCGTATAGTAGATACGATCAACATGAAGATGTTCACCGATGATGACTAGTCCATCTCACGTGATGATCGGACACGGCCTAGTTGACTCGGATCATGTAATCACTTAGATGACTAGAGGGATGTCTATCCGAGTGGGAGTTCATAAGATGAACTTAATTATCCTGAACATAGTCAAAAGATCTTTGCAAATAATGTCGTAAGCTCACGCTTTAGTTCCACTGTTTAGATATGTTCCTAGAGAAAATGTAGTTGAAAGTTGATAGTAGCGATTATGCGGACAGTAGAAAGCTTATGTCCTTAATGCACCGCTCAGTGTGCTGAACCCCAAACGTCGTTTGTGGATGTTGCGAACATGAGACATACACGTTTTGATAACTACGTGATAGTTCAGTTAAACGGTTTAGAGTTGAGGCACCAAAGACGTTTTCGAAATGTCGCGGAACATATGAGATGTTTCGAGGTCTGAAATTGGGATTTCAGGCTCGTGCCCACGTCAAGAGGTATGAGACCTCCGATAATTTTCTTAGCCTGCAAACTAAGGGAGAAAAGCTCAATCGTTGAGCTTATGCTCAGATTGTCTGAGTGCGACAATCACTTGAATCGAGTGGGAGTTGATCTTCCAGAGATAGTGATGTTTCTCCAAAGTCATTGCCACCAAGCTGCTAGAGCTTCATGATCAACTATAACATATCAGGGATAGATATGATGATCCTTGAGGTATTCGCGATGTTTGACACCGCGAAAGTAGAAATCAAGAAGGAGCATCAATTGTTGATGGTTTTTGAAACCACTAGTTTCAAGAAGGGCAAGGGTAAGAAGGGATACTTCATGAAACGGCAAATCAGCTACTGCTCTAGTGAAGAAACCCAAGGTTGAACCCAAACCCGAGACTAAGTGCTTCTGTAATAAGGGGAACAACCACTGGAGCAGAATTACCCAAGATACTTGGTATATGAGAAGGATGGCAAGGTCGACAGAAGTATATTGGATATACTTTATGTTAATGTGTACTTTACTAGTACTCCTAGTAGCACCAGGGTATTAAGATACCGGTTCGGTTGCTAAGTGTTAGTAACTCAAAATAAAAGAGCTACGGAATAAACGGAGACTATCTAAAGGTGAGCTGACGATATGTGTTGGAAGTGTTTCCAAGTTTGATGTGATCAAACATCGCACGCTCCCTCTACCATCAAGATTAGTATTAAACCTGAATAATTGTCATTTGGTGTTTGCATTGAGCATAGACATGATTGGATTATGTCTATCGCAATACGGTTATTCATTTAAGGAGAATAATGGTTACTCTATTTATTTGAATAATACCTTCAATGGTCTTGCACCTAAAGGAATGGTTTATTGAATCTCGATTGTAGTGATACACATTTTCATGCCAAAAGATATAAGATAGTAATGATGGTACCACTTACTTGTGGCACTGCCATGTAAGTCATATTGGTATAAAACGCATGAAGAAGCTCCATGTTGATGGATCTTTGGACTCACTCGTTTTTAAAAAGATTGAGACATGTGAACCATGTCCATTGGTATATACGCATAAAGAAACTCCATGCAGATGGATCGTTTGGACTCACTTGATTTTGAATCACTTGAGATATGCAAATCATACCACGTGGGCAAGATGACTGAAAAGCCTCATTTTCAGTAAGATGGAACAAAATAGCAACTTGTTGGAAGTTACACATTTTGATGTGTGCAGTCCAATGAGTGCTGAGGCACGCAGTGGATATCGTTATGTTCTTACTTCACGGATGATTTGAGTAGATACTGAGTATATTTACTTGATGAAACGCAAGTCTGAATTATTGAATGGTTCAAGTAATTTCAGAGTGAAGTTGAAGATCGTCGTAACAAGAGGATAAAATGTCTATGATATGATCATAGAGATGAGTATCTGAGTTATGAGTTTGGTATGCAATTGAGACATTGTGGAAATCGTTTCACAACTAATACCGCCTGGAACACCATGGTGTGATGGTGTGTCCGAACATCATAGTTGCACCCTATTGGATATGGTGCGTACCATGATGTCTCTTATCGAATTACCATTATCGTTCATGGGTTAGGCATTAGAGACAACCACACTCACTTTAATAGGGTACCACATAATTCCGTTGAGACGACACCGTTTGAACTATGGTTTGGAGAAACCTAAGTTGTCGTTTCTTAAAAGTTTGGGGCTGCGACGCTTATGTGAAAAAGGTTTCAGGTTGATAAGCTCGAACCCAAAGCGGATAAAATGCATCTTCATAGGACACCCAAAACAGTTGGGTATACCTCCTAATTCAGATCCGAAAGCAATAGGGATTGTTTCTTGAATCAGGTCCTTTCTCGAGAAAAGTTTGTCTTGGAAAGTTGAGTGGGAGCATGGTGGAGTCTTGATGAGGTTATTGAACCGTCACTTCAACTAGTGTGTAGCAGGGCACAGGAAGTTGTTCCTGTGGCGCCTACACCAATTGAAGTAGAAGCTTATGATAGTGATCATGAAGTTTCGGATCAAGTCACTACCGTACCTCGTAGGGTGACAAGGATGCGTACTAATTCAGAGTGGTACAGTAATCCTGTCTTGAAGGTCATGTTGCTAGACAACAATGAACCTATGAACTATGGAGACGCAATGGTGGGCCCATATTCCAACAAATGATTAGAAGCCATGAAATCCGAATAGGATCCATGTATCAGAACAAAGCTTGAACTTTGGTGGACTTGCCCGATGATCGGCAAGCCATTGAGATAAATGGATCTTTAATAAGAAGACGGACATGGACGTGATGTCACCGCCCATGAAGCTCGACTTGTGGCGAAGAGTTCTTCACAAGTTCAAGGATTTGACTACGATGAGATTTTCCCATCCGTAGCGACGCTTAAGTCCGTCGGAATCATGTTAGCATTAGCTTCATTTATGAAATTGGGAAGATGGATGTCAAAACGAGTTTCCTTACCAGTTTTCGTAAAGGAAAGGTTGTATGTAATACAATCAGAAAGGTTTTGTCGATCCTAAGGATGCTAAAAGGTATGCTAGCTCCAATGATCCTTCCATGGACTGGAATAAGCATATCGGAGTTGGAGTATGCCCTTTGATAAGATGATCAAAGATTTTGGGTTTATGCAAAGTTTATGAGAAACTTGTATCTCCAAAGAAGTGAGTGGGAGCACTATAGAATTTCTGATGAGTATATGTTGTTGACATATTGTTGATCAGAAATGATGTAGAATTTCTGGAAAGCATATAGGGTTATTTGAAAGGTGTTTTTCAATAGAAAACCTAGATTAAGCTACTTGAACATTGAGCATCAAGATCTATGAGGATAGATCAAAAACGCTAAATGGTACTTTCAAATGAGCACGTACCTTGACATGATCTTGAAGGTGTTCAAGGTGGATCAGTCAAAGAAGGAGTTCTTGCCTGAGTTGTAAGGTATGAAGTTAAGACTTAAAGCTCGACCACGGCAGAAGAAAGAGGAAGGACGAAGGTCATCCCCTATGCTTTTGTCATAGGCTCTATACGGTATGCCATGCTAAGTACCGCACCTGATGTGTGCCTTGCCATATGTCTGGCAAGAGGGTACAAAGGTGATCAAGGAGTGGATCACCAGATAGCGGTCAAAATTATCCTTAGAGGAATAAGGATATGTTTCTCGATTATGGAGGTGATAAAGAGTTTGACGTAAAGATTTGCGTTGATGCAAACTTAACACCTATCCGGATAGCTCTGAGTAGAGAAGCCGGATACGTATAGTGGAACAACCATTTGGAATAGCTCCAAGTAGAGCGTGGAAGCAACATTTACAATATGACCTAGAGATTTGCGAAGTACATACGGATCTGAATGTTGCAGACCCGTTGACTAAAACCTCTCTCAAGCAAAACATGATCAAACCCCAGAACTCATTGAGTCTTAATCACATGATGATGTGAACTAGTAAACTCTTTGGATGTTGGTCACATGGTGATGTGACCTATGAGTGTTAATCACATGGCGATGTGAGCTAGATTATTGACTCTAGTGCAAGTGGGAAACTGTTGGAAATATGCCCTAGAGGCAATAATAAATTAGTTATTATTATATTTCCTTGTTCATGATAATCGTTTATTATCCATGCTATAATTGTATTGATAGGAAACTCAGATACATGTGTGGGTACATAGACAACACCATGTCCCTAGTAAGCCTCTAGTTGACTAGCTCGTTGATCAATAGATGGTTACGGTTTCCTGACCATGGACATTGGATGTCGTTGATAACGGGATCACATCATTAGGAGAATGATGTGATGGACAAGACCCAATCCTAAGCCTAGCACAAAGATCGTAGTTCGTATGCTAAAGCTTTTCTAATGTGAAGTATCATTTCCTTAGACCATGAGATTGTGCAACTCCCGGATACCGTAGGAATGCTTTCGGTGTACCAAACATCACAACGTAACTGGGTGGCTATAAAGGTGCACTACAGGTATCTCCGAAAGTGTCTGTTGGGTTGGCACAAATCGAGACTGGGATTTGTCACTCCGTGTGACGGAGAGGTATCTCTGGGCCCACTCGGTAGGACATCATCATAATGTGCACACTGTGATCAAAGAGTTGATTGCGGGATGATGTGTTATGGAACGAGTAAAGATACTTGCCGGTAACGAGATTGAACAAGGTATCGGGATACCGACGATCGAATCTCGGGCAAGTACAATACCTTTAGACAAAGAGAATTGCATACGGGATTGATTGAGTCCTTGACATCGTGGTTCATCCGATGAGATCATCATGGAACATGTGGGAGCCAACATGGGTATCCAGATCCCGCTGTTGGTTATTGACCGGAGAACGTCTTGGTCATGTCTACATGTCTCTCGAACCCGTAGGGTCTACACACTTAAGGTTCGATGACGCTAGGGTTATAAAGGAAGTTTGTATGTGGTTACTGAATGTTGTTTGGATTCCCGGATGAGATCTCGGACATCACAAGGAGTTCCGGAATGGTCTGGAGGTAAAGATTTATATATGGGAAGTCCTGTTTTGGTCACCGGAAAAGTTTCGGGTTTTATCGGTAACATACCGGGACCACCGGGAGGGTCCCGGGGGTCCACCAAGTGGGGCCACCATCCCCGGAGGGCAGCATGGGCCAAGTGTGGTAGGGGACCAGCCCCAGGTGAGCTGGTGCGCCCCCCCCACAAGGGCCCAAGGCGCCTAGGGTTTGGGGAGGGGGCGCCCCACCTTGCTTGGGGGGCAAGTTTCCCCCTCTCCCCCCCTTGGCCGCCCCCCTAGATGGGATCTAGGCCTGGCCGCCGCCCCTAAGGGGTGGAAACCTAAGTGGGGGCGCAGCCCCCTCTCCCCCTATATATAGTGGAGGCATAGGAGCAGCCCGACACACAAAGTCCTTCTCCTGTTGGCGTAGCCCTACCTCTCTTTCTCCTCATATCTCGCAGTGCTTGGCGAAGCCCTGCAGGATTGCCACGCTCCTCCACCACCACCACGCCGTTGTGCTGCTGCTGGATGGAGTCTTCCTCAACCTCTCCCTCTCTCCTTGCTGGATCAAGGCATGGGAGACGTCACCGGGCTGTACGTGTGTTGAACGCGGAGGTGCCGTCCGTTCGGCACTAGTATCTCCGGTGATTTGGATCACGACGAGTACGACTCCTTCAACCCCGTTGAGGGAGTCCTGGACTAGGGGGTGTCCGGATAGCCGAACTATCATCATCGGACGGACTCCAAGACTATGAAGATACAAGATTGAAGACTTCATCCCGTGTCCGGATGGGACTTTCCTTGGCGTGGAAGGCAAGCTTGGCGATACGGATATGTAGATCTCCTACCATTGTAACCGACTCTGTGTAACCCTAGCCCTTTCTGGTGTCTATATAAACCGAAGAGTTTTAGTCCATAGGATAGAACAACAATCATACCATAGGCTAGCTTCTAGGGTTTAGCCTCCTTGATCTCGTGGTAGATCCACTCTTGTACTACCCATATCATCAATATCAATCAAGCAGGATTAGGGTTTTACCTCCATCGAGAGGGCCCGAACCTGGGTAAAAACATCATGTCCCTTGTCTCCTGTTACCATCCGCCTAGACGCACAGTTCGGGACCCCCTACCCGAGATCCGCCGGTTTTGACACCGACATTGGTGCTTTCATTGAGAGTTCCTCTGTGTCGTCACCGATAGGATCGATGGCTCCTTCGATCATCAACAACAACGACGCAGTCCAGGGTGAGACTTTTCTCCCCGGACAGATCTTCGTATTCGGCGGCTTTGCACTGCGGGCCAATTCGCTTGGCCATCTGGAGCAGATCGAAAGCTACGCCCCTGGCCGTCAGGTCAGATTTGGAAGTCTGAACTTCACGGCTGACATCCGTGGAGACTTGATCTTCGATGGATTCGAGCCACAGCCGAGCGCGCCGCACTATCACGATGGGCATGATTTAGCTCTGCTGCCGGACAGTGCCCTGGAGGCCGCACACGAGTCCACTCTGACCCTTAATTCGGAGCCGACTGCGCAGATCGAGGGTGGGTGGCTAGACACCGCCTCGGGGGCTGCTACCTCTACGGCGATGGAGCCGAATACCGACCTTGTCCCTTGTGAAGCTCGTGACTCCGTGGTGCTGGACTCCTCGCCGGATTCCGAACCCCTCGCACCCCTACCAATCGAATCCGGTTGGGCGCTGATCATGCAGTTCACCGCTGCGAACATCTTTCAACAATCACCTTTCGGCGACATCCTGAATTCGCTAAAGTATCTCTCGTTATCAGGAGAGCCCTGGCCGAACTGCGGTTAGGACGGTTGGGATGCGGACGACGAAGAAATTCAAAGCCCACCCACCACCCACTTAGTAGCCACTATCGACGATCTAACCGACATGCTAGACTTCGACTCCGAAGACATCGACGGTATGGACGACGATGCCGGAGACCACCAAGAACCAGCGCCTACTGGGCACTGGAAAGCCACCTCGTCATACGACATATACATGGTGGATATCCCAAAGGATGGGAATGGCGAGGGAACAGCGGGGGAAGACCCCTCCAAGAAACAGCCTAGGCGCCGGCGTCAGCGACGCCGCTCTAAATCCCGCCACAGCAAGAATGGAGATTCCGGCACCGGAGATAACAACACCCCAGACAGTGCCGAAGACAACCCCCTCCAGCAAGATTCAGCACAGGAGGACGGAGAAGCCAGCCCTCATGAGAGAGCGGCAGACGAAGAGGTAGAGTATGATAATTACATGCCTCCCTCTGGAGACGAGGCAAGCCTCGACGACGACGAATTCGTCGTGCCCGAGGATCCCGTCGAACATGAGTGTTTTAAACACAGGCTTATGGCCATGGCAAGCAGCCTCAAGAAAAAGCAGCAACAGCTTAGAGCTGATCAAGATCTGCTAGCCGACAGATGGACTGAAGTCCTTGCGGCCGAAGAGCATGAACTCAAACGCCCCTCCAAAAGCTACCCCAAACGCACGCTGCTCCCCCGATTAGAGGAGGAGGCATATAAACCTGCATCACCAGCGCACAATACGGCTGACCGACCACCCCGTGGCCGCGACAGAGAGGCCTCTAGGCCCTACACTAAAATTGTACCCCGGCATCGCTCGAAAAGCACAAAGCCACAGGGGAACGCTCCAGACTTGCGAGATATATTGGAGGATAAGGCAAGACAATCAAGATCGATCTACGGATCACGTGGGCGCCCCATGATACGCGATGACAACTGTCGCGCCGGACACAGCAAGTCCGGCCGGGCCGAACACAGTAGACAAAGCTCGTTTGAGCTACGTCGTAATATAGCCCAATACAGAGGCGCCGCACACCCACTATGCTTCACAGATGAAGTAATGGATCATCAAATCCCCGAAGGGTTTAAACCCGTGAATATTGAATCCTATGATGGCACAACAGACCCTGCGGTTTGGATCAAAGACTATCTCCTTCATATCCACATGGCCCGCGGTGATGATCTTCACGCCATCAAATACCTCCCACTCAAGCTTAAAGGACCAGCTCGGCATTGGCTTAAAGCTTGCCAGCAGAATCAATTGGGTGTTGGGAGGACCTGGAAGCCGCATTCCTTGATAACTTCCAGGGCACGTATGTGCGACCACCAAACGCTGACGACCTAAGCCATATAATTTAGCAGCCAGACGAATCGGCCAGACAATTCTGGACACGGTTCTTAACTAAGAAAAATCAAATCGTCGACTGTCCGGGTGCGGAGGCCCTCGCGGCCTTCAAACATAACATCCGCGACGAGTGGCTTGCCCGGCACCTGGGACAGGAAAAGCCGAAATCCATGGCAGCCCTCACATCACTCATGACCCGCTTCTGCGCGGGAGAGGACAGCTGGCTAGCCCGCAGCAACAACCTCAGCAAAAAATCTGGCAGTCCGTATACCAAGGACCACAACGGCAGGTCGCCTCGCAACAAGCACAAACGCCGCATTAACAGCGACAATACTGAGGATACGGCAGTCAATGCCGGATTCAGAGGCTCCAAGCTCGGTCAGCGGAAAAAGCCATTCAAAAGAACTACTCCGGGTCCGTCCAATTTGGAACGAATACTCGACCGCTCGTGCCAGATACATGGCACCCCCGAAAAGCCAGCTAATCACAACAACAGTGACTGTTGGGTATTCAAGCAGGCAGGCAAGCTAATTGCCGAAAACAATGACAAGGGGCTGCATAGTGATGACGAGGAAGAGACCCGACCGCCGAACAATAGAGGACAGAAGGGTTTCCCCCCACAAGTGCGGACGGTGAACATGATATACGCAACCCACATACCCAAGAGGGAGCGGAAGCGTGCACTCAGGGACGTATACGCGATGGAGCCAGTCGCCCCGAAGTTCAACCCATGGTCCTCCTGCCGATCACTTTTGATCGAAGGGACCACCCCACTAGCATCTGCCACGGCGGATTCGCCGCATTGGTTTTAGACCCAATCGTCGATGGATTTCACCTCACCAGAGTCCTGATGGACGGCGGCAACAGCCTGAACCTGCTTTATCAGGATACAGTGCGCAAAATGGGCATAGACCCCTCAAGGATTAAACCCACAAAGACGACATTCAAAGGCGTCATACCAGGTGTAGAGGCCAATTGTATAGGCTCAGTTACACTAGAAGTGGTCTTCGGATCCCCGGATAACTTCCGAAGCGAGGAGTTAATCTTCGACATTGTTCCGTTCCGCAGCGGCTATCATGCTCTCCTCGTACGGACCGTGTTTGCAAAGTTCAACGCGGTACCGCACTACGCATACCTCAAGCTCAAGATGCCAGGCCCTCGAGGAGTCATCACGGTCAACGGAAACACTGAAGGCTCTCTCCGAACGGAGGAACATACAGCGGCTCTCACGGCAGAAGTACAGTGCAGCCTCTTAAGGCAATTCTCAAGTCCGGCCGTTAAGCGACCAGACACGGCTAAACGCGCCCGGAGTAACCTACAACAAGACCACCTGGCACGTTCCGAGCACGCGTAGCAATGCGGCCCCAACCCCAGCCCTTGCAAAATTGCAAGACTGATCCTTCGCGCACATCATTACGCTCTGGAGATACCATGGGCATAGGGGGAGCGGCACGACCACGACAGGCCCAGAATGCGGCTTAACCACATCAGTGGCTCCCAAGTGTGTCATTCTTTTATTCCTTTTTCTCTTTTTTTCTTACCCACAGAACTCCGTTCACCAGAGGCCCTGTCCGGCAGTAGACCTGCCGAACTCACGATGCAACAGCCAGGGAAGGAGAAAGGCTACGACGAGTATCCAGGTGGTCTCCATTATGAGCATTAAATCTGTTTTATACACCATTCCGCAGCCTACCCCTGGAGGGGGACATGTTTAATAGTCCCATCCCTTGCTTACCGCACTATTTGTATCATTCTACATTCATGGCAGTATTTCTTGAATAAACAATGCATCGCCTTTTTGCTTATAATTGCATTCCTTTCTTATACATATGTTCATTTATGACATGTTGCATCCGTACACTTTGGTACGGCTAAATACACCAGGGGCTTAAGTTCCCCACATTATGGTGTGATAAGTCCGAACACTTTCACAAGTGCGGCACCCCGAACTTATAGCATTATATGCATCGGCTCCGAATCATGTCTTGGGACAATAGTTGGGTTTGCCCGGCTCCCATGTTTTGGTACCTTACGTTCCGTTATATCGGCTAAGGTAGCGCTGGGAGAACCACTGCGATTGTGCCCCAGTTGAGCTGGGCGAGCACCTCAGTGGAGAAAGCTAAAACTGACCGTCATGATGAGGCGAGAGCTGGTCGCTGTTCGAGAGGTTTTTTCGAGTCCCTAAAGACTTATGCCGCTTAGAGCGAGGAACCGGCTTCGTCCGGCCCAGGCGTGGATAGCGCCCCGAACTCGGTCTTCCAAACACTAGGGGCTTCGCCGAAATTTAAAATTATAGAATTCTATGGCTAAGTGAGAGTGTTCAAGCACTATAAGTCCGGTTGCCTTGTTCGTTGTGTTGAGCGCCTCCCTAGTTGGACCCAAAAATGGGAACAAGAGCGCTCAAGTTTATCCCGAACACCCCAGCACTCGTGGCATGGGGGCTGAAGCCGACGACTTGCCATCTCTCAGATTTGATAAACGGCCGCACGGAAGGTAATATTTTAAATTAACAAGCGTTGCTTAGCGCATATGAACAAAGTTTTCAGCGCACAGGATAACAAAATGCGAGTCTACTCAAATATTACATCTTTGGAGCACTCACTCACAATAATGCGGGCACCCTTCAGGACACCCTTATAATACATCTCGGGCGTGTGATACTCCTTGCCCGGCGGTGGCGCGCCGTCACAAGCTTCTCAGCGTCCATCTTGCCCCAGTGCACCTTAGCATGGGCAAGGGCCCGACGGGCACCTTCAATGCAGGCGGAGTGCTTGATGACTTCAACCCATGGACAAGCATCCACCAGCCGCCGCACCAGGCCGAAGTAGCTTCCAGGCATGGCCTCTTTGGGCCACAGCCGAACTATGAGGCCCTTCATGGCCTGTTCGGCCACCTTGTGGAGATCGACCAGCTGCTTCAGCTGGTCGCTAAGGGGCACCGGATGTCCGGCCTCAGCATACTGAGACCAGAAGACCTTCTCCGTCGAGCTCCCTCCTCGGCCCTGTAGAAAGCGGCAGCATCAGACACGCTGCGGCGCAGACCTGCGAACGCTCCTGGAGAGCTCCGAATTCGGGTAAGTAATAGGTAATTCACATTCACATGCTTGCTTTCATGAAAAATGCCTTACCCGCCGCTATTTTCTTCAATGCCTCGATTTCCTGGAGGGCCTTGTGGGCTTTGGCCTTAGCGGCTTTGGCACTCTCAAGAGCCGATGCAAGCTCGGACTCTCGAGTCTTTGAGTCGCGCTCCAAACTCTCATGTTTTTCCATGAGAGCCTGGAGCTCTTGCTGTACCTCCGCCACCCGCGCCTCCTGCTTCTCTCGCCTAGCACGCTCCGCGGCCGCATTACGTTCGGCCGCGGACACCGCCTCCTTCAGGGTCGCCACCTCGTTCATGGCCCCTGGAGTACCCACGTTATCCTTGCTATTCCTCTTGCAACCAAATCCTTTTCTGTAAGGTACAACTTTAATAAGGTGTTACTCACCTTCCTTGTCCTCGAGCTGCTTATTGGCACGGCCGAGCTCGTTCTTGGACAGCTCGAGGCTTTGCTTCAAAGCATTGACCTCCGCAGTCAGTGCGGCAGAGGTCAGCAGCGCAGCCTGCATTCCCATATTGACATATTTTTTAAGACTCCTGCGTATATCTTTTTAGATCCTCCGTCCGGTTTTTCTTTCCGAACACCGAACCGAGCATCTCCGGGGCCTCCTCCTCCGGGTGGGTCCCTCTCTGGGATCCCACCTCGGCGTCATCGGCGTCACGGGGGGTGGAGGCGGTCGGAAGTGAAGTACTATCCACATCCGACGTACCCAAGGACCCGCTCGACGAAGCGGGAAGATCGTCCTTGGGCGGACTGCAGGGTTGTATGCGGCATTAGAAAGACATCGTGTGGCGAAAAGAAAAATCATGAAGTTATTCGGGAGTCCGGATACTTACGATCTCGCCAGGGGCTTGGCCCTTGAGGGCCACTCCTCGTCGCCGTCGCCGACGTTGGCGGAACAGCCCGGGGGAAGGGTCCTTCCCTTTTTGGACCCTTCGGCCTCTCTCATTGGGGAGGCCTTCCTCTTCTTCTCTCCCCCCACTGGGGGAGAGGCCTCTTTCCTCTCCTCCTCATCCTCGTGGGAGGAGTCCGCCTCGGAGTCATCAGACGATGAATCCGATACCACCTGACGCCGGGAACTCCTTCAGGTTCCCGTGGCCTTCTTCTTGGCCTTCTTCTCCGGCTCTACGTAAAGTGCCGGGACCAGCAGCCCTGTTAGATGGGCATCCGCTGGGTCTTCTGGAAGGGGACACCTGTCCGGACGTTGCTTGCCAGGCCTGTTAAAGGTGTTGGGAGTTTAGATCCCGCATAAAGTCAAAACATGAAAAGCAAGTGTCCCATAAAGGATAACATGGCTTACCTCGCCAGCCGGACGCTGCGAGCTGAATCCGCGATCTTCGGTAGCGGATGCGGGAGCTTCGGCACCCTTGAACAGCACCCTCTAGGCATCTTCGTATGTAGTGTCGAAGAGCCCGCTCAAGGTCCGGTGCTGTGCCGGATCAAACTCCCACAAATTGAAGTCCCGTTGTTGGCAGGGGAGAATCCGGCGGACGAGCATGACCTGGATCACGCTCACAAGCTTGAGCTTCTTGTTCACCAGGGTTTGGAGACAGGACTGGAGTCCGGTCAGCTCTTCCGAACTACCCCATAGCAGGCCCTTCTCTTTCCAGGAGGTGAGCCGCATGGGGATGCCAGATCTAAATATGGGGGCCGCTGCCCATTTAGGGTCACGCGGCTCGATGATGTAGAACCATCCCGATTGCCACCCTTTGATGGTTTCCATGAAGGCTCCCTCGAGCCAAGTGACGTTGGGCATCTTGCCCACCATGGCGCCTCCGCACTCCGCTTGGCTGCCCTTCACAATCTTCAGCTTGACGTTGAAGGTCTTGAGCCACAAGCCGAAGTGGGGCTGGATGCAGAGGAAGGCCTCGCACACGACGATAAACGCCGAGATGTTGAGGATGAAATTCGGGGCCAGATCATGGAAATCCAGGCCGTAGTAGAACACGAGCCCCCGGACAAAAGGGTGGAGTTGGAAGCCCAGTCCGCGGAGGAAATGGGGTAGAAATACCACCCTCTCATGGGGCCCGGGGGTGGGGATGAGCTACCCCTCGTCGGGGAGCCGGTGCGCGATGTCGCTGGACAGATATCTGGCGCTGTGCAGCTTCTTGATGTGCCCCTCCGTAATGGAGGAGGCCATCCACTTGCCGCCCGCTCCGGACATGGCTGGAGAAGGTCAAGGTGAGATGTGCGGACTTGGGCGCTGGAGCTCGAGTGCACGGAGATGGATAAGCAAAGGAGGAAGAAGGCGTAGGTAAAAAAGCTGGATCCTTATCCCCTTATATATGGGCGGACGAAACTATGCGTCCCCACCGGCCGGGTAAAACTCGCTTATCTCCCAAGCGCCGCAATCAATGGCGTGGTTGGGTTACCCATGTCCGTATTGATGGGAATCCCGGAATAAGGGGAACACGATCTCTGCTTCGACAAGACGTGCCAAGGAAACCGCTTCGCTAAACGCGCTGAGGTGGTCTAATAAAAACGATTCGAGTAAACGCTTGGTTGTGGTGTGGTGTCACGCCACAAAATACGTCAGCAGATTGAACTTGCGTAAATATTATTCTCTCTACGATGGTATGTGGAATTTATTTTGCAGAGGCGGACACTATCCTAGTGTTCACAATCTTCTATAAATTATTCGGAGGAGGAATCCGCCTTGCAATGCTTAAGACAATATGCGCGCCGGACTCGTCGTCATTGAAGCCTGGTTCAGGGGCTACTAAGGGAGTCCTGGACTAGGGGGTGTCCGGATAGCCGAACTATCATCATCGGCCGGACTCCAAGACTATGAAGATACAAGATTGAAGACTTCGTCCCGTGTCCGGATGGGACTTTCCTTGGCGTGGAAGGCAAGCTTGGCGATACGGATATGTAGATCTCCTACCATTGTAACCGACTCTATGTAACCCTAGCCCTCTCCGGTGTATATATAAACCGGAGGGTTTTAGTCCATAGGACAGAACAACAATCATACCATAGGCTAGCTTCTAGGGTTTAGCCTCCTTGATCTCGTGGTAGATCCACTCTTGTACTACCCATATCATCAATATCAATCAAGCAGGAGTAGGGTTTTACCTCCATCGAGAGGGCCTGAACCTGGGTAAAAACATCGTGTCCCTTGTCTCCTATTACCATCCGCCTAGACGCATAGTTCGGGACCGCCTACCCGAGATCCGCCGGTTTTGACACCGACACCCGTTCTCTTGAACGCTTCCGCTTAGCGATCTACAAGGGAATGTAGATGCATTCTCCTTCCCCTGGTTGCTGGTTTCTCCTTAGATAGATCTTGGTGACACGTAGGAAAATTTTGAATTTCTGCTACGTTCCCCAATAGCAGGCTGTTAGGGCCCGCGACGCTTCGCACTTGCCCTTTCGCCTCTCTACTCAGCCAAGTCCGGGCGTGCCGTGGGCCCGGGGGCTACTGTCAGTGTTTTGGGAACGGGGGTCCCCAGACTTGCCTGCCTGCGGCCTGCGGCGTGGCTCAAAGGGGGCCCAACACGGCCCATCCTCATCAACACAAGCTCAAGACCCTCGCGAGGGGCCAAGCCTCGCAGGGCGGACGACAAGGAGCTTCCTCAGGCACGGCCTCATCAGGCTGGCTCACGAGGAGGCAGAGAGTTCAAGCGGGGTACCTCGCGAGGTGCCCATGACGCAAGCCATGACGACCAAGGGCGCCAGTCGGGCGCCAGCCCGCGCAGTGTCCTCCTTTCCTCTTTCGTGCAAAGGGAGCAAGCGCAGGCGAGAGCATCAAGCAAAGGCATCCATTTCGGTGCAACAAGACCAAGACCAGCCCAACGGCAGGGAGGAAGTCATTGTGGAGCCCAAGCAGGCGTCACCACCAGAGCCTTTGACAGGCGAGGACCAACTTTAGTCAGGATAAGTGTACCCGCTGTTCCCCTTCAAAATGGCCAATTGCTGGCGCCCTTCCCACTCAATATTTGGGAAGAGGCCCAGGGCCTTTGCCTATAAATAGGACTAGCCACCTCCAGGGTAAGGGGGGTCGAGTACCTGGCATACATCTAGAATCAAGAGAGAGAGAGCGACTGAACTCCTCCTAGCAGTTCGTCGCACCAGCCTAGAACAGACCCTCGCGAGGCTGTTCTTCCTTGTATTGTTCATCATCAGCCCAAGAGGCAATCCACCACACCACACACTGGATTAGGGTATTACACCACAACGGTGGCCTGAACCAGTATAAACCCTGTGTCTCTTGTGATGTTTCTTTCGTAGTTTAGATCCAAGCGATTCAGCGAGGAGCAGGTAGGTAGAGGGCGAAATCTCCACGCGCACCCCAGTGTTCGAACCTCAAGGATCTGCCGGAACCCGAAATCCGACAGTGTTCATTACGGGCCAGTTTCACCATGGGCCTTTAATGGGTCTAAATTAATACACTGTTCATCGCGGGCCAATTTCACCACGGGCCGTTAATAGGCCAAGAGTTACATAGGGCCTCGTATGGGCCGAAAGACGTCATGGGCCATACATGGGCCAGAAGTGAAAACGGGCTGGAATCATATTGGATGGCCCAGATGACGCTACTGGGCCTAATTCGGATAGGGCGTAATGGGCCTTGGGTTAGCGGGCTGTAAATGGGCTATATGCGAACAGGCCGTTAACAGGCTTTCCATGGCCCGGCCCGTCGCCTTTTGACCAAGTCAAACGGGCCGGCCTTTTCACAGGAATGGGCCTCTGTTGGGCCGTGCCACGTGTCGACGTATCATAGGCGCCTTCTGTCCAATGAGTGGATGACATCTGTCCCAACAATGAGCCGACACGTGTTTCCTCCAGCCAATGATGATTTTACACGTGGAAAATCCCCATTGGTCGGGGCTGTTAACGGGTTATCGGTTCCAAAACCCGACCCGATAGCTTAACGGCGTTCCGTTACGGTGGATGCCACGTGCCGGTCACCCTTGATGAAAGCACTTCTGTGACACGCGATTTATCGTCATGGAAGTAGACACTTCCGTGATGATAATTTTGGTAATGTCATCGAACACTTCTACGATAGCACAGGCATGACTATCTCGATTCTGTCATAAATTTGTCATGGATGTACATGCATGACAAAAAACGCGACCTACTGTGACAAACACGTATCATCACGGAAGTGTATTTTTTTTGTAGTGTGATGACCCCTACGCCTGGTTTCCACGCATACCCCGGTTCTGTATAACTGAGCGGGTATTCGGATACACCCCGGACTGTCGTATCCGGGGGCTGAAGCAAGAAGGTCCGCCATGACAAATGATTTTAATCCAGCTAGGGACTACTTATGTCCATTAAATTACACAGTCACTTGTACTGACTATATTCCTCCTCTATACCATCCAACAGGCTATCTAGCTTACAATCCTGTTGGGAATACTTTGCGGCTAACGCTACCTGGTCATACACTAGACTCACGGGAATTTCTTGCCCATCTGGCCCTGCCGGTCCGACTTCGGCCATACGGTTCGGGTCAAACTTGGTGTAGCGTGTCTTCGCCATAGCCCAGGCTTCTCTTGCACCTTGTCGGCAGGCTGACATCTTCCACAATCGGAAGCACCGCCGTGCTCCTTGGAGCATATCCATGAGCTCTCCCATGCCCTTTGGCAGGAAGCTTGATGGCCGCAAGGCCTGGGCAATGCCCTGCATCACCTGCCGAGCTCGCTCGTGCAGCTATGAGAGGTCTTGCAGCAAATCGCCTGCAGATGCAGGCATCTCCTCTTCAGGGTGGCCTGTCAACATACCTACAAATAAAAATTCTTTTAATATGCTTCCTCACCGAGCTGTACTACAGTTCGTCTACGCACTTACCATAAATGCCGCGACGAAGCCTTTTGTTCTCCTTCACGGAGTCCGCCAGCTGAGCGTGGACATCTTTTAATTCGACATCCAGCCGGACATTGGCATCTTGAAGATTGTTCTTCTCCTGCCTAACTTGCGTGAGAACACGCTTGCCAGCTTTTAGCTGCCTCTGGAGATGTGACTCGTTATCTCTTACGTCCTCCGGATTCACCCCGGGATTGTGTGCAGAATTTTCTGTTAGACTTATCATACAAGCCACTTACTCACTGGTACATCTCCGTACAATTGAGACAAATGTTACCAGATGAGGCCTTCTGAGATCCCTCTAACTTGGTAACTGTGGCCCTCAGCTGGGTCTTGCACTCCTCCAGCTCTCGAGACAATTGCTCATTCTTATCTACAAGGACCTGTGCATAAATTGGTCCTTAAAACAGTTCTTCCAACCGTTTCAAGTCTCAGGGGCTACTGCTATACATGCTTATCAAATTTTCTTACCCGTATATCTTTGGTATACTGGTCCGTCGCTCGAGCAAGCCCGCCTTGAGCAGCTCGGATGTATGCGTCTCCCGAATTGAAAGCATTAAATGCCTCTTCGGAAAATATGTTGTTGCGAAGTACGGCCCGTCGGCGCCGGTGATTCATGGCGCTCTCTACTTCGGAATTCATGGCGGAGAGCATATCTGCATCCTCTGTCGGAGTACAATGCGGCATCAGTCCCGTGTCCGCCTCCTCTCTCGAAGCCGGTTCTGGAATCCAGCTGGTGGAGGCGCGATTGGCAGGATCTCCGGATATAGTCCGGTTATTCCTCTTTCTGCCAGGACACGAAGGACGCTGTTACATTTTAAACACAATAATCACAGAGCAGGTTTTTACCATACCTCTGTGGAGGCGTTTCGACCCTAACTGCCTTCCTCTTAAGCCTGCCCGATCCGGACACCCTTTGCCGATGAGTCCCCAGGGGCTCGATGCCGTGCTCTGACCGTCATCTCTACAAAAAATACGACACTTCAGGTGTAAGGCATGGCATCAGAAAGGAGTCCTCTTCGGAGGATAGGGTTTTTTGGCTTGGCTTACACACGATGTAGGTAGCAGTCCGGGATAGTCGGGGGTAATAGCCACCGAGGCGCCATCGCAGCTCGCCTGATAAAATATCCCGTTGACGAGCTCCACAGTAATATCCGGATCTTCTTCGAGTCCTGGATCGAAGGCCCTTCCGGGGTCCTCTGGCTGCGGGGAAGGGCTAGAGATTCCTTCTACGACCCTCCTCAGTTCCTGCTCGAAAATATCAAGGTAAATAATCTTGACGAAGAACGCCAGAATGAGTGAAGCAGGGGAAAGAGTGGTGACTTACCCAGCTTGGGGGCTTGTACATAGAAAACCCATCACGTGGTTTAATGCGAAGGAATTCTTCTTCTCCTCCTTTATACAGATCGGTCAATATCCTCGCCAGAGCAGTGGCGGATTCCGAACCCTTACGGCCACAGTGGGTGGCATCATCTTCCCCGTTGTAGTGCCACATGGGCTTCCCCCGATATTGAAGCGGCTGCACTCCCCGCATTATGCATATTGCCATAACCTCGACTATCGTCAGCCCGGATTTGGCCAGTAACTTTATCCTGCTCATCAGGAAGTATATTTCTCTGGTATCCTCCTCTTGGGGGCCCTGAGGGCGCCAGCTTCGACATGCCTTCGGCGGAGCGTTACTGAACTTAGGGAGACCTGTCTGTTCTGGATCTGGAAGGGGAACGTCGTCGACATAAAACCACTCCGAAGGCCAGTTCTCCGATGCCTTCTTGAGAGTACCAGATCGGTATCCAGTCTTGGCGATGCGCCATACTTCGGCTCCGCCCACTTCACATAGGGATTCCCCCTGGTTGTGAGGGACAAGGCAGAACAACTTCTTCCATAACTCAAAGTGAGCCTCGCAGGCTAGAAATAGCTCACAGAGGGCATTGTATCCTGCTATATGCAACACGGAGGCAGGGGTGAAGTTGTGCAACTGGAGGCCGTAGAACTCCAAGAGCCCGTGAAGAAATCGGTGGATAGGAAACCCGACGCCCCTTAGCAGATGCGGGATGAGACATATTCGCTCCTCTGGGGATGGATTAGGAGATCCCTCCGCTTGCTCCCCGCCATTATAGGTGGCAAGTCCGGCTCAGACGGGGACCATGAACGCCGGTGGGAGAAACCCTTGGGTCTGTAACTCTATCAAACGACTGTGAGGAACTGAACACTCTTCCCAGTCTCCCGGCTTGGGGCAAGGGGAGTGAGAAGAAGAGCTGCGGCGACCGGCCATGCTGGAATGGTTTTTCCGGAGCACTCTGTTGGATGATAGCTCGAGGGAAGAGGGTGAGGTTTGGATCTGAGAATCCCCGTCTCTTCAAATAGACGGTTAGCCTGCCGGATCGGGGGTGGCAAATGCAAAAATGCCTTGGCTCCTCGTATTCGCTTGACACGTGGAGATGGTCATTATTGAGGCATAGAAGCCGAGGAGTACAACATTGATGGGAAGCCGGACACTGTTTGTTGCAACAGGTACTTTGGAGTATTCGGAGATGGAACCCGCCTTGCAATGCCGAAGACAAAACCGCGCGCCGGACTCATCTTCATTGAAGTCTGATTCAGGGGCTACTGAGGGAGTCCTAGATTAGGGGGTATCTGGACAGCCGGACTATATGCTTTGGCCGAACTGTTGGAGCGTGAAGATACAAGACTCAAGACTCCGTTCCATGTCCGGATGGGACTCTCCTTTGCATGGAAGACAAGCTTGGCGATCCTGATATTATATTTCCTTCTTTGTAACTTACTCCATGTAAACCCTAGCCCTCTCCGGTGTCTATATAAACCGGAGAGTTTAGTCCTTAGAGGGACGATCATAATCATAATCATCATAGGCTAGCTTCTAGGGTTTAGCCTCTATGATCTCGTGGTAGATCAACTCTTGTAACACCCATATCATCAATATCAATCAAGCAGGAAGTAGGGTTTTACCTCCATCAAGAGGGCCCGTGAGGGAGTCCTGGACTAGGGGGTGTCCGGATAGCCGAACTATCATCATTGGCCGGACTCCAAGACTATGAAGATACAAGATTGAAGACTTCGTCCCATGTCCGGATGGGACTTTCCTTGGCGTGGAAGGCAAGCTTGGCAATACGGATATGTAGATCTCCTACCATTGTAACCGACTCTGTGTAACCCTAGCCCTCTCCGGTGTCTATATAAACCGGAGGGTTTTAGTCCATAGGGCGAACAACAATCATACCATAGGCTAGCTTCTAGGGTTTAGCCTCCTTGATCTCGTGGTAGATCTACTCTTGTACTACACATATCATCAATATCAATCAAGCAGGAGTAGGGTTTTACCACCATCGAGAGGGCCCGAACCTGGGTAAAAACATCGTGTCCCTTGTCTCCTATTACCATCCGCCTAGATGCATAGTTCGGGACCCCCTACCCGAGATCCGCCTTTTTGACACCGACATTGGTGCTTTCGTTGAGAGTTCCTCTGTGTCGTCGCTCATAGGCCCGATGGCTCCTTCAATCATCAACAACGACGTGGTCCAGGCTGAGACTTTTCTCCCCGGACAGATCTTCATATCCGGTGGCTTTGCACTGCGGGCCAATTCGTTTGGCCATCTGGAGCAGATCGAAAGCTACGCCCCTGGCCACCAGGTCAGATTTGGAAGTTTGAACTATACGGCCGACATCCGCGGAGACTTGATCTTCGACGGATTCGAGCCGCAGCCGAGTGCGCCGCACTGTCGTGATGGGCATGATTTAGCTCTGCTGCCGGACAGTGCCCTGGAGGCTGCACGAGAGTCCGCTCCGACCCTTAACTCGGAGCCGACTACGCTTATCGAGGATGTGTGGCTAGACACCGCCTCAGGGGCTGCTACCTCTACGGCGATGGAGCCGAATACCGACCCTGTCCCTTGTAAAGCTCGTGACTCCGAGGTGCCGGATTCCTCGCCGGACTCCGAACCTCCCGCGCCCCTACCAATTGAATCCGATTGGGCGCCGATCATGGAGTCCACCGCTGGGGACATCCTTCAGCACTCGCCTTTCGGCAACATCCTGAATGCGCTAAAGTGCTGCTCTCTATCAGAAGAGATTTGGCCGGATTATGGCCAGGATGGTTGGAATGCAGACGACGAAGAAATTCAAAACCCACCCACCACCCACTTCGTAGCTACTGTCGATGATTTAACTGACATGCTAGATCTCGACTCCGAACATATCGACGGTATGGACAATGATGCCGGAGACGCCCAAGAACCAGTGCCCACAGGGCACTGGAAAGCCACCTCAACTCACGATGTATACATGGTGGATACAACAAAAGGAAGCGATAACGAGGAACAACGGGACGCTGCGAATGATAATTCCCCCGAAAAACAGCCAAAACAGCGACGCAAGCGCCGCCCGAAGTCCCGCCTCGACAACAACAGCACCCATATAGACCCAGCCATAGAGCGGGGCGAACCAGTGGACGACGAACATGCCACCAAGCAACCATCCGAACAAGATGAATTGGATAAACAGCCCATCCCCGGCGAAAACAACAGTCCGGATGATCTCACGCCGGACACATCGTTAGAACAGAAAAACCTTCACAAAAGGCTCGTCACCACTGCATGAAGTCTGAAGAAGCAGAAGCGGAAGCTCAAAACAGCAGAAGACGTACTCATAATGAGACGGAGCAAAGTACTCAAGACCGTGGACAAGTACGGCGATAGCCGCCAAACAAAGAGCTACCCGAAGCGCAAACTATTGCCCAAATTTTAAGAAGAGGCCATAGAGCCCCCACAATCAAAAAACAAAGGGGCTGCCCGGTCGGATAGACGACCACATGACAAACAAAGAGCGGCAAGCGGCGCCACACACAATACGGCACACGATCCACATAAGGATCCTCACAAAAAGGATGGCCCGGTCAGGTCCATCTACGGGCCAAGAAAGAAGGCGCTAGGGAGCAAAACAACACGTCGAGTGTTCGAAAATAATGGCACACCTAAATACATGGGCGCCGCACACCCCCTATGTTTCACCGATGAGGTACTGGATCATGAATTTCCAGTGGGATTCAACCCCGTAAACATAGAGGCATATGACGGAACAACAGACCCCGGAGTCTGGATTGAGGATTACATCCTACACATACATATGTCTAGAGGAGATGATCTCCATGCCATAAAATACCTACCCCTCAAGCTCAAAGGGCCAGCCCTGCATTGGCTCAAAAGCCTCCCAGAAAATACCATTGGAACTTGGGAAGAGCTCGAGGATGCATTTCGGGCAAATTTTCAGGGGACTTATGTCCGCCCTCCGGATGCAGATGATTTAAGTCACATAACTAAATAGCCCGGAGAGTCAGCCCGCAAATTCTGGAACAGGTTCCTTACCAAAAAGAACCAAATAGTCGACTGTCCGGACGCTGAAGCCTTAGCAACCTTCAAACATAACGTCCGAGACGAATGGCTCGCCAGACACCTCGGCCAAGAAAAGCCAAGGACAATGACCGCACTAACAAGCCTCATGACCCTCTTTTGCGCGGGAGAAGATAGCTGGCTGGCGAGATGCAGCACCAGCGACCCAAGTACATCCGAGGTCAGGGATGGAAATGGGAAACCACGATGCAGAAAAGACCAGCGCCGGACTAAGGAAAATAGCCCAAAGAGCACGACAGTCAACGTCGGGTTCAAAAGCTCTCGGCAGAACAACAAAACACTGCCTCTTAAGGACAACAGTGACGAGCTATCCAACCTAAACAAAATCTTGGACAGGATATGTCAAATCCACAGTACCCCCGGGAAGCCTGCAAACAATACCCACAGAGATTGTTGGGTCTTCAAGCAGTCCGGCCGACTTAACGCCGAACACAAGGGGCTCGACACACCAAGTGAGGACGATGACGAACCCCACAAGTAGAGCACCGGAAAACAAAAGACTTTCCCACAAGAAGTCAAAACAATGAATTCACTTCAAGTGATAACAAGGAAAAATAGGGCGGCACCTACTAAAGTACGCGCCGCATGGTCCACCCCAGCGGAGTCCCGAAACTGGATGTCAAAACCAATTACCTTCGAACATCAGGATTACTCCAGAAGTATTCGAAACGCAGGATGGACTGCTTTGATATCGGATCCTATAATCGACGGACTACAATTTACACAAGTCCTAATGGATGGCGGCAGCGATATAAACCTGCTATACCAGGACACAATCCGCAGAATGGGGATGGACCCTACCAAAATTTGCCATAGTAATACTTCCTTTAAAGGAGTAACGCCAGGCCCTTATGCCAATTGTATGGGCTCCTTACTACTAGAAGTCATGTTCGGTTCATCCGACAACTTCCGTCGCGAAAAGCTAATCTTCCATATCGCCCATTTAAAAGTAGCCATCAAGCACTATTGGGACGCAAAGCTTTCGCCCGCTTTAACACAATACCGCATTACGCGTCTCTTACACTTAAAATGCCCGGTCCACGCAGTATCATCTCATTAAAAGGTAACTTCGAGTGTTCCTCGACCGCGGAAGAACGTGAGACTGCCTTGACAGCCACACACTAATCCGGCTTTGCTGATCAAAGCTCCTAAAACAGGTCATTCAGACCCCAGACACGGTTAGACGAGTCCGGTATAAATAAACGAGGGGCCTACTAGCCGCGTACCCCTTTACAAGGGGCTGCACGCATGAACAATGAGAGCCAATAAAGCTCAATTTTATTCATTTAAAAAAATCATACTCTATTTTCAATACATTTTTCGCACGCTCTTTTTCCAAACTAAGTTCTTCTCTTTTTACAGATGAACAACATGCTACACCCGTCCAGGATACAGCACAACGGAGACACAGGCGCAGACGTGCAGCAGGGACCCGTCACAAGGATTCTTTTCAGATTAAGACCCTGCATAAACCTTTTTTTACTGTCTCTTGTTGATACACATCCCCCGGTTTCTTACCATAACCGAGGAGGAGGCTGGCGTTTTGGCATCGGCCGCGTCAGAAGTTTTCGCGCGTACCTGGACACTAGGGGCTTAGGGCATCGTTCTGCCCGTTATCATAAAGACCGAATACCTTAGGGAGTGTTCGGCGTCTCGAGTTAGGCCTTATATGCACCAGCTCCGAATCATGTCTTTGGTCAAATGTTGGGTTTGCCCGGCTCCTGTGTTTTGCTGCCTTACGTTCCGCTCTATCGGCTAACACGGCACCATGAGAACTACTGCGATTGTGCCCCGGTTCGGCCGGGTGAGCACCTCAGTAGAGAAAGCCGAAAACTGACTGTCATGATATAGCGAGAGACTGGTCAACCACTCGATCGACTACCGGAATGTTTAGAATTCCTCCGCTTTGACGAAGGACCGTTTCCCGGTCAGGCACACACGCGCCCCGAGTTCGGAGAGCGCGGTGTCCCTAGGGGCTATATTGTAGCCCCACCATCGAACTTCTATGGCTAAGTGAAAGTGATAAAGCATTATAGTCCGGTTGCCTAGTTTGCTACGCTATCACCTCCTTCACAGGACCAAGACGTTGGATTAAGTGTGAAAATGCGCTTTTTTGCAAACACCCCCGCACCATGTGCGTGGGGGCTGAAGCCGGAGACTGCCATCTTTCAGGTTATATATACATATACATTAACGGCCACACAGGAGATATTTCAATACTTGAACACACAAGTATAAAAAGCCCTTATATTATAAATATGGTTTTACAAATCATACTTGTCATTTGAACATAACATTTTTTGAGCACTGCGACTCTATTAAACGAGCGCCCTGCAGGACTTCCTCAAAATAGTGCTCGGCGGGTAATCGGCTTCTTTCCGAATCCCGGGATGCAACATCGGTGGCATCCATCTCTGCCCAGTATGTTTTGACACGGGCGAGAGCCATCCGTGCACCCTCTATGCATGCCGACCGCTTCATCGCCTTGATATGCGGTACCGCATCAAGGAACTGCTGCACTAAGCCAAAATAACTCTTTGGCTAGGGCCTTTTCAGCCACAGATGAGCCACGACATCCTTCATGGCAAGTCCGGACAACCTGTTCAGCTCAGCCCACTCAGCCAACCGATCGGTTAACGGAAGTGGACGCTCCGGATTATGGAATTGAGACCAAAAAAGCTCTTCCATCCCGTGATCCTTTTGGCTTCGGAAATGCACGACTGCGTCCGCCGCACTCGCCGCCAAATTCAGATAGGCATCCTCCGCACCCCAGAACTGGCCCAACTGAGCATACTTCGGGTCCGTGAACTTCCTACGCAGCAGAAAGGGCTTTCCAGCCGCAATATCCCCGGCCTGACGCAGCTCCTCCTTTATAGCCCTCATCGTGGAGCGGGCATCTTTGGCTTCAGCAGTGGCCTTCTTCAGGTCCTCTTGCTCCGCTCGGCGTTCTCTTTCAAGAAACTCATAGCGGTCGGTAGCATCCTTTAGCTTCACGGCCATTTCGGCCATCCCTCCCTGCTTCGGCAGTGAGCAGCCTTTTCGGCTTTTAGCTCTTCGGCCGCCTTCGAGGCAGCCGCATCACTTTTTCTGGCTTGCTCCTTGGCTCGGGCAAGCTCCGCCCGAAGGTCCTCCACAGCAGCGGCGCCATCTACATCCAGCATACATGTTGTAAAGCGCGGGCATCAAGCCCCCTTACAGAGGCGTCCGCGGAGAAGCCACATACCTTGTGACTCGTCAAGTCGTTTATTGACCAGCACGATGTCCGCATCTGCAACGTCGAGTTGCCGCTTCAGTTCGGCAACTACATCAGTCCGGCCGGCCACCGAACGCCCCGCCACATGTACAGGAAGGGCGACACCTTATAACTGAGATTATGATCCTCGGCACGCCGTCGCTTTTGACAACATATCGAGTCTCAGGGGCTACTATCTATACAGGGCGCACTTTATGCGCAAAACTGTTAACAGGTATATCATTTTTACGTACCTCAAACCCCGTCAGTAAACTTCTGACAGCCTCATGCAACCCGCTCTCAGCGGATGAAATCCTTCCAATCACCGTACACATTAATGTACGGTGATCTTCTGAGATAGACGCCCTCTCGAGCAGATCCTTCAGCTCTTCCGGCCGTACACCAGTTGGTGCCGAACTCTCCGGCCCCGCCGGACTCGGGGAGACCCTCCGCGACGACACCTCAGGGTCGTCCGCCCTCCCTGACGGTGCGGCAGATGGAGGCGTCTCGCTCTCCATCATCTCCGGATGAAGATCCCCCGAAGATGAGCTCTGCTGAGAAGGGTTGAGATCCGAACTACAAGGTAAGAACTTCGGTTATCCTCAGAAATAAAAACAGGGATGTCCCTTATTACAGAACTCCTCTTTTCTACTTACGGCTCGCTGGAGGGCTGATTCCCTTGGGGAAATAGTGCGGCCGGGCTTTCTCCTGGCGCAGGACCCTCCGGTGAAGATTTCTTCCCCCGCTTTGAGGCCTTGACCTCCGGATCTTTGGAAGCGGTCCTCTTCTCCCCCTGGAGGGAGGGATTCTCAATCCCCCTTTTTTGAGAGCCTCTTTAGCAGAGGCGGTAGCTTCCCTGTTTCCCCCTTCTCCCTCTTCTAAAGGCACAACCTCTAGCATCTTGGCTAACACAGGATCCGGTGTGGTCTCAGGGAGGGGGGCCGGACACCGTATCAGTTTTGCTTTTGCTATCCACTCCTGTTCAAGGGATAGCTGGTTAAAAGGCAAATCTATGATAAATAAACGGACGGTATGTCCGGGCACAGGACTATTTACTTGAGTATCCGGGCGATTGCAGCTTAGGCCGGCATCCTCGGTCAAGTTCGAGCACATCTCTTGTGATCCGAAGAACAGTTTATACATCTCCACGGGTGTCGCACCCATGAAGTGTTGAAGAGCTCGCGGTCCCTCCAGATTGAATTCCCACAGGTGGAGGGGGCGACGGTTGCAGGGCAGAAGGCGCCGAATCAGCATAACCTGCACCACTACGATCAGATTGATCTCCCTTTCTTGGAGGTCTCGAATGCGGCCCTGCAATAGTGGCACGTCCTTGGACGGCCCCCAGTCAATCCCTTTGTTGACCCATGACGCCAGCCGTTGTGGAGGGCCCGAGCGAAAGGCAGGTGGCGCCACCTGCCTGGTGCCCCTGGGAGCGGTGATGTAGAACCACTCCTGTTGCCACAAACCAAGCTCCTCTTGAAAAGAGCCCTTGGGCCATGGAGCATCGGCCCTCTTGCTTATAACTGCCCCTCCGCACTCTGCCTGTCGCCCCTCGATCATCTTCGGCTCCACGTTGAAGGTCTTGAGCCACAATCCAAAGTGAGGGGTAGTGCGGAGGAAGGCTTCGCAGACAACAATGAACGATGAGATGTGGAGGATGGACTCCAGAGCCAAGTCATGGAATTCCAGCCCATAATAAAACATGAGCCCCCTCACGAAGGGGTCCGTTGGGAAGCCTAAACCCCAACAGAAGTGAGACATGAACACCACGCTCTCACCAGGCTCGGGGGTGGGAATGACTTGCCCTTGGGCGGGCAGCCTATGCGAAATCTAGCAGGTTAGATACCTGGTGTCTCTCAGCTTTAGCACGTCCTCTCCCCACCTGACCTGAAGGTCGGAGACGGACATTGTCGAAGGTCCGAAGCGCCCGAATCTGGAGCCTTGGGTGTTGGAACTCGGGGCGAGGGGCGGATTCGATTAAGGATTGAAGAAAAGGAACATGCCTTGGTCTCATTATAAAGGGGTAGAATACCAAGAGCCGTCCCCATGACCGTTTGGAACTCGCCTTTGATGGAGGGGGCGTGGCAATGGGCGCGGTTGGGTTACCCACGTCCATATTGATGAGAATCCCGGAATAAGGGGACACGATCTCTTCTTTGATAAGACGTGCCAAGGAAACCGCTTCGCTAAACGCGTTGAGGTAGAACAATAAAAACAATTCAAGTAAAGGCTTGGCCGTGGCGTGACATCATGCTACGAAATACGTCAGCAGATTGAACTTGTGTAAATATTATTCTCTCTAAGGTGGTATGTGGAATTTATTTTGCAGAGCCGGACACTATCCTGGTGTTCACAATCTTCTATGAATTATTCGGAGGAGGAACCTGCCTTGCAATGCCGAAGACAATATGCGCACCGGACTCGTCGTCATTGAATCCTGGTTCAGGGGCTACTGAGGGAGTCCTGGACTAGGGGGTGTCCGGATAGCCGAACTATCATCATTGGCCGGACTCCAAGACTATGAAGATACAAGATTGAAGACTTCGTCCCGTGTCCGGATGGGACTTTCCTTGGCGTGGAAGGCAAGCTTGGCAATACGGATATGTAGATCTCCTACCATTTTAACCGACTCTGTGTAACCCTAGCCCTCTCTGGTGTCTATATAAACCGGAGGGTTTTAGTCCATAGGGAGAACAACAATCATACCATAGGCTAGCTTCTAGGGTTTAGGCTCCTTGATCTCGTGGTAGATCTACTCTTGTACTACCCATATCATCAATATCAATCAAGCAGGAGTAGGGTTTTACCTCCATCGAGAGGGCCCGAACCTGGGTAAAAACATCGTGTCCCTTGTCTCCTGTTACCATCCGCCTAGACGCACAGTTCGGGACCCCCTACCCGAGATCCGCCGGTTTTGACACCGACAGCCCGAACCTGGGTAAACATTGTGTCGCTTGCCTCCTGTTACCATTAGCCTAAGACACATAGATCGGGACCCCCTACCCGAGATCCGCCGGTTTTGACACCGACAATGCCCAAGGCACCCCAAGTGAATATTCAAGGAGACTCAAGCATCTATGCTTGGGGATGCCCCGGAAGGCATCCCCTCTTTCTTCAACAAGTATCGGTATGTTTTCGGATTCGTTTCGTTCATGCGATATATGCAAATCTTTGAGCGTCTTTTGCATCGTAACCGTACTTTATTAGATATGGTGCGTTCTATGATGTCTCTTGCCAATTTGCCACTATTGTTTTGGGGTTATACATTAGAGACAGCCGCGTTCACGTTAAATAGGGCACCATCTAAATCCATTGAGATGACACCATATGAATTGTGGTTTGGCAAGAAACCTAAGCTGTCATTTCTTAAAAGTTTGGGGATGCGACGCTTATGTCAAAAGGTTTCAGCCTGATAAGCTTGAACCCAAAGTGGAGAAGTGCATCTTCATAGGATACCCGAAAGAAACTATTGGGTATACCTTCTACCATAGACCTAAAGGCAAAATCTTTGTTGCTAAGAATGGGTCCTTTATAGAGAAGGAGTTTATCTTGAAAGAAGTGAGTGGGAGGAAAGTAGAACTTGATGAGGTAGTTATACCTTCTCTCGAATTGGAAAGTAGTACATCAGAGAAAGTTGTTCCCGTGATGCCTACACCAACCAGAGAGGAAGCAAATGATGATGATCATGAAACTTTAGATCAAGTTACTATTGAACCTCGTAGGTCGACTAGAACATGTTCCGCACCAGAGTGGTACGACAATCCTGTCCTGCAAGTCATGTTGTTGGAGAACAACGAACCTACGAACTATGAAGAAACTATGATGAGCCCAGATTCCGAAAATGGCTTGAGGCCATGAAATATGAGATAGGATCCCTGTATGAGAACAAAGTGTGGACTTTGGTGGCTTTGCCCGATGATCGGCAAGCCTTAAAGAATAAATGGATCTTTAAGAGGAATACAGACGCTGGCGGTAATTTCACTGTCTACAAAGTTTGACTTGTTGCAAAAGGTTTTTGACAAGTTCAAGGGGTTGATTACGATGAGACTTTCTCACCCGTAGCGATGCTTAAGTCTGCCCTAATCATGTTAGCAGTTGCCGCATTTATGATTATGAAATTTGGCAAATGGATGTCAAAAAACTTGCATTCCTCAACGGGTTTCTTGAGGAAGAGTTGTATATGATGCAACCGAAAGTTTTTGTCTATCCTAAAGGTGCTAACAAAGTGTGCAAGCTCCAACGATCCATCTATGGACTGGTGCAAGCATCTCGGAGTTGGAATATATGCTTTGATGAGGTGATCAAAGCATATGGTTTTGTACAGAGTTATGGTGAAGCTTGTATTTACAAGAAAGTGAGAGGGAACTCTGTAGCATTTATGATATTATATGTGGATGACATATTGCTTATTGAAAATGATATAGAATTTTTGGATAGCATAAAAGGATAAATGAATAAGAATTTTTCAAAGAAAGACCTCGATGAAGCTACTTACATATTGAGCATCAAAATCTATAGAGATAGATCAAGACGCTTAATAGGACTTTCACAAAGCACATACCTTGAGAAAGTTTTGAAGGAGATCAAAATGGATCAGTCAAAGAAAGGGTTCTTGCCTGTATCAAAGGTGTGAAGTTGAGTAAGAGTCAAAGCCCGACCATGGTATAAGATAGAGAGAGAATGAAAGTCATTCCCTATGCCTCAGCCATAAGTCTATAAAGTATACCATGTTGTGTACAGACCTATTGTGTGCCTTGCCATGAGTCTGTCAAGGGGATACAATAGTGATCGAGGAGTTGATCACTGGACAGCGGTCAAAATTATCCTTAAGTACCTAAAGAGGACTAAGGAAATGTTTATCGGTTATGGAGGTCATAAAAAGTCCATCGTAAAGGTTACGTCGATGCAAAGCTTTGACACTGATCCGGATGACTCTGAATCTCAATCTGGATACGTATTGAACATGGGAGAAATTAGCTATGGTAGCTCTATGCAGAGCATTGTAGACATAGATATTTGCAAAGTACACACGAATCTGAATGTTGCATACCCGTTGACTAATAAACCTCTCCCACAAGCAAAACATGATCACATATTAGAACCCTTTGGGTGTTAATCACATGGCGATGTGAACTAGATTATTGACTCTAGTGAACTCTTTGGGTGTTAATCACATGGCGATGTGAACTACATTATTGACTCTAGTGCAAGTGGGAGACTGATGGAAATATGCCCTAGAGGTAATAATAAAATGGTTATTATTATATTTCCTTAATTATGATAAGGGTTATTATTCATGCTAGAATTGTATTGACAGAAACTTAAATACATGTGTGGATACATAAACAAATACCGTGTCCCTAGTGAGCCTCTACTAGACTAGCTCGTTGAACAAAGATGGTTAAGGTTTCCTAACCATAGACATGAGCTGCCATTTGATAACGGGGCCGCATCATTAGGAGAATAATGTGATGGACAAGACCCAACCATTAGCATAGCATATGATCGTTCAGTTTATTGCAACTGCTTTCTTAATGTCAAATACATGTTCCTTCGACCATGAGATCATGCAACTCCTGGATACCGGAGGAATACCTTGTGTGCTATCAAACATCACAACAAAACTAGGTGATCATAAAGATGCTCTACAGGTATCTCCGAAGGTTTCTGCTGAAAGGGTGTGAATCGAGATTGGGATTTGTCTCTCTGTGTATCAGAGAGGTATCTCTGGGCCCTCTCGGTAATACACATCACAAGAAGCTTGCAAACAAAGTGACTAAGGAGTTAGTTGCAAGATGGTGTGTTATGGAACGAGTAAAGAGACTTGCTGGTGATACGTCTCCAACGTATCTATAATTTATGAAGCATTCATGCTATTTTATTATCTGTTTTGAATGATTACGGGCTTTATTATACACTTTTATATTACTTTTGGGACTAACCTACTAACCGGAGGCCCAGCCCATATTGCTGTTTTCGTGCCTGTTTCAGTATTTCGAAGAAAAGGAATATCAAATGGAGTCCAAACGGAATGAAACCTTCGGGAGCGTGATTTTTAGGAAGAATATGATCCTGGAGACTTGGAGTTCACATCAGAAGATCATCAAGGAGGCCATGAGATAGGGGGCGCCCACCCCCCTGGGCGTGCCCTATCCTCTTGTGGGCCCCTCGAGGCTCCCCCGACCGACTTCTTTCACCTATATAAGCCTACGTACCCTAAAAACATCGAATATCAAGATAGATCAGGAGTTCCGCCGCCGCAAGCCTCTATAGCCACCAAAAACCTCTCAGGAGCTTGTTCCGGCACCCTGCCGGAGGGGGAATCCATCACCGGTGGCCATCTTCATCATCCCGACGCTCTCCATGACGAGGAGGGAGTAGTTCACCCTTGGGGCTGAGGGTATGTACCAGTAGCTATGTGTTTGATCTCTCTCTCTCTCGTGTTCTCTCTATGCTATTATAGTTGGATCTTATGATGTTTCTCCCCCTCTACTCTCTTGTGATGAATTGAGTTTTCCCTTTGAAGTCATCTTATCGGATTGAGTTTTAAGGATTTGAGAACACTTGATGTATGTCTTGCCGTGCTTATCTATGGTGACAATGGGATATTCACGTGATCAACTTGATGTATGTTTTGGTGATCAACTTGCGGGTTCCGTGACCTTGGGAATCTATGCATAGGGGTTGGCACACGTTTTCGTCTTGACTCTCTGGTAGAAACTTTGGGGCACTCTTTGAAGTACTTTGTGTTGGTTGAATAGATGAATTTGAGATTGTGTGATGCATATCATATAATTGAAGGAAATATGCCCTAGAGGCAATAATAAAGTTATTATTTATTTCCTCATATCATGATAAATGTTTATTATTCATGCTAGAATTGTATTATCTGGAAACATGATACATGTGTGAATACATAGACAAACTTATAGTCACTAGTATGCCTCTACTTGACTAGCTCATTAATCAAAGATGGTTATGTTTCCTAACCATAGATATGAGTTGTCATTTGATTAATGGGATCACATCATTAGGAGAATGATGTGATTGACATGACCCATTCCCTTAGCTTAGCACTTGATCGTTTAGTATGTTGCTATTGCTTTCTTCATGACTTATACATGTTCCTACAACTATGAGATTATGCAACTCCCGTTTACCGGAGGAACACTTTGTGTGCTACCAAACGTCACAACGTAACTGGGTGGTTATAAAGGAGCTCTACAGGTGTCTCCAAAGGTACATGTTGAGTTGGCGTATTTCGAGATTAGGTTTTGTCACTCCGATTGTCGGAGAGGTATCTCTGGGCCCTCTCGGTAATGCACATCACTACAAGCCTTGCAAGCAATGTAGCTAATGAGTTAGTTACAGAATGATGCATTACGTAACGAGTAAAGAGACTTGCCGGTAACGAGATTGAACTAGGTATTGGATACCGATGATCGAATCTCGGGCAAGTAACATACCGATGACAAAGGGAACTACGTATGTTGTTATGCGGTTTGACCGATAAAGATCTTCGTAGAATATGTAGGAGCCAATATGAGCATCCAGGTTCCGCTATTGGTTATTGACCGGAAACGAGTCTCGGTCATGTCTACATAGTTCTCTAACCTGTAGGGTCCGCACGCTTAAGGTTTCGTTGACAGTTTTATTACGAGTTTATGAGTTTTGATGTACCGAAGGTTGTTCGGAGTCCCGGATGTGATCATGGACTTGACGAGGAGTCTCGAAATGGTCGAGACATAAAGATCGATATATTGGACGACTATATTTGGACACCAGAAAGGTTTCGGGTGAGATTGGGACAATACCGGAGCTCCGAGAGGTTATCGGAACCCTCCGGGAGGTATATGGGCCTTATTGGGCCTTAGTGGAAAGGAGGGAGAAGAAGCAAAGGAGGGGGCGCCACCCCCCCCCCAAGCCCAATCCGAATTGGGAGGGGGGCCGGTCCCCCCTTTCCTTCTTCCCTCCCACTTCTTCCTTCCCTCTCCCTCTCCTAATAGGAAAGGGGGGAGTCCTACTCCCGGTTGGGGTTGGACTCCCCCCCTAGGGCGCACCACCCCCCTTGGTCGGCCCCCTCCTCCACTACTTTATATACGGGGGAGGGGGCACCCCATAGACACAACAACTGATCTCTTGATCTCTTAGCCGTGTGCGGTGCCCCCCTCCACCATAGTCATCGATAATATTGTAGTAGTGCTTAGGCGAAGCCCTGCGACGGTAGAACATGAAGATCGTCACCACACCATCGTGCTGACGAAACTCTTCCCCGACAATCTGCTGGATCGGAGTATGGCGAACGTCATCGAGCTGAACGTGTGCTAGGACTCGGAGGTGCCATAGTTTCGGTGCTTGATCGGTCGGGCCGTGAAGACGTACGACTACATCAACCGTGTTGTTCTAACGCTTCCGCTTTCGGTCTACGAGGGTACGTGGACAACACTCTCCCCTCTCGTTGCTATGCATCACCATGATCTTGCGTGTGCGTAGGAATTTTTTTGAAATTACTTCCCCATCAATAATCATGCCCATGGATACTTGAGGTGACAATGGAGTATTTAGGTGACATTAGGGTTTTGATTGATTTGTGTCTTAAGGTGTTATTCTAGTATGAACTCTATGATAGATTGAGCAGAAAGAATAGCTTCATGTTATTTTACTACGAACTCTTGAATAGATAGATCCGAAAGAATAACTTTGAGGTGGTTTCGTACCCTACCATAATCTCTTCGTTTGTTCTCCGCTATTAGTGGCTTTGGAGTGACTCTTTGTTGCATGTTGAGGGATTGTTATATGATCTATCTATGTTATTATTGTTGAGAGAACTTGCACTAGTGAAAGTATGAACCCTATGCCTTGTTTCCTATCATTGCAATACCGTTTACGCTCACTTTTATCATTAGTTACCTTGCTGTTTTTATATTTTCAGATTACAAATACCAATATCTACCATCCATATTGCACTTGTATCACTATCTCTTCGCCGAACTAGTGCACCTATACAATTTACCATTGTATTGGGTGTGTTGGGGACACAAGAGACTCTTTGTTATTTAGTTGCAGGGTTGCTTGAGAGAGACCATCTTCATCCTACGCCTCCCACGGATTGATAAACCTTAGGTCATCCACTTGAGGGAAATTTGCTACTGTCCTACAAATCTGTGCACTTGCAGGCCCAACAACGTCTACAAGAAGAAGGTTGTGTAGTAGACATCAAGCTCTTTTCTTGCGCCGTTGCCGGGGAGGTGAGTACTTGAAGGTATATCTTTAGATCTTGCAATCAAATCTTTTTGTTTCTTGTTTTATCACTAGTTTAGTTTATAAAAGAAAACTACAAAAAAATGGAATTGAGCTTGTCTCATACGCTTCATCTTTTTAATATCTTTCATGAGTATGATGAAAAGGAAAATTGTGCTCAAGTGCTAGAATAAGAAATCTATAGAATGTTTTACACTAAATCTTTGAATGATGAGCATGATTGCAATGTTGTTAGTATGAACTCTTTGAATATCCATAGTACTAATGATGATTGCACTAGTTATGATGAAAATATCTCTTATAAGCATGTCAACTTTTGTGGAGTGCATGTTTGCATGAACATACCAAATAGAGAGGATGTATATTGCAAGATGCATAAGTATTTAGAAACTAGAAGGTTGCAAGAGAGTCTTGATGTTTGTGCTGAAAAATTCAATATTTTTCGCGCTCCTTGTGAACTTTGGAATGAGCGTGGTCATTTAAATCTCCAATGCAAATTGTTTCATGACCAAATCATATCCAAAAATTGTGATAATTTGATTTCCCTTGAGCATCATAAAGATATTAGTCTCCTTTTGGGGTATGAAGAAATGAAACGTATAACAGAAGGTATTCCAAAATTTAATCTTGATAGATTTCTTGATTTTGATCTAGAGAAGATTTATTTGTATTGTGCGGTGAATTGCATTGAAAATCCTTATATTGCCAATTACATAAAAAAAGAAAGCAAAGAAAAGATGATGAGAATAGTAATGAAAGAGAAGAGACTTCCCAATATCCTCCTATTATTTCTTATGATGAATCAGGTAACGAGGAGGAGCTTTCTATTCAACCAATCTCGTCAATAAGGAGCTTAAAGAGGAAGGTTGAACCCACACATAATGTGAAGAAGAAAAGGAAAAGAAGGGGCAACAAAGGTAAAAAGGTATCCCTCCCAAATGATGTTGCTCCTACTACTCATTGTGATGATGATAATTGCTATACTATTGGTGTTATCCATACTATTAATGATGAGAGTGATTATGCTTATGATATGAAAAGGCCCAAGCTTGGGGAAGCTATGTTTGATGAGGATGAAATATTTGAGAATATATTTGCTGAAATTAATGTTTGTCCCAAGCTTGGGGATGCTATGTTTAATGAAGATGATATTTTTAGCATCCCAAGTTTTGATATGCAAAGTTGTTATGATGATAGCATGCCTCTTACCTATGATGATTATATTGATGAAAGTGGGTTTGGAAGAGTGTCAACTTTATTTAGTGATTCCACTATCTTGGGAGAGGTTTCAATCGATTATGATGAGAACGAAGTTGCTAGTTATGATGATTATTGGTGATGAAACTTATGCTACAAAAAGTAGTGATGATTATATTTACAAATCTTGTCATGATTATGATTACCCTTTTTCTGAACATTATTCTTTTAATGTGGAAACAATTTTTAGTGTTCAAGTCTCTTATGATACTCCCACTATTCCGAATGAGAAGAATTTTGCTTATGTGGAGAGTAGTAAATATTATATGCTTTTAGATCATGAAAAGAATGCTTTAGGTGCTGGTTATATTGTTGAATTCATTCATGATGCTACTGAAAATTATTACGAGGGAGGAATATGTGCTTGTAGGAATTGCAATAATGTCAAGTTTCCTCCCTATGTGTTGAAAATCTTGAAGCTATGCTTGCTTTACCTTCCTATGCTTGTTGATTATTGTTCCCATAAGTTGTTTGCTCACAAAATCCCTATGCATAGGAAGTGCGTTAGACTTGAATGTGCTAGTCATATGCTTCATGATGCTCTTGTTATGTTTCAATTCTTATCTTTTACGTGAGCATCATTTTCATCATCATGCCTAGCTAGAAAGGCATTAAAGAAAAGCTCTTGTTGGGAGACAACCCAATATTTACCATTACTGTTTTTGTGTGTCCACATGATTATGCTACTGCATTAATCATGTTTTATATCTTTTGTTTCAATAAAGTGCCAAGTAAGACCTTTAGGATAGCTTACGGTGATAGTTGTGTTGATCCTGCTGAGAATCAGAAACTTTTGCACCCAGTAAATTAGTTTATTTAATTCACACAAACGTGATCTTGATCTGATTATTTTTGCTCTGGATTGGTACACAAATTTCTTAGGACTTCCTAATTTTATAGGATTTTTGGAGTTCCAGAAGTATATGTTTGATACAGATTACTACAGACTGTTCTGTTTGTGACAGATTCTGTTTTCTATGTGTTGTTTGCTTATTTTGATGAATCTATGGCTAGTATTAAGTGGTATGAACCATAGAAAAGTTGTAATACAGTAGATATTACACCAATATGAATTTATAATGAGTTCATTACAGTACCTAAGTGGTGGTTTTATTATACTAAATGAGCTTACGAGTTTTCTGTTGAGTTTTGTGTTGTGAAGTTTTCAAGTTTTGGGTAAGGATTCGATGGACTATGGAATAAGGAGTGGCAAGAGCCTAAGCTTGGGGATTACCAGGGCACCCCAAGGCAATATTCAAGGACAACCAAGCAACTAAGCTTGGGGATGCCCCGGAAGGCATCCCCTCTTTCGTCTTCGTTCATCGGTAACTTTACTTGGAGCTATATTTTTATTCACCACATGATATGTGTTTTGCTTGGAGCGTCAGTTTATTTTGTTAGTATTTGCTTGTTGTTATTTAGAATAATATTTTGCATCTTTAGTTTCAATAAAAATGTCAAGGATAGCCTTTACCATGCTTATTTTGCTAGTATACATGTTGCTGTTTGAAAACAGAAAGTTTACCGCTGTTGCAAAAATTCTGTAGAAAAGTCAGAGAATGATATAATGTTGAAACCTTTTGCATAATGATCTCTGATAAATCTTCTACAGCGTAGTATTTTTCTTATAATTTTTGGAGTTAGGGAAGTATGATGAAGCTTGTATTCTTTACAGACCATACTGTTTTGGCAGATTGCTGTTATGGTTGCATTGTTTGCATATGTTTGCTTGTTTAATGATTCTATTTGAGGATAGGAGTATTAAATATGCAAAGACATTTAGTATGCAATGTTGAATAATAATTTTAGTGATTTGTGACAGTAGAAAATAATAAGGTTTTGCTTTTGCTTATACTAACCTATCTCACGAGTTCTTGTTGAGTTTGGTGTGGATGAAGCTTTTGATAAAAAGAGAAACCATGATATGAGAGGAATTAAGGAGACACAAAAGCTCAAGCTTGGGGATGCCCAAGGCACCCCAAGATAATATTTCAAGAAGTGTCAAGCATCTAAGCTTGGGGATGCCCGGTAGGCATCCCACCTTTCTTCTCCAACAACTATCAGTTAGTATCGGTTGAGCCTAAGTTTTTGCTTCTTCACATGAGTCGTGCTATCCTTGCAATGTCATTTTATTTTGCTTTGCTTGATGTTTGAATACAATACCAAGATCTGAAATTCTTTAATGAGAGAGAGTCTTCACATAGTTACATAATTATTTAGCTACTCATTGATCTTCACTTATATCTTTTTGGAGTAGTTTTTCATTTACTCGTGTGCTTCACTTATATCCTATGAGTAAATTGTTGAATGAGTTGATTGTCATAAATTTGAAATTATATATGTCTCATTTTCTTATCCCATGGGGAGTAATGACTTCACATCTAAGAAGTAGAGGTTGTAAATTTATTGAAGGTTAGCAAGCATTGTATTGGTCTTTTGAACAATTCATGAAAGAATATTGAAGGAAGAGAGATTTCATATATAAATACACTATCCTAGACATCTTTTATAATTGGGAGCACTCATTAAGTATGACATGCTAAAGAGTTAATGTTGGACAAGGAAGACAACGTAATGGGTTATGTTTTCGCACATATCAGTTAAAGTATATTGTCATGGATCATTCAAACATGTTGAGCTTGCATTTCTCCCTCATGCTAGCCAAATTCCTTGCACCAAGTAGAGATACTACTTGTGCTTCTAAATATCCTTAAACGCAGTTTTTGCCATGAGAGTCCACCATACCTACCTATGGATTGAGTAAGATCCTTCAAGTAAGTTGTCATCGGTGCAAGCAATAAAAATTGCTCTCTAAATATGCATGACTTACTAGTGCGGAGAAAATAAGCTTTGTACGATCTTGTTATGGAAGCAATAAAAGCGACGGACTGCATAATAAAGGTCCATATACAAGTGGCAATATAAAGTGACGTTCTTTCACATTAAGATTTTGTGCATCCAACCCTAAAAGCGCATGACAACCTCTGCTTCCCTCTGCGAAGGGCCTATCTTTTACTTTATGTCTTTTACTTTTATGCAAGAGTCAAGGTGATCTTCACCTTTCCCTTTTTCATTTTATCCTTTGGCAAGCACTTTGTGTTGGCGTGATCCTAATATATATATCCAATTGGATGTAAGTTAGCATGAACTATTATTGTTGACATCACCCAAAGGTGAATACGTTGGGAGGCAACACTATAAGCCCCTATCTTTCTCAGTGTCCGATTGAAACTCCATAACCATTAGTATTGCGTGAGTGTTAGCAATTGTAGAAGACTACATGATAGTTGAGTATGTGGAGTTTGCTATTCCTGAAAATAAGATGAATTGCAATTGTTTGATGACTG
This sequence comes from Triticum dicoccoides, assembly GCF_002162155.2. Lineage (NCBI taxonomy): Eukaryota > Viridiplantae > Streptophyta > Magnoliopsida > Poales > Poaceae > Triticum > Triticum dicoccoides. The sequence goes on from NC_041389.1 coordinate 121,734,654, forward strand.
AGAATGAATTTGCTAGTTTTTCAAGAAAGTTTATGGTCTATGCTTTGACATGTGAATTGCATGTTACTTCATCATGAGAAGTTTTATGAGATGAACTACTGTTATGACATATTATCATGCTAGAAAAGGTGATTGAAATTATCATTGTTCAAACTTGTGCACCTTCTAGCATTCACACTTCATAAATTCTTTCTTTTATCATTTACCTACTCGAGGACGAACAGGAATTCATCTTGGAGATGCTGATACGTCTCCAACGTATCTCTAATTTATGAAGCATTCATGCTATTTTATTATCTTTTTTGAATGATTACGGGCTTTATTATACACTTCTATATTACTTTTGGGACTAACCTACTAACCGGAGGCCCAGCCCATATTGCTGTTTTATTGCCTGTTTCAGTATTTCGAAGAAAAGGAATATCAAACGGAGTCCAAACGGAATGAAACCTTCGGGAGCATGATTTTTAGGAAGATATGATCCGGGAGACTTGGAGTTCACGTCAGAAGATCATCGAGGAGGCCACGAGATAGGGGGGGCGCGCCCACCCCCCTGGGCATGCCCTACCCTCTTGTGGGCCCCTCGAGGCTCCCACGACCGACTTCTTTCGCCTATATAAGCCTACGTACCCTAAAAACATCGAATATCAAGATAGATCGGGAGTTTCGCCGCCGCAAGCCTCTGTAGCCACCAAAAACCTCTCGGGAGCTCATTCCGGCACCCTGCCGGAGGGGGAATCCATCACCGGTGGCCATCTTCATCATCCTGGCGCTCTCCATGACGAGGAGGGAGTAGTTCACCCTCGGGGCTGAGGGTATGTACCAGTAGCTATGTGTTTGTTCTCTCTCTCTCTCTCTCTCTCTCTCTCGTGTTCTCTCTATGGCACGATCTTGATGTATCGCGAGCTTTGCTATTGTAGTTGGATCTCATGATGTTTCTCCCCCTCTACTCTCTTGTGATGAATTGAGTTTTCCCTTTGAAGTTATCTTATCGGATTGAGTCTTTAAGGTTTTGATAACACTTGATGTATGTCTTGCCGTGCTTATCTGTGGTGACAATGGGATATTCCCGTGATCAACTTGATGTATGTTTTGGTGATCAACTTGCGGGTTCCATGACCTTGGGAATCTATGCATAGGGGTTGGCACACATTTTCGTCTTGACTCTCCCGTAGAAACTTTGGGGCACTCTTTGAAGTACTTTGTGTTGGTTGAATAGATGAATCTGAGATTGTGTGATGCATATCGTATAATCATCCCCATGGATACTTGAGGTGACAATGGAGTATCTAGGTGACATTAGGGTTTTGGTTGATTTTTTTCTTAAGGTGTTATTCTAGTATGAACTCTATGATGGATTGAGCGGAAAGAATAGCTTCATGTTATTTTACTACGAACTCTTGAATAGATAGATCCAAAAAGAATAACTTTGTGGTGGTTTCGTACCCTACCATAATCTCTTCGTTTGTTCTCCACTATTAGTGGCTTTGGAGTGACTCTTTGTTGCATGTTGAGGGATTGTTATATGATCTATCTATGTCATTATTGTTGAGAGAACTTGCACTAGTGAAAGTATGAACCCTATGCCTTGTTTCCTATCATTGCAATACCGTTTACTCGCACTTTTATCATTAGTTACCTTGCTGTTTTTATATTTTCAGATTACAAATACCTATATCTACCATCCATATTGCACTTGTATCACTATCACTTCGCCGAACTAGTGCACCTATACAATTTACCATTGTATTGAGTGTGTTGGGGACACAAGAGACTCTTTGTTATTTGATCACAGGGTTGCTTGAGAGAGACCATCTTAATCCTACGCCTCCCACGGATTGATAAACCTTAGGTCATCCACTTGAGGGAAATTTGCTACTGTCCTACAAACCTATGCACTTGCAGGCCCAACAACGTCTACAAGAAGAAGGTTGTGTAGTAGACATCAGCTGGTAATCAGATTGAACTAGGTATAGAGATACCGACAATCGAATCTCGGGCAAGTAGCATACCAATAGACAAAGGGAATTACATATGTTGCCATAAAGGTTCAGCCGATAAAAGATCTTCATGGAATATGTAGGAATCAATATGGGCATCCAGGTCCTGCAATTGGTTATTGACCGGAGAGTTGTCTCGGTCATGGCTACATAATTCCCGAACCCATAAGGTCGCACGCTTACCGTTCGTTGACGCTAGAGTAGTATTGGAAAATTTGATGAGTGCTAACCAAATGTTGTTCGGAGTCCCGGATGAGATCTATACGTCACGAGGAGTCTCAGAATGGTCGAGAGGTAAAGATTTATATATGAGAAGTCATATTTTGGGTTCCGAAAAAGGTGCAGTTTTTTTGGTAGTGGGAAGCTTCCAGAAGGTTCCGGAGGATTCCGGAGGGGTCCGGAAGTCCACAAGTGGTTTCACCATGACCCAAGGGCTAGCACGGGCTGCGGGGAGGTGCCCTGGCCTTATTGGGTTAGCACCAAGTCCTCAAAATCCCATGTGGCTAGGGAAGGCAAAAAAGGAAGGAGTCCTAGTAGGAATAGGATTGAACTTGGAATCCAAGTCCTCTGCCCCTTAGCTGCGCCCTAGGGCTTGGAGGGGATGTTTCCCATGCCTCTCCACCTATATATATAGGGGAGGGGGCTCCCCAAGAGGATGCACCAAGCCCTTGGCGCCCCTCTCTCTCCCGTTACTCCGTAGTTCCTCTGCTTCGCCCCGGCGATGCTTAGCGAAGCGCTGTCGATGCTCCATCACCACCATAACCACCACGCCGTTGTGTTGGTTGTGATCCCATCTAATTCTCCTCTCCTTCTTGCTAGATCAAGAAGGAGGAGACGTCATCGAGTCGCACGTGTGCTAAACTCGGAGGTACCCTCCATTCAGCACTAGATCGGTTGGATCGTGATCGGATCGCGAAGAGTATGACTACACCAACCACGTGATAAACGCTTCCGCTTAGTGATCTACAAGGGTACATAGATGCTCTTCCCTTCTCGTAGCTATGCATATTCACGGATAGATCTTGCGTGTGCGTAGAAATTTTTTGTTTTCCATGCGACGTTCCCTAAAATATTATATTTGCATTTTCATAATTAAGAGTTGGGTTAATTGGATAAATGCTACTCGAATTCAGGAGATTTTGTGAAACTCCACTGCAATTTTGAAACTTTGAAAAGTGCCACTGCAATTTTTGTAAACTTTGGAAAACGCCACTGCAGACTTAGAAAAAATGTCACTAAAAATGGCATTTTTCATAGTTTGGAAATTATAGTGGCATTTCTCGGAATCGCCTGAATTCGAGTGGAATTTATCAAATTAATTATCAATGTAAAACCGGCATACCTCGGGGTAGGCGGTCCCAAGCTTTGGATCTCAGATCGGTGGTAACAGGAACAAGGGAGATGATGTTTACCCAGTTTTGAGCCCTCTTGATGGAGGTAAAACCCTACATCTTGCTCTTGTTTTATATTGATGGAGATGTATTTAGTACAAGCTTGATCTACCTTGAGATCGTAAGTTGTGTTCTAATCCTAAGGCTAGGTGAATGTAATTGTGATTCGGTCCCCTCTATGGGCTAAACCCTCTAGCTTATAACACACGCCAGGTAGGACATCTAGGTTTACATGGTCGGTATCCAGGGGGATCGCTTGGAGGCTGCAGGAGATGTCTTGGAGTATACGTCAAGTCTTCGGCAAATGCAGTCTTGATCCATCGTGTAGTGTCCGGAGTTCACTTTGAACAGAACGAGGGCCCACCGGCCCATCTGAGGACTACGGGCCGACTAGGTTAGTACCCCCAACTCTGGGACACCGTTAGTAGCCCCTGAACTGGTCTTTGATGCCGAAGATGATATTCTCAAACTTCCATTCATGGGTCTTGTCTCGACAGGCGAGTTCTTTTATAGTATCTTTTCAGCTCAGTTTTGAAGTCTTCGGTCTTATAGACGGTTTTGCTCAAGGCCCGGTCCCACTACACGTGGCGTAAAATCACTAACATCAATCATCATGCATTTTAGGAAACCGAGTCACTTTATGACGAGACGTCGAAGCGTCAACCTCTTTTTCCTTTATTTATAAGCACATAGTCAAGGGTTATAGCAGAGAGCATCTCGACCCCATCCTCAACAATCTTCGCGTGCTTTCTCCTCCTCTCCCAGGTCCAACCCTGAGAGCCTTGACAATGGATAGCAACGCAGGTCCAACCCCGTGCTACCTCATGGTCCTGTCAAGGGTGACTGGGGGAGCTGCTCCATCCCACGTCTCCAACTAGAGCGCCTGGACACCCAAGGCTATTTGCACATATTCAGATCTATCCTCCACCCACCCAGGATTGACATCCATGAAAGGGCAAGCACATGCCAAAAGCTATCCATCCCCATGTGAGGGTGAACGAGTATGCTTCGCTCCCTTCCTTCTCCGCGGCGTGGGATTACCGATTCACCCCTTCCTTCGGGGATTGCTTGAGTTCTACGAGCTCCAACTCCACCACCTTACTCCCAACTCGATCTTACATATCGCTAGGTTCGTTGCGCTTTGCAAGATGCACGTCGGATGCGAGGCACACTTCGGGTTCTGTCGGAGGTATTTTTGCATAATGCTCTGCTCCCCAACCAGGGTGTTGTATGAGGTGGGCGCTGCCGAGGTTTGCCGAAATGAGGGGACCAACTACCCTCGAGGTACTCCTCGAGAGGATACCGACTTCTGGTTGTCCGAGTGATTTTATATAGATGACGTCCCACTATATGACCCAGTTCGGCCCGGGCTCCCCGCTTTCTCCTCAGAACTCCTGAAGAAGCGCTATAGCTAGATACCACAGACTGCTGCTCAGGAGGATGATACCAACGTAATTAGCCATGTAGCCCAAGTAAAGCTGCTGACAAAAATACTAGCCTCACCATTATAGATGTAATGGCCACGATGATCAGCCGAAGAGTCCAACCACTTTGGCAACGCCCGCACCTATTGTGCATGTACAACGTAATCGATGACACCTCCCGATCCGTCCGAGAAAACCCCAATGACCCGATGGTCTTCGGGACTGCACTGACCGACATTTACCTAGGTTCGGCGGAGGAGTTCACAAGACGATAGTTCCGAGACGGGCTGTCTTATTACAATCTTGCGAAGATAGTAAGTTTCGTCAACCCTTCTTATTTATCTGAGTTGCTTTATGGTTAGTTCCCTTAACTGGCCCTTTACTGAACCTGGACAGAGAGGTGTTGGGTCGAAACGCTAAGCAGCCCTGCGCCCAAACCGGAGGCACAACGCCAGGAGGATGCCCCTCTCTTCAATGAGGATGAAGAACTATACCTCATATACGAAGAGGGGAAATTCTATCTGGAGAGCCTTGACGGCTCAAGGGTTGCCATCACTCCGGACACACTGGGAACACGGTCGGCTTCCTTGGTAAAGCCCCATTCTCTAGTTGAAAGAGAGCTTCTTGTCCCAAAGCCCCTAGTTCCCTGACTTCTACTCTAAAGGGACGGCGCGCAAAATGTTCGCGTGGAGAACTGACCACTCAAAGGGGCTCTCTACAGGAGACAGCGGGTAGTTCGGGTGCGCATGGCGGCCATGGAGGCAAACCAAAATACTTCCTTGGCTCATAGGTAATATATTGCGTTTCTCAGAATAACTCATCATGGATCTTAATTCTTTCAATCCTTTTGCAAGCAGCCCATCCCTCCTCTAGTGCCGGAGGACACAAGGGTTGACAGGATGTTGGCTCCGAATAGTGGCGCCGGACCCCTTCCTACTTCAGGATCTGCTCCCAAGGTATCCCAGCCAGCTGATTCGGGGACTTGTTCGGCTACCACCTCCGAGGTCCAGACAGCTTCCTTGAGGGATTCCGCCTTTACTAGCTAAGAATTTAATGCTCTTAGCTCAGTGGATGCCTACCTTGGAGCGACCCATTCTGTATTCGAGAAGACAGTGGGTGTTTTGTCATAGGGTTCGTAGGTAAGGCTTTATCCGAGGTTGCATTTTTCGGCCATCTCTCATACCTGTCATAGCTTGTTTGCTTGAGGGCAAACTAGACTGCCGAGCACGGTAGTAGCCCCTAAGGCTTGGTATAGGCATTTGTGACCGCATCGAGGCTTGTAACTAAGTAAGAACGACGTGTTTGACAGGGAGCCTGGGAGAAAAATAACCAACTCGCCGAGGTATTCGACCAGACGAAGGGGAAGCTTAACACTGCTCTAGCTGAGGTGGAGCATGTAAAGGAATTCCCCCGAGAAGCACATGGTAAGACTCTCTGTTTCATCTTTATTGCTTTTGATTCGATTATCCCTAAGTTGTATGACATGGTGTACTTCAGCAATTCAAGCCCTTGGTCACCTATAAAGGGATCTTGAACCGGCCCGCGAAGATCCGCATTATGCAGAAGCGCAGCAGTAAGCTGGCCAACATGTGTTGGCCGGAAGAAGGGAAGACGCAAGCGCGCTTAGAGCTGAAAATGCTCAACAAGTGCAGGAGATTGAGAATCCAAAAGCTCAACTGGACATTGCCCAGGGGAAGGAGCGACAAACGAGTGAAGCAATTTTTGCTAACCTTCTGTGTTCATTTGAAGATGGCATCTTGGTTGTAATATCATGAAATATAATCAGCGGGCTAATATGTGTTTTCCTCGCAGTTTCTCTGGTTAGTCAGCTGATACGTCTCCAACGTATCTATAATTTTTTATTGTTCCATGCTATTATATTACTCGTTTTGGATGTTATTGGGCTTTATTATACACTTTTATATCATTTTTGGGACTAACCTACTAACTAGAGGCCTAGCCCAAATTGCTGGTTTTTTGCCTATTTCAGTGTTTTGAAGAAAAGGAATAACAAACGGTGTCCAAACGGAATGAAACCTTCGGGGGCGATCTTTTTGGAACAAACGCAATCCAGGAGACTTGGAGTGGACGTCAAGAAGCAGCCGAGGCGGCCACGAGGGTGCCAGGTGCGCCCTAGAGGGGTGGGCGTGCCCCCCACCCTCATGGGCCCCTCGTGGCTCCACCGACCTACTTCTTCCTCCTATATATATCTACGTACCCTGAAAACATCCAGGAGCACCATGAAAACCTATTTCCACCGCCACAACCTTCTGTATCCACGAGATCCCATCTTGGGGCCTTTTCCGGCGCTCCGCCAGAGGGGGAATCGATCATGGAGGGCTTCTACATCATCGCCAAGGCCTCTCCTATGAGTTGTGAGTAGTTTAACACAGACCTTCGGGTCCATAGTTATTAGCTAGATGGCTTCTTCTCTCTCTTTGAATCTCAATACAAAGTTCTCCTCGATCTTCTTGGAGATCTATTCGATGTAACTCTTTTTGTGGTGTGTTTGTCGAGATCCGTTGAATTGTGGGTTTATGATCAAGTTTGTCTATGAGAAATAGTTGAATCTCCTCTGAATTCTTTTATGTATGATTGGTTATCTTTGCAAGTCTCTTCCAATTATCAGTTTGGTTTGGCCTACTAGATTGATCTTTCTTGCAATGGGAGAAGTGCTTAGCTTTGGGTTCAATCTTGCGGTGTCCTTTCCCAGTGACAGCAGGGGCAGCAAGGCACGTATTGTATTGTTGCCATCAAGGATAAAAAGATGGGGTTTATATCATATTGCTTGAGTTTATCCCTCTACATCATGTCATCTTGCTTAATGTGTTACTCTGTTCTTATGAACTTAATACTCTAGATGCATGCTGGATAAGGGTCGATGTGTGGAGCAATAGTAGTAGATGCAGAATCGTTTCGGTCTACTTGTCGCGGACGTGATGCCTATATACATGATAATGCCTAGATATTCTCATAACTATGCACTTTTCTATCAATTGCTCGACAGTAATTTGTTCACCCACCGTAATACTTATGCTATCTTGAGAGAAGCCACTAGTGAAACCTATGGCCCCCGGGTCTATCTTCCATCATATAAGTTTCCAATCTACTTTATTTTGCAATCTTTTCTTTCCAATCTATATCATAAAAATACCAAAAATATTTATCTTATCTTATTATCTGTATCAGATCTCACTTTTGCAAGTGGCCGTCAAGGGATTGACAACCCTTTATGGCGTTGGTTTCGAGGTTCTTGTTTGTTTGTGTAGGTACGAGGGACTTGCGAGGAGCCTCCTACTGGATTGATACCTTGGTTCTCAAAAACTGAGGGAAATACTTACGCTACTTTGCTGCATCACCCTTTCCTCTTCAAGGGAAAACCAACGCAGTGCTCAAGAGGCAGCAAGAAGGATTTCTGGGGCCTTTGCCTGGGAGGTCTTCGCTCAAGTCAAGACATACCAAGTACCCATCACAAACTCATCTCCCTTGCATTACATTATTTGCCATTTGCCTCTCGTTTTCCTCTCCCCCACTTCACCCTTGTCGTTTTATTCGCCCTCTCTTTCCCGTTCGCCTCTCTTTTTCGCTTGCCTTTTGTGTGCTTGTGTGTTGGATTGCTTGTCACGATGGCTCAAAATAATTAATACTAAATTGTGTGACTTTTCCAATGCCAATAATAATGATTTCCTTAGCACTCTGATTGCTCCTCTTAAAGATGCTGAATCTTGTGAAATCAATGCTGTTGTGTTGAATCTTGTTATGAAAGATCAATTATTCGGCCTTCCTAGTGAAGATGCCGCTACTCATCCAAACAATGTTGTTGATTTGTGTGATATGCAAAAGAAGAAAGACACGGATAATGATATTGTTAAATTAAAGTTATTTCCGTTTTCACTTAGAGATCGTGCTAAAACTTGGTTTTCGTCTTTGCCTAAAATTAGCATTGATTCATGGAATAAGTGCAAAGATGCTTTTATCTCTAAGTATTTTCCTCCTGCTAAGATCATCTCTCTTGGAAACGATATTATGAATTTTAAGCAACTAGATCATGAGCATGTTGCACAATCTTGGGAGAGAATGAAATTAATGATTCGCAATTGCCCTACACATGGTTTGAATTTATGGATGATCATACAAAAAATTTATGCCGGATTGAATTTTGCTTCTAGAAATCTTTTAGATTCGGCCGCGGGAGGCACTTTTATGGAAATCACTTTAGGAGAAGCTACTAAACTCCTAGATAACATTATGGTTAATTATTCTCATGGCACACCGAAAGATCTACTAGTAAAAGAGTTCATGCGATAGAAGAGATTAATGTTTTGAGTGGAAAGATGGATGAACTTATGAAATTGTTTGCTAATAAGAGTGCTCCTATTGATCCTAATGATATGCCTTTGTCTACCTTGATTGAAAATAATAATGAATTTATGGATGTGAATTTTGTTGGTAGGAATAATTTTGGTAACAACGCGTATAGAGGAAAATTTAATCCTAGGCCGTTTCCTAGTAATTCCTCTAATAATTATGGTAATTCCTACAACAACTCCTATGGAAATTTTAATAATATGCCCTATAATTTTGAGAATAGTGTAAATAATTTATGATCTCAAAAGAATTTCGATGCTTTGCTTGAAGAAAAATTGCTTAAAGTTGATGAATTGGCTAGGAACGTGGATAGAATTTCTCTTGATGTAGATTCTTTGAAACTTAGATCTATTCCATCTAAGCATGATATCAATGAGTCTCTCAAAGCCATGAGAGTTTCCATTGATGAGTGCAAAGAAAGAACCGCTAGGATGCGTGCTTAGAAAGATTGCTTTGTAAGAGCGTGTTCTTATAGTTTACATGAAAATAATGATGAAGATCTAAAAGTGATTGATGTGTCTCCTATTAAATCTTTGTTTTGCACTATGAATCTTGATAATGATGGGACTGGAGATGAGTCAACTTTAGTTAAAAGGCGTCCCAATGATTCGGAGTTTTTAGATCTTGATGCTAAATTTGGTAAAAGTGGGATTGGAGAGGTCAAAACTTTACATAGCAATGAACCCACTATTTTGGATTTCATGGAATTTAATTATGATAATTGTTCTTTAATAGATTGTATTTCCTTGTTGCAATCCATGTTGAATTCTCCTCATGCTTATAGTCAAAATAAAACTTTTACCAAACATATCGTTCATGCCTTGATGCAATCTTATGAGAAAAAACTTGAATTGGAAGTTTCTATCCCTAGAAAACTTTATGATGAGTGGGAACCTACTACTAAAATTAAAATTAAAGATCATGAATGCTATGCTTTGTGTGATTTGGGTGCTAGTGTTTCCATGATTCCAAAAGCTTTACGTGATGTGCTAGGTTTTCGTGAATTTGATGATTGCTCTTTAAACTTGCACCTTGCGGATTCCACTATTAAAAAACATATGGGAAGGATTAATAATGTTCTTATTGTTGCAAATAGGAATTATGTGCCCATAGGTTTTATCGTTCTTGATATAGATTGCAATCTTTCATGTCCTATTATTCTTGGTAGACCTTTCCTTTGAACGATTGGTGCAATTACTGATATGAAGGAAGGAAATATTAGATTCCAATTTCCGTTAAGGAAAGGCATGGAACACTTTCCTAGAAAGAAAATCAAATTACCTTATGAATCCATTATGCGAGCCACATATGAATTGAATGCCAAAGATGGCAATACGTAGATCTATTCTCGCTTTTATGCCTAGCTAGGGGCGTTAAACGATAGCGCTTGTTGGAGGCAACCCAATTTTATTTTTGTTCATTGCTTTTTGCTTCTGTTTAGTAATAAGTAATTCATCTAGCCTCTATTTAGATGACGTTTTATGTTTTAATTAGTGTTTGTGCCAAGTAGAACCTATAGGATAACCTATGGTGATAGTTAATTTGATCTTGCTGAAAAACAGAAATTTTGCGCACACGAGAATAATTTTAATAAATCACAGAAATGTGCTTTTTAGTTGATTATTTTCTGAAGTAGATCAGTAGACAAATTTCCTAGGACATCCTATTTGTTTAGGATTTTTAGAGCTCCGTAAGTATTCGAAAGTTACAGATTCCTACATATTGTTCTGTTTTTGACAGATTCTGTTTTTCGTGTGTTGTTTGCTTATTTTGATGAATCTATGGCTAGTAAAAGGGGGTATGAACCATAGAGAAGTTGGAATACAGTAGGTTTAACACCAATATTAATAAATAATGAGTTCATTACAGTACCTTATGTGGTGGTTTTTCTTTTTTTGCACCAACGGAGCTCATTTGATTTCCTGTTGAGTTTTGTGTTGTGAAGTTTTCATGTTTTGGGTAAATATTTAATGGATTATGGAATAAAGAGTGGCAAGAGCCTAAGCTTGGGGATGCCCATGGCACCCCAAGATAATTTAAGGACAACCAAAAGCCTAAGCTTGGGGATGCCCCGGAAGGCATCTCCTCTTTCGTCTTCGTCTATCGGTAACTTTACTTGGAGCTATATTTTTATTCACCACATGATATGTGTTTTGCTTGGAGCGTCTTGTATGATATGATTTAATTTTTAGTTTACCACAATCATCCTTGATGTACACACCTTTTTGGAGAGACACAACATGATTCTGAATTTATTAGAGTACTCTATGTGCTTCACTTATATCTTTTGAGCTAGACAATTTCGCTCTAGTGCTTCACTTATATCTTTTTAGAGCACGACGGTGGTTTTATTTTGTAGAAATTATTGATATTTCATGCTTCACTTATATTATTTTGAGAGTCTTTTATAACAGCATGGTATTTGCTATGGTTATAAAATTGGTCCTAATATGATGGGCATCCAAGTTGGGTATAATAAAAACTATCATAGAAGTGAATTGGATGCTATGATCAATTTGATGCTTGATAATTGTTTTGAGATATGAGGATGGTGATATTAGAGTCATGCTAGTTGGGTAATTGTGAATTTGAGAAATAATTGTTTTGAATTTTGTGATTCCCGTAGCATGCATGTATGGTGAACCTTTATGTGATGAAGTTGGAGCATGATTTATTTATTGATTGTCTTCCTTATGAGCGGCGGTCGAGGACGAGCCATGGTATTTTCCTACCAACCTATCCCCCTAGGAGCATGCGCTTAGTACTTTGTTTCAATAACTTGTAGATTTTTGCAATAAGTATATGAGTTCTTTATGACTAATGTTGAGTCCATGGATTATACGCACTCTCACCCTTCCACCATTGCTAGCCTCTCTTGTGCCGTGCAACTTTCGCCGGTACCATACACCCACCATATACCTTCCTCAAAACAAACACCATACCTACCTATTATTGCATTTCCATAGCCATTCTGAGATATACTGCCATGCAACTTTCCACTGTTCCATTTATTATGACACGCTCCATCATTGTCGTATTGCTTTTGCATGATCATGTAGTCGACATTGTATTTGTGGCAAAGCCACCTTGATAATTCTTTCATACATGTCACTCTTGATTCATTGAATATCCCGGTACACCACCGAAGGCATCCACATAGAGTCATATTTTGTTCTAAGTATTGAGTTGTAATTCTTGAGTTGTAAGTAAATAAAAGCGTGATGATCATCATTATTAGAGCATTGTCCCAAGTGAGGAAAGGATGATGGAGACTATGATTCCCCCACAAGTCGGGATGAGACTCCGGACTTTATAAAAAATAAAAGAGACCAAATAAGCCCAAATAAAAAAAGAGGCCAAAGAAGCCCACCAAAAAAATGAGAGAAAAAGAGAGAAGGGACAATGCTACTATCCTTTTACCACACTTGTGCTTCAAAGTAGCACCATGATCTTCATGATAGAGAGTCTCCTATGTTGTCACTTTCATATACTAGTGGGAATTTTTCATTATAGAACCTTGCTTGTATATTCCAATGATGGGCTTCCTCAAAATGCCCTAGGTCTTCGTGAGCAAGCAAGTTGGATGCACACCCACTTAGTTTCTTTTGTTGACCTTTCATACACTTATAGCTCTAGTGCATCCGTTGCATGGCAATCCCTACTCACTCACATTGATATCTATTAATGGTCATCTCCATAGCCCGTTGATATGCCTAGTTGATGTGAGACTATCTTCTCCTTTTTTGTCTTCTCCGCAACCACCATTCTATTCCACATATAGTGCTATGTCCATGGCTCATGCTCATGTATTGCATGAAAGTTGAAAAAGGTTGAGAACATAAAAGTATGAAACAATTGCTTGGCTTGTCATCGGGGTTGTGCATGATTAAATACTTTGTGTTATGAAGATAGAGCATAACCAGACTATATGATTTTGTAGGGATAGCTTTCTTTAGCCATGTTATTTTGAGAAGACATGATTGCTTTGTTAGTATGCTTGGAGTATTACTATTTTTATGTCAATATGAACTTTTGTGTTGAATCATCTGGATCTAAACATTCATGCCACAATAAAGAAAATTACATTGATAAATATGCTAGGTAGCATTCCACATCAAAAATTCTGTTTTTATCATTTACCTACGCGAGGACAAGCAAGAATTAAGCTTGGGGATTCTTGATACGTCTCCAACGTATCTGTCGGAGTAAATGACCACGGGTATGCCTAGCGGGCTCCCCCTGGCTCTTCAAAAAATAATAGGCCGATCAATCCTTCAAGCACCCAGGACACGGGGCCGCCTTCCCCCGGCCGGCTACCCCACAAGCCAACTGCCGGAAGGCGGCCCGGCCTTAGAATCATCATAAAGGAAACCGTGGGAGGGCCGACTCCAAGAAGCCGGCCATGACATGACCGACTCCAAGAAGCCGGCCCCGACAGGCGGCCAAGATCGTGCCCTCAAAGTCTGCACCCACATAACGGAGATGGGACGGGGCGTGGCAACAGTGAAGCCTGTCACCCCCGAATCTCGGAGAACGCATGGCTACAATACGCTGTACGGGGCAGCCATGACCCGTCCGGCGTGGCACTGTTGCCATGCTGACCATGACGTCACCCATGACAGGCTATCGGTATGGCCCGCAGGGGGCGGACCCCTTTGGTCAGAGAGACACCCGAAGGCGGCCACGCTTCCCCTTGTCGACCAGGGATGAAGCCAGCTCTCCCCAGCCGGCTCGCTCCCTCCCTCAAAGTGTGTGCACCATTAAGGAGACAAGACGAGGTAAGGCTACAGTGAGAGCCTGCTAGGCGGCAGCACTGTAGCCACGCTTACCTCGACAAAGCCCTCATCACCAAGAGTGAGGCAACAGTAACCCGCCCCCGACAAGACCAAGCGGTGGGGCCTACCTGTCGACCAGGAGGCCGGCAGCCGGCGGGACCCACCAGTCGGCGGGACCCGGCAGTCGGAGAAGCCGGCGAGCGTAGACACTGACGGTTGGGCCCGCGCCCAGCCGGATTACCATTGTAACCCTGGGGGGGTAGGCCTATATAAATCCCCCAGGGCACCCATGCAAAGGGTTGGACTTTGAGAGTTTTAGACACAACTTTGAGAGGAGAAGAGAGCTAGCCTTGCTCTTTCTTCCTCCTCTCGCCAAACAGCTCAATGAGCCTCTTGTAGCCACTTGTTGATCTAGTGATCATGCGGAGACCCTGCAGAGCAGGACTAGGGGTGTTATCTCCACGGAGAGCCCCAAACATGGGTAAGTTTCGCCGGCGTGCATGTCTTTGCCTTATCCCGTTTCCAGGCACCGGCGATGTCTTATTGGCTCCCACAATGATAAGACACCCGTTGGCATATGTCGCACCTACCACCCGACATTTGGCGCCCACCATGGGGCCAGGTGCATCATCGTCCAGAGACCTGTTCTGGACGGGAACCCTTTTCCTCCCCCGCGAGCGTAGCCAGCCCGGCACGCCCGATGGCGCTTGCCCCGACGCGCTGCAAGGTGTCGACAACGCTTGCGCGGTGAGCTGCCTCGCCAATCTTCTTGGCAACGCACGCATCTCTGACGAGCCTGCGTCCGACGCGGGCACCGGCTGCCCCGAGAGCCGCCTCGTCAGCCTCCTCGACCAACTCTACGTCTCCAGCGAGCCTGCTGTGGATTTGGAGTCGGTTGGCTCCACCGACCCGATGCTTGTCAACTCCGACACGGCATCGCTTGACGCCTTCCCCACCAACGTGGTGGTCTTCGACGACCCTCTCCCTCGAGCTGACAGCGGTGGCAGCACCGTCACCGAGGTGCTGGTCATCAGCCACGGAGCCGCCTCTGGCGAGAACACCCACAACGCCCTGCAAGCGGTGCTGCACGATTTGTCCGCCCCCATCCCCGCCGACGCCGACGCCGAGGCGCTGGAGGCACGCCGCCTTGTCCTCATTGCGGAGGGCCAGAAGCTAGCCACCATGAGACGCCTCACCGAGGCTCACCAGCACGAAGTCGACCACGCCGCCTTTGGCATGCCGCCTCCCGACGGGCCGAGCCGGGCCGGCGTCGTCCAGAAGCGCGGTGCAGCCATCGCCGACATGCTGGGAGCAGAACACCCAGTCTACGCCATGCCTCTCGAGAACCTACACACCGCCCAGTCGGTCGTAGACGAGCTGAATGGAGTGGGGGCCGACGAGCTCCCCTACATGACCAGATGCATCCAGCAGTTGATCGACGTGGCCGCAAAGCGGCACGAAGCCGGTGTCCGCGCTGAAATCCCTCCCCCGCGCCGAGAGTAAGGCGCAACGTCATGAACGCCGATTGCGGGCGGAGCCTGCACAAGGCAAGAAAAGGAGTCGGCTGCCAGTCGCAGTCGGACTCGAGTCACCATCGAGCGCGACGCAGAAGGCCACCCTCGAGCTGTGGAGCGACAGGGCGACCCGCCTCCTCCTGTGCCTCGTGGGGAGAGATACCCCACCCTGCCGCCTGTCACGCATCCGACTCTCAGCGGCCGACTAGGTCGCCGCGAAGGAGTCGGCGAAAACGATGCCCGCCATCGGATCGACCGCCTAGCGCGATCCCTGGCGTTAGAAGAGGAAGATGATGTCGGCCCGCCTTGCTTCGGCCCCCGCATCCGCGACGAGCCCTTCCCCAAAGGGTTCTCGCTCCCAAGAGACACGCCCAAGTACAACGGCTCCGTGAAGCCGGAAGATTGGTTGATCGACTACTCCTCCGCAGTCCGCATAGTGAACGGCAACAGGTGTGTTGCCGTGAAATATGTCCCCCTCATGCTCCAAGGCACGGCGCGCACCTGGCTCAAAAGCCTCAAGCCTTACAACATCAACGGCTGGCTAGACTTCACCGAAGCCTTCATCCGCAACTTCACCAGCACCTACAAACGGGCTCCCAAGCCCCGACAGCTCTCCTTGTGTGTATAGGGGCCCAATGAATCAACCCGCAACTACCTCACGCGTTGGGCCGAGCTCCGCAATTCCTGTGAGGGGGTGCACGAGGTTCAAGCCATAGAATACTTCACTGCCGGGTGCCGAGAAGGCACCCTCCTCAAGCACCGACTCCTCTGTGACGAGCCGACTACCCTCGACGAGCTGCTGGTCATAGCAGACAAGTACGCCACGACTGACTCTTCAATGAAGACCGAGCTCCGAGTAGACGCCTCTGGGAAGATGCTCACTCCGGCTCCCAAGACGCCGGCTGAAGACTCCAACCGACGCCCGTACCAGAACGACAACAAGCGCAAGGCTCCTATGCCGACTTCCACCAGTCGTTAAGTGGCCACAGTCGAAGACGAACAACCAGAAAGGCGGCCCGCGCCCAAGAAGCCGAAGGGCGGCAGGCTGGCTTGGCAGCCGGCTTTCTCCTACGAGCAAGCCCTTAATGCCCCCTGCAAGTTCCACAGCGGCGCGAAGGCCTCCAACCACACAACTCGGAAATGGCATTGGCTCACGCGAATCTCCAAGGGCGAAGGGCTGGTGCTGCCTCCGCCTGCTGGTCAGCCGCCTCCGGCTCCTCAGCAGCCGGCCGCTCGGCTAGCAGTCGGGGCTGTTCAAGACGAGTTCCCTGATGAACATGCCGCCTACGTCGTCTTTACAAGCCATCCTAAAGATCGGCGCAGCCGGCGCCGACAACACCAAGAAGTCAACACGGTCGCCTCCAATAACCCCGAGTTCATGCACTGGTCGGAGAAGCCCATCAGCTGGAGCCGGGCCGATCACCCAGAGGTGATGCCGTCTCCCGGCTCCTATGCATTGGTTTTGGACGCCACCCTCGCAACAGAAAGGCGAGCTGCCCGATTCCCCCGTGTGCTGATAGATGGCGTGAGCAGCATCAACATATTGTACTGTGACACCATGGAGAAACTGAACATCAAGGCGAAGCAACTCATGCTGAGTCAGACTGTGTTCCACGGCATCGTACCCGGCCTGTCCTGCGCACCAATCGGCAAGATCAGAATAGATGTTCTCTTTGGGGACAAAGATCATTTCCGCCGAGAAGCAATATGGTTTGAAGTGGTGGATCTGGAGAGCCCTTACCACACACTGCTTGACCGGCCTGCTCTGGCTAAGTTCATGGTTGTGCCCCACTACACCTACCTCAAGATGAAGATGCCGAGTTCCAAGGGCATCATCACCATAGCCAGAGACTACAAGAAGTCCTCTGAGTGTGCCGCAGCTAGCAGCCGGCTGGCCGAGTCCCTCGTGATCGCTGAAGAGAAGAAGATGCTGGACCGAGTCGTGGCCATGGCCGGCAAGCAGCCAGCCCTGACCCCCGACCCCAAGGAATATGATGCTCAAGGTTCTTTCCAGCCGGCCAAAGAAACAAAGAAGATACCTCTGGACCCGGAGCACCCGGAGAGGCATGCTGTCATGGGAACCGGCCTTGACAGCAAATAGGAAAGCAAGCTCGTCGATTTCCTCCATGAGAATTGGGACATCTTCGTATGGTCTCCCAAAGACATGCCGGGTGTTCCGACGGATTTCGCCGAGCACAAGCTACATGTCCAATCAA
Source organism: Triticum dicoccoides (assembly GCF_002162155.2). Lineage (NCBI taxonomy): Eukaryota > Viridiplantae > Streptophyta > Magnoliopsida > Poales > Poaceae > Triticum > Triticum dicoccoides. The sequence continues at coordinate 121,752,342 of NC_041389.1, forward strand.
ACGCCAAGCCGGTCAAGCAGCCCTTGCGCCGCCTGTCAGAAGAGAAGAGAAGAGTAGTCGGAGAAGAAATAGCCCGGCTTCTGGCAGCCGGCTTCATTATGGAGGTGTTCTTCCTAGAGTGGCTTGCTAACCCGGTCCTGGTGTTGAAGAAGAACAAACAGTGGCGCATGTGCATTGACTACACCAGCCTCAACAAAGCCAACCCTAAAGATCCTTTTCCTCTGCCAAGGATTGATCAAGTGATAGACTCCACAGCCGGATGCGAGATGTTGAGCTTCTTGGATGCTTACTCAGGCTACCACCAGATAAAATTGGACATAGCTGACCGCCTGAAGACCGCCTTCATCACACCATTCGGAGCTTTCTGCTACCTGACTATGACGTTCGGCTTGAGAAATGTCGGTGCCACTTTTCAGCGTTGCATGCAGAAATGCCTCCTCAAACAACTCGGCAGAAATGCCCACGTCTATGCAGATGATATTGTGGTGAAGACGGAGAAGCATGGCACCTTGCTGGAAGACCTCAAGGAGATATTTGAAAACCTGCGCCGATTTCAGATCAAGCTCAATCCCGAGAAATGCGTGCTCAGAGTACCAGCCGGCCAACTCCTAGGCTTCCTGGTCTCCTAACACGGCATCGAATGCAACCTAGTAAAGATCAAGGCCATAGAGAAAATGGAGATTCCTACCAAGCTGCGAGACGTCCAAAAGTTTACCGGATGCTTGGCCTCCCTCAACCACTTCATCAGCCGGCTTGGAGAGAAGGCTCTCCCCCTCTACCGAATCATGAAGAAATCCACTCACTTCGAGTGGAATGACCAAGCAGACCAGGCTTTCCATGAGCTAAAGAAGATGTTGTCCACGCCGCCTGTCTTGGCGGCACCGACTAAGAAAGAGCCCATGCTCCTATACATTGCCGCCACTAGCCGGGTGGTTAGCACTGCTATCGTGGTTCAGCGCCCAGAAGAAGGCCGAGCTCAGTTCATCCAGAGGCCGGTATATTATCTGAGTGAAGTGTTGTCTACCTCGAAGTAGAATTACCCACACTATCAGAAGATGTGCTATGGCGTGTACTTCGCAGCCAAGAAGCTCAAGCCCTACTTTCAAGAACACCCCATCACGGTCGTATGTACAGCCCCGTTGGCCGAGATCATAGGCAGTCAGGATGCATCCGGTCGGGTGGCAAAATGGGCGATTGCCCTGGCTCCTTACACGATCTTCTACCAACCTCGCACCGCCAACAAGTCCCAGGCATTGGCCGACTTCCTCGTCGACTGGGCCAAGACCCAATACCTGCCGCCTGCCCCCGACTCCACTCATTGGCGAATGCACTTCGACGGATCCAAGATGCGCACCGGCTTGGGAGTCGGCATCGTCCTCACCTCTCCCAAAGGCGGCAAGCTTAGATACACATTGCAAATCCATTTTGCCACCTCCAACAATTTGGCCGAGTACGAGGCACTCATACACGGGCTCCGTCTAGCCAAAGAACTCGGCATCCACCGGATCCTGTGCTATGGTGACTCGGACTTGGTAGTCCAGCAATCATCCGGCGACTGGGACGCCAAGGACACAAACATGGCGAGCTACCGCTTCCTCGTTCAGCAACTCAGCGGATATTTTGAAGGATGCAAGTTCCTCCATGTGCCAGGGGCGACAACGAGCAAGAAGATGCCCTGGCACGAATAGGCTCCACCCGACAAGCTATACCAACCGGTGTCTCTCTCCAACGCCTCCTCAAGCCGTCTGTCAAGCCGTCTCCAGAGTCTGATTCCATCTTCGTGCCACCTGACCCCGACGCAGTCGGATCTGGCTTGGGGAACCAAGCAGGCGACTCGGGGACTTCGACAGGCGGCTCGGGGACCGCTGTAGTCGTACCCGGCCCGGGGACTACTGCAGCCGGCCCGGGGACTGCATCGACACGACAGGCGGTGACCGACTCCAACTCTTCACCACCCAGCCCACCCGCCCTGGTCGCAGTAGCCATTTTGACAATAGAAGAAGTCACAGATCCATCATGGGCACAACCCATCCTCAATTTCTTGGTTAACAGAGAGCTGCCGACTGATGAGATCTCGGCAAGACAAGTCCAACGCCGAGCCGGAGCATACACAATAGTAAACCGAGAGCTCATTTGGCGCAGTGTCATTGGAGTCTTCCAGCGCTGCGTCGAGCCGGAGAAGGGCATAGAAATCCTCAAGGACATCCACCAAGGCGAATGTGGCCACCATGCGGCCCCAAGATCACTCGTCGCCAAAGCTTTCTGCCATGGATTCTTCTGGCCGACTGCTTTGGATGACGCCAAGGAACTAGTCAAACATTTCAAAGGGTGCCAAGTTTTCAGCTCCAAGCAACACCTGCCGGCTTCTGCACTCAAGACCATTCCCCTCACTTGGCCCTTTGCCATCTGGGGATTGGACATGGTGGGCCCATTCAAGACGGCGCGGCAGCATGACACATCTGCTTGTCGCCTTGGACAAATTTACCAAGTGGATTGAAGCAAAGCCGATCAAGAAGCTGAATGGGCCGACTGTCGTGACATTCATTGCAGATATTACAACCCAGTATGGCATACCACACAGCATCATCACCGACAACGGCACGAATTTTGCCAAGGGAGCACTGGCATGTTTCTACGCGACACAGGGCATCCGACTGGACCTAGCGTCCGTTGCCCACCCGCAGTCAAACGGCCAAGTTGAGCGAGCAAACGGCCTCATCCTCTCCGGCATCAAACCTCGATTGGTCGTGCCACTAGAGCATTCGGCCGGCTGTTGGCTTGACGAGCTGTCGGCCGTCCTCTGGAGCTTGTGCACTACCCCAAACAAGTCAACCGGCTTCACCCCTTTCTTCCTAGTATATGGTGTCGAGGCCATCATCCCAACTGACATTGAGTTCGACTCACCTCAGGTCACCATGTACACAGAGGCGGAGGCCAAGGAAGCACGTGAAGACGACGTCGACCTGCTGGAAGAGGGCCGGCTATTAGCCCTCAGCCGGTCCGCCATCTGCCAGCAGGGTCTACGCTGCTACCATAGCCGGAAGGTCAAGCCAAGATCCTTCCAAGAGGGTGATCTTGTGCTCCGACTGATCCAGCGAACAGCCGGCCAGCACAAGCTCTCGGCCCCTTGGGAAGGCCCATTCGTCATCAGCCGGGCTTTAGGCAATGACTCCTACTACCTGATCGATGCGCAGAAGCCGAAGGCGCGCAAGAGAGATGATTCTGGCAAAGAGTCGGAACGTCCATGGAACGCCAATCTCCTCCGAAGATTTTACAGTTAAAATGCAGTATGTACCACACTACCTTTTGTATTAAGTACGAGACAAAGGGCCCCCCGAAGAGTACTCAGGACTACCCTCCTTTATCTATGAATGATGAGTATCATGCCCATGGTTATGTTGTTACATTCGGTTTCTCGTCCGGCACCGGGTTCGATCAGTCGGCCCGGGGACTTGCCGCCTTGGGTTATATTTATGTTCTACCTGCAGTCAGACAAGTAGTGTGCCGGCATCCAAGCCCTCTCTTGTTGAAAGTTGCAGCTCGAAGAATCGACTGTCCGACTAGCAAGAGCCGAAGGCAGGAAAGGATGCCCACACGAAAAACGGCTAAGGACTAACGAACTTATATAACACAAGCCGGCTCCCCCCCCCCCACCAACCGGCTGTCAGAGCAGCCGGCTAGCCGGCTTCCCTTCCTACTTTGCTACAATCCAAGAAAGCTCGAGTACTTGTCCTCCCAGACGGCCAAGCCCTTGCCCGGCCACAGACTGTAGAGCAGCTGTCCAGCTGGGAAGGCGGCGACCAAAGGAGGGCGGCAAAGGAAAACAGCCAAAGGATGAAAAGAAAGTATGAACGGAAGCCAAGCACATGCATAATTATATTTACACAAAAGGCCTTCAAAAGGCCAGCATTCAACAAAGTTTGAATACACCCCCAATGGATGGAACTGCACAAAATTAATAAAAATTGTTCAAAGAGTAACGGGCAGGAAAGTAAAGACGGCGAGTCAGGCCAAGGGAGCAACAGGCGTGTCGGGCAGGTTGGTGGTGACGGCAGTGTTGGCTGGAGGAGTGGCTGGCTGGCAAGTCTCGCTTGATCGTCACCCGCCGCAGGCGGCACGTTCGCATGTGCCTCGTTGCTGGGAGCACGATCAGGCTAAGGCTGGCTGGTTGCTCCACCGTCTGGCACAGTGTCTTCACCATCATCCTCCTCTTCCTCTTCGCCCTCGTTGCTGGAGTCGATCTCCTCCGCCGAGTCCTCACCGTCTGTTGGGTTCAGCCTGGACCACTCCTCCGGCTGAGCGACGCCGTCTTCATCCACCTCAGGGGAAAAGGCGCTGGTGTCGGTGAAGTCGGCGATCGCCAAGGCGCTCTGGACGATAGCCGGCCGCACTGCCTCCAGCTCCTCGTCAGCCTCCTGCCGCCAGGTGCGCAGCTGGGCCAAATCCAGCCCAGGATACCAAGCCCGGACGAACTCTAGCGCCCGCCGAGCCCCGGACCGGGCTGCAAAAGCCTTCCAGACCTTGAAGTGTCCAACTGCTACCTCCAGCCAGTTGGCAGTCCGGCTGGGGGTGCGGGGAATCACTTCGCCGGGCCAGAGGGCGGCCAGCACCTGCGCCCCGGCACGCTGAAGGTGGCGGAGCATACGGTAAGCTGGCTGGAGGTAGGCTTGAATCGCCAGAAGCTGCTCTTCAAGTGACCGGTTGGCATCCGGTGCGATCTCAACCCCAACCTGCCGTCGGGCCTCACGATGGGCTTCGATGGCTTGGTTGGCGGCAATGGAGTAACCGGGGAAGTATTCTGCGCCAAAAAAGAAAGAAGTAGAACAAATCAGAAGACAGACTAGACGACAGGGGTGAGCAAAGGGACGAAGAGGAAGGCGGCCTAACATCAATCAAATCTTCAACCCGGCCGTAACCCTCGCTCAGCGCCTGCCTCGCCTCGGCCCAGCTCGCCGCCTCGGTCTCGTACTCGGCTTTGAAGGCGGCCTCGCTGTCCTGTGCCGTCTTCAGTGCCGCCTTGTGGTCCTCCTCCTGGTCGACCAGTTTCTTGGCCAAGCGATCACGTTCCTGAGCCAAGGCGTTGCACTCGGTCTCCTTGGCGCATAGGGTGGTCTGGGCCACACCTAGATGCTCCCTCAAGTCGGCATTGGGCCCTGTAGATATGCAGAAGAAAAAAGAAATAAGAAAGAAGTCGTCAGGAAAGATCCGACCCGACTGCTCAGCAGTCGGCCCGAATCTCGGGGACTACACCCAGTGGGTGCACTGACGCGCCCCCACATGAGATAAAAAATGAAGCACTTACTCCGACTCTCCGTCAGATCGGCGGTCTTCTGATTCATCTCCCGGGCCTGGGAGTTGAAGGTGGCAGCATGGAGGTTGTGATAGTCCTGCAAACAGGACGAAGATGCGAATAAGAACAACACATAAATCAAAGTCTGCTAAGAAGTTCCAAGCGTCCTGCTCAGTAGCCGACTCGGAACTCGGAGACGCCCCCACGGAAGAAATCAAGAACGAAGACTCACCCGAATGGCCGACCATGTTGCAAGAAACTCTTGGGTGCACTGCTTTAGTGCGGCGGCCTTGGACAGAAGCCAGCTCCGGACGTCCTGTGCCGCCACATTCAGCACGGTCGTCCCACCGCCCGGCGTCCACCCTGGCGAGCTGACGCTGGCCGTCTCCAGGTCATGGGACAACAAGCTGGAGCCCGCGGCCCTCTGCGGGTCCGGCTCTGAAGTCGACTTCCCTGCGCGCCGACGAGTCGGCGACAGGACCACGAGATCTACCCTCACAGTCGGCTCGCCTCCAGCCAGCTGCTCAGGCGGCACCTCAAGCTGGCCGCCTTGGCCGGTCCCGGCCGACGATGGCGGTACCGCCTCGCCCTTCGGGACGACTGTGTCGCCCCCTCCCTCTCCATCGCCGGCTGGTCGTGGCCGGCTTCCTCTGGCGGGGGCACCGGGATATCGAGGGCCACGGTGCGGAGGGGGATGATGAGTTGTGGAGGCTGGCTACGCAGGGCCTCCGCCGCCCTCTCTGCGGCCACGGTTTCCGCCTCAGCCTTGGTCGCCGCGTCAGCCTGCGCCTCTGCCGACTCCATCGTCATCTCCTGGGCCGCCTTGGTGGCGGCCGCCCTCTGCTCCTCCGCCTCCCGCGCTTCTCGCGCGTTCCGCTCCGTCACCGCTTGGAGCTCGGCACGGGGGTCCACACGGCGGGAGCCCGCAGATCCTCCCGCCCCTCCGACTATGGAGGCGGCCGTAGTCCGCTCAAGAGAGAGCGGAGCCCTGTTCGATAAGTGGGCTTAGAAGAATACTGACTGAAGAAAGAAAGAAAGGCGTGCGAGAATTAACACTTACGCCGAAACTGCCTGCGGCTGCTTCACCACCTTGCGGAAGTGGGCTGCCTTCACGGCCGCCTCGTCCCATTTGGTCGTTGCCGCAGTACCCTTGGGCTTCTTCGGCCGACTACCGAAGAGGGTCGGCGCCGCCCGGCGCTTCCGTGCGCCGCCCCGGGCAGCCGGCCCGGCAGATGAGCCCACGCCTTGATGGTCAAATGCCGGCTGGTGGCGCGGAATAGGCTCGGCCTCGTCGTCATCCGGCCAGTCCTCGAAAGTGGCGGAGAGCCCGGAGCCGCGGCTGCCCCCAAGTCGGGGTCGTCCAAGTCGTCCGCCGCACAGTCGGGGGTGAACTCGCATTCCGCCCCCGCGGTTCCAACCGAGGGATGAAGGAGGGGGTTCTGATTAAAAACAAGCCGACCGGTCAGAAGCCGGCCAGTGAGAACTCAGCAACAAGAGATGAAGAAAAGAAAGAAGGCTTACCACAGGCGGGGGATCGGCGCGAGAGTACGGCTCCTTGTCGTACCGCCATTCCTCCGTGAGCTTGCAGTTGGCGATGTAATTCACCATGTAAGATACCTCGTCGTGAGGCATCTCCTTGGTGCTCAGCCGGCTTGGGTCGAAGCGGCCGCTCATCTGGCAGATCAGGTGAGGGCGGCCTTGGAGCGGGACCACCCGGCGCTCCACGAAGGCGGCTATCAGATCGGGCCCGGTCAGGCCCTCCGACTGGATCAGCACCCGGAGCCGGGTGACGGCGCCAGCCCCAGCCGGCGTCAGCGACCTGGCCCGGTAGGACCACGAAGGCTGCCTCCCAGCCGGCGGGCCGGCTACGTAAGCCGGCAGATTGATGTAGTCGCCTTGCGGAGCAACGTTCTTCACGTAGAAGTAGGATTTTTGCTAGAGCTTCACCGGCTGGATCAGCTCGATGGGCGGAAATGGGTTGTCGGCCGTCGATCTCCGCATGGCGATGAAGGCGCCGCATGGAGCGGCACGCCCGCGACGACGGTGTCGAACTTGGACTGGAAGAATTCCCCCCAAAGATCGAGGGTGGGGAGGATGCCGAGGAAGCCTTCGCACAGAGTGACGAAGGCCAACGGCAGCACCACCGTATTTGGAGTAAGGTGGTGTGGCTGGAGATGATAAAACTCGAGGAACAAGCAGAAGAAGCCGCTCGCGGGTAGGCTGACGCCGTGCAGGCAGTGCGAGCGGAAGATTACCTGCTCGCCCTCCTCCGGCGCCGGCGAGATCTCCCTCTCTGGCGCAAGACGGACTCGCACATAGTCCTTGCCCGGCAACCGCCGCGTCTTGCGGAGGAAGTCGATGTGGTCTTCATGGACGTTGGAGCCGTCCCAGGAGCTCGACGTTGGAGCCATGAGGATGGAGAAGCGACGGGGAAGGCGCAGCGGCGGAGCGCGCGTGATTCGGCTGCGGCAGGACTGCGGCGCGCCAAGAAGATTCGCGGAGCGGTGGCGTGGTGGAGAGTAGCTACGGTGACGGAGAGAAGGAAGAAGAAGAGAGTGGCGGAGCGAGGGCGAGCGTGCGAGCGTCTGCCGCTCCCCCTCCTCCCCCTACTTATAGCCTCACGCGGCAAAGCCGAGGAGGCGAGGCGCGGGGGGACGTGGGATTAACTGCGCCCACTCCCCCATGCCCCGTGATTATCACGCCTTAATGACTTGCGGAAACCGCCGCTGGAAGGCGAGCGGCCAGTTCGGGCCACAAAAGATCCGCACTTGGGCCAAGGCGTGGAAGTGGCGGACCCCGGATTTCAGCGGCGTCCCGTCACGCGCGTGGGCTGGCAGGCCCTTCCAGCCGAAGGGCACCATGTGGCGCACAGGCGGCGGGCGGCCAGCCCGCAGCCTGGCTCGCGCGCCAACTGGTTCCCGCCTTCAGATTTCAAGAAACTTCGCCGAGACGGCACGCTTGAGTAAATCCGGCTCCTAGCTGCCGGATCTTTAGGGTAGGAAGTTGATTGAGCTTCTCATCCACCTCTCAGCCATGAAGCACAACCAGCTTCGGGGACTACTGTCGGAGTAAATGACCATGGGTAGCCTAGCCGGCTCCCCCTGGCTCTTCAAAAAATAATAGGCCGATCAAGCCTTCAAGCACCCAAGACAAGGGGCCTCCTTCCCCCGGCCGGCTACCCCACAAGCCGACTGCCGGAAGGCGGCCCGGCCTTAGAATCACCATAAAGGAAACCGTGGGAGGGCCGACTGCAAGAAGCCGGCCACGACATGACCGACTCCAAGAAGCCGGCCCCCGACAGGCGGCCAAGATCGTGCCTTCAAAGTCTGCACCCACATAACGGAGACGGGACGGGGCGTGGCAACAGTGAAGCCTGCCACCCTCGAATCCCGGAGAACGCATGGCTACAGTATGCTGTACGGGGCAGCCATGACCTGTCCGGCGTGGCACTGTTGCCATGCTGACCATGACGTCACCCACGACAGGCTGTCCGTACGGCCCGCAGGGGGCGGGCCCCTTTGGTCAGAGAGACACCCGAAGGCGGCCACGCTTCCCCTAGTCGGCCAGGGATGAAGCCGGCTCTCCCCAGCCGGCTCGCTCCCTCCCTCAAAGTGTGTGCACCATTAAGGAGATAAGACGAGGTAAGGCTACAGTGAGAGCCCGCCAGGCGACGGCACTGTAGCCACACTTACCTTCACAAAGCCCTCGTCACCAAGAGTGAGGCAACAGTAACCCGCCCCGACAAGACCAAGCGGTGGGGCCTACCTGTCGACCAGTAGGCCGGTAGCCGATGGGACCGACCAGTCGGCGGGCCCCAGCAGTCGGTGGAGAAGCCGGCGAGCGTAGACACTGACGGCTGGGCCCGCGCCCAGCCGGATTACCATTGTACCCCTAGGGGGTAGGCCTATATAAACCCCCCGGGGCACCCATGCAAAGGGTTGGACTTTGAGAGTTTTAGACACAACTTTGAGAGGAGAAGAGAGCTAGCCTTGCTCTTTCTTCCTCCTCTCGCCAAACAGCTCAATGAGCCTCTTGTAGCCACTTGTTGATCTAGTGATCATGCGGAGACCCTGCAGAGCAGGACTAGGGGTGTTATCTCCACGGAGAGCCCCAAACATGGGTAAGTTTCGCCGGCGTGCATGTCTTTGCCTTATCCCGTTTCCAGGCACCGGCAATGTCTTATTGGCTCCCACAATGATAAGCCAACCGTTGGCATATGTCGCACCTACCACCCGACAGTATCTATAATTTTTTATTGTTCCATGCTATTATATTACCCGTTTTGGATGTTATTGGGCTTTATTATACATTTTTTATATCATTTTTGGGACTACCCTACTAACCGGAGGCCCAGCCTGAATTGCTATTTTTTTGCCTATTTCAGTGTTTCGAAGAAAAGGAATATCAAACGGAGTCCAAGCGGAATGAAACCTTCGGGGGCGATCTTTTTGGAACAAACGCAATCTAGGAGACTTGGAGTGGACATTAAGAAGCAGCCGAGGCGGCCATGAGGATGCCAGGCGCGCCCTAGGGGGGTGGGCACGCTCCCCACCCTCGTGGGCCCCTCGTGGCTCCACAACCTACTTCTTCCTCCTATATATATCTACGTACCCCAAAAACATCCAGGAGCACCACGAAGACCTATTTCCACCGCCGCAACCTTCTATATCCACGAGATCCCATCTTGGGGCCTTTTCCGGCGCTCCGCCGAAGGGGGAATTGATCATTGAGGGCTTCTACATCATCGCCAAGGCCTCTCCTATGAGATGTGAGTAGTTTACCACAGACCTTCGGGTCCATAGTTATTAGCTAGATGGCTTCTTCTCTCTCTTTGAATCTCAATACAAAGTTCTCCTCGATCTTCTTGGAGATCTATTCGATGTAACTCTTTTTGCGGTGTGTTTGTTGAGATCCGATGAATTGTGGGTTTTTGACCAAGTTTATCTATGAGAAATATTTGAATCTCCTGTGAATTCTTTTGTGTATGATTGGTTACATTTGCAAGTCTCTTTGAATTATCAGTTTGGTTTGGCCTACTAGATTGATCTTTCTTGCAATGCGAGAAGTGCTTAGCTTTGGGTTCAATCTTGCGGTGTCCTTTCCCAGTGACAGCAGGGGCAGCAAGGCACGTATTGTATTGTTTCCATCGACGATAAAAAGATGGGGTTTATATCATATTGCTTGAGTTTATCCCTTTACATCATGTCATCTTGCTTAATGCGTTACTCTGTTCTTATGAACTTAATACTCTAGATGCATGCTGGATAGTGGTCGCTGTGTGGAGTAATAGTTGTAGATGCAGAATCGTTTTGGTCTACTTGTCGCGGACGGATGCCTATATACATGATCATGCCTAGATATTCTCATAACTATGCACTTTTCTATCAATTGCTCGACAGTAATTTGTTCACCCACTGTAATACTTATGCTATCTTGAGAGAAGCTACTAGTGAAACCTATGGCCTCTGGGTCTATCTTCCATCATATAAGTTTCCAATCTACTTTATTTTGCAATCTTTACTTCCCAATCTATATCATAAAAATACCAAAAATATTTATCTTATCTTATTATCTCTATCAGATCTCACTTTCGCGAGTGGCCGTGAAGGGATTGACAACCCCTTTATCTTGTTGGTTGTGAGGTTCTTGTTTGTTTGTGTAGGTACAAGGGACTTGTGAGGATCCTCCTACTGGATTGATACCTTGGTTCTAAAAAACTGAGGGAAATACTTACGCTACTTTGCTGCATCACCCTTTCCTCTTCAAGGGGAAACCAACGCAGTGCTCAAGAGGTAGCATCAGCCCCTTGAGGCTACTCAACTGTTGCCCGAGGACGCCATGACTCATTTGGCCGTAGTGCATGGAGATGCTCGGAAGGTGATGAGGGGAGTATTTAAGGCTTTATGGCCCGAGGAGCAACACATGCCTGAAGATATGGCGGTCCTTGCCGAGCGTCTTAAGAGCACTCGACGCCAGATTCAGGCCTGGATGATATTGGCCTGCCGTGTGGGAGCGAGGGAGGCCTGAGCCATGGTCAAGGTTGGGCCCATGGGGCCTGACGGGGAGGAAACCCACAAACCTTGTGTATGAAAATGTCATGCCTACCGCTCGCTTTTCGCAAAAAGACTGCACCCTAGATACCTTGATACACTACAAAAAATACACTGCCGTGATGACACGTGTTTGTCACATTAGGTCGCGTTTTTTGTCATGCATGTACATCCATGACAAATTTATGACAGAATCAAGATAGTCATACCTGTGCTGTCGTAGAAGTGTTCCATGACATTACCAAAATTATCATCACGGAAGTGTCCACTTCCATGACGATAAATCGCGCGTCACAGAAGTGCTTTCGTCAAGGGTGACCGACACGTGGCATCCACCGTAATGGAATGCCGTTAAGCTATCGGGTTGGGTTTTGGATCCGATAACCCGTTAACAGCCCCGACCAATGGGGATTTTCCACGTGTAAAATCATCATTGGCTGGAGGAGACACGTGTCCGGTCCGCGTTGGCACAAGTGTCACTCATCCAGTGGGCGAGACGCGCCTATGATATGTTGACACGTCGACCGGCCCATCAAGTTTAAATGGGCCGACCCAACTAAAGGCCCATAAGATTTTGCGGACCATAATGGGCCAGCCCAGCTAAAGGCCCACGAGATTTTGCGGGCCATAATGGGCTGGCCCAGCTAACGGCCCACAAGATTTTGCGGCCATAATGGGCCGGCCCAGCTAAAGGCCCACAAGATTTTTGTTTGCCATAATGGGCCGGCCCAGGTAAAGGCCCACAAGATTCTTGTGGATCATAATGGGCCGGCCCGGCTAAAGGCCCACAAGATTTTGCCGACATTAACGGGCCGGCCCAGCTGTAGGCCCACAAGAATTTGAGGGCCCTAGTAGGCCGGCCCATTAACTGGTTGCCGTGTTTTGGGCCAAATGTCGGCCCATATTTGATCTGGTCCATTAATGGCCTGCCACGTTCCGGGCCTAATAGTGGCCCATATGATATCCGGCCCGTTAAAAGCCTACCACGTTCTGGGCCAAATTACGGCCCAGATCAGGTACGGCCCTTTAAGAGGCTATGGGCTCAATTATGGCCCATACCAGATTCGGACCGTCAACTGGACACTATGCTTTTGGGCCAACTTGCTAGAGGCCCACTTAGTAATTCGGCCTGACATTAGTTTTGGCCTCTTAAGGACCCGTTTAACATTTCGGCTCTATATTAATTTCGGCCTGTTAAATGCCTGTCATATAGTTGGGCCTAACTACGGCCCGGTTTGCATTCGGCCTGCTCGCAGCAGATATCTGATTGGGCTAAAGAAGGACTGAGACAATTTTGGCCTGTTAAAAGCCTGTGATCTGATTCGCACAATCATGGGCCGGGGTTCATTTCGGGCTGCAGCCGGCCCATTAGCTCTTTGGCACATTTTAGGCCCAACTTACATCGTGATTGCATGACGGCCCGATTATGTACCGTAATTTTATGGTTTGGCCAGTTTACTGCGAAGACAGTAAATAACTGTAGCATCGTGAATAAGAAAAAACCTAGACTATACAATAAAGAAATTACAGCATATTACATCCACTAGGCATCAAAGTTCGCCACTATGATAATAAAGCACAAGCAGACAGCAGATTCCATACACTGGGCATCAAAGATCGCCACCAGTGCAAATAAACACACCGACAAAATAATGTACAAAACCGACAGGACTTCAATAGAGTTCAAGAAAGGTTAGCCCTGCTGGGGAGCTGCAGCGCAAGTAGCTGAGCAAGATGATGAGACTGCGCTTGTTCAACACTTAAATCTTCCTCACTCTGAAAGATAAACAAGCAGACAGATGACAGGTTTTGCACATAAAAGTATCAGTGCTGACAATTCATCACATTTCTTACTAACGAATAAAGTGACACAGTTTAAAATTGCATTAACACAATATGGTATTGTTCAGGTCAAGACATGGCAGGAAATGACATTGTGAAGGAGTTGGTAGCTTCATGACACCACTGGATTACAGATCAAGAACTCATAAGTATCAATGGTTAGTGTGCTGTCAATTTATCCCATTTCAGATTGGCAAATAAATAGACAGTCTAAATAATACTCCCTCCGTCCGGAATTACTTGTCATCAAAATGGATGTGTCTAGAACTAAAATACATCTAGATACATCCATTTCAATGACAAGTATTTTCGGACGGAGGGAGTAGTAGAATGATATGACATTGTTCATAGTTAAGACATTGCAGAATATGACATTGTGCTGTAGTGGGTAGGTTCACCACACCACTGAATTATGGATGAAGAACAGAAGCATACATGCGGTCCAAAAGAAGATCACTTCCTCTGTATACTTTCATTTACATGGTATGAATAAGGAACTTGGTTGTACAACTGAAAACTTAAATTGAGAAAGGACAAACTTTTGTTTATGAACTACTCCCTCCGTTCTAAAATAGATGACCCAACTTTATACTAACTTCAGTACAAAATTGGGTCATCTATTTTGGAACGGAGGGAGTACATAATAAACTTTAAACATGCAATTTGATGCAAACACCAAAAATAAACAGCTGTTGCAGTCATGCCTAACCAAATATATACAACAAAGTTTGAAGGCTTGAGATGGACAAACTTACATTATTGGTGAAGACAGGCTCTATAAAGGCCTTGTCCATGTTGATGGGGGGGCAATTCAAGAAGTTTACCACATAATCTTCTTCATAAGCATTGCCTTTATTCTACATTTTGTTAAGAGTAAATATAGATGTGATAATATACGAAAAAATGGAGAATATTTAAGATAAGATGAAGAGTGATGCTACATAACCAAGTAGCTATAAATGTAAGTGCGGCGATATAGGCAAAAGGTACAGCCAAGAGCAATGCACAGCTAAACTTCTTCAGTACCAACCTTATGGTAAGAGTAAATATAGATCTGATGTGTAGAAAATGGAGGGCAAAGGAAAATAAGCTGCAGAGTGATGGTACATGAACAACTACCTGTCATTATAAGTACACTGATAAAGGACAGCATGTACTTAAAAGAACAATGCAGAGCTAAAAAATTTTGGCATTGGATACTGAAGAATTTGGAGCGAACAATTGATAAGCAAGCTATCATGCATACCGCTGTCACATAATGAACCAGGTATGTATGCAAGTACAGTGATACAGGACAATAGGTACTAACAAGAGCAAAGTAGCGGGCAGCATATTTGCGATATCCTGTCCTTCTTTTCAAACCGGAATTCTTCTTCGAGCAGATTTCCTGCAAACAAGATCCGTAAGGCACATGCGGAAAAGTAGAAGTTCAAATTGTCATGTGATTTCATAGACAGTACCTCATCCTGGGAACGAGACCAGTGCATAACAATGTTTTTCCATTCAATGTCTTCTAAATTTAGCATTGGAGACTTCACCGGAAATTCATTTATAGGTTTGCCACCAAAGTGTGATTTCCTCAGGTAACACCAATACTGCTGCAATGCTTCCTTGAAAAACACAAGCAAGCTTTCCTCGTCATGACTATCCAGATTGACCCTCGCCTAGTTACAACAATGTAATGTAAATCATTGATGTGTTCAATCAGCAGAAAATAGGAAAATAATAACCATGAATAATGGCACTTACACGTAAGTTGGACAGGAAGATGTGAAAATGGTGTTTGTCTTCACAATAATCTTCCCATGATGGGAATATATGCACGTAGTCCCTAACAACATTGAAATCATTGTCTTCTAAACTGGGAATAAATGGAATGGGGTTCCAATCTGCAGGAATTGGCCATCTCTGCAGTTGGGATAGGTCTTCAGCCGGTGGACTTGCTGTACTTTTTCCTGGAGTGGGATTTTTCTGTGGTACAGCTGGTGCTATGGCAAATGAAATCGGTATACCTTTTGCTGGAGTGCAGGTCCTGTGTGGTGGGGCTAGTGGTGTGGCCAGTGAAGTATGGGTACAGTCTACTGGAGTCGGTCCTACGTTTTGTGTCACAGCTCTATCGAACATGGTAAAGAAGAGCAAGCAGATTTTGGATAATAAAATGTTGGTTGTGCAGTGCCCACACATGATGAACCAGAGCGCATTAAGAATGCAACTCCCAGCTGTCTCTCGACCATTTCAGGCGGTTGGATGAAGATCCTACGTCTCCTAATCCTTCTTCTTCTTCGTCTCTGATTCTTCCCATACAGAACACCGCACGGGCCGCCTGTCGGACCACCGACCCCCTCCGCCTGTGTTCCTCCGCCACCTCCACCCCCCACCCGCGTCGAGTTTTCTTCGTTCGGCGAGACCCCACAACCACCCGAGCCCCTTGGATCGCACCGGCGAACTCTGGCGAGCTCTAAAAAATCGACTGACCCAATTTTGAAATTTAGTCTACTGTGATTTAACTAGTGTGGAATATAAAAGGGGAAAACCATAAGCATTGGGAGTATAGTGTTGAGCGTGCCATGGCGGATCTGAAGGTGCAAACCGGACAAATGCAACTTCGCAACCAAGACAAGAAATCAGAGTAAAGCAGTGGCGATCTATTTTCTTGCTGCGATAAATAAGTTGAGAAGATACGAAAGAGTACCGCCTCTGGTGCGGCGCCGTGTACGCATCTGGTGAGAATTTGACGGTGCTGCGGTAGCGATGGCTGTCAGCAGTGTGGAAGCAGATCTAGGAGGGTAGACGGTGGCGGCGGGGTGCGGTGGACAAGACGGTCGTAGGAGCGGCACCGGCAAGGTGGACGACGGTGGGGATGAAGCGAGAGGACGGGATGCAAGGATCCCGGTCCGAAGGCGTGGATGAGAGAGGTCGATCTCTTGTAATGGACGACGGTGTCGGGGTATCAGCTCCGACATGGTGGAGGAGGACGGTGGTGGATGGGGTGGCGGACGGCAGCGGACGGAGGAGGGTGGGGTGGAGAGGGTGTTTTGGCGCCCACGGAGTACGAATGGGGAAAAGGGAGGTAGAGAGGAAGGGGGGAACCATGTAGTCAGGGTGCGCTTGTCTCAAATGCGAGGAAATTTACAAACTTAGCCCCCGTTTCAAATTTATACTACATCACAGCAACATTAGTCGGTTGGGGATAGCACAGTAATCTCGCATACACCAAATATTTGCCGACGAGAGTTTGTTTTTGGCGCCCACCGTGTATGAATATGAATCGGGGTGAGAGGCGCTTTCGGTCGAGGGCACACTATGTTTTGGCACCCACCGTGTATGAATCCGGGTGAGAGGCGGTTACGTCACGTTTGGATGAAATTACAAACCTACCCATATCGAAACCTATAGAAATCTAGTAGATAGGCTTTGCGCGGCAGGGATACGCAGTAGTGTTTTCCATCTCGCAGATTTTGGTTTCGAGCGATTACTGCAACTTTCCCCGCTTCGTTCAAATTTTGCACAGTGCACGTTTACCGTGCCAACTCAATTTGAATCCCGTTTGTATTCTACTATTTTTTTCGGGCGGGATCCATTTTCAATTGGAATTACATTCTATATACATCATTTTTTTAACATATATACTTTCAAAAGCACAACAAAGAATTCTGCTCCTTTATATGTATAATATGATTTACAAATACAACGATCTCGAAATATTAAGGTTGAATTCGAAAAAATTTAACCAAATTATGTTCTACTAAAATGTATGGATCAATAATATCTACATATTAAATAACATAGATGTGCGTGAATTCATATGAGTATGCATGTTTGATAGATCAATTTTGGTTCGAGTATGGATTACATGTATCATTATCTCGAATTCAAATATTTGAATCCCTTTTTTGTTCACTCCTTTCATGCCCATCTC
Organism: Triticum dicoccoides; assembly: GCF_002162155.2. NCBI lineage: Eukaryota > Viridiplantae > Streptophyta > Magnoliopsida > Poales > Poaceae > Triticum > Triticum dicoccoides. Next base: position 121,769,443 of record NC_041389.1, read on the forward strand.
TCTCGCATGCATGCTAATTCAGGTAGCCATCACTCTCTTTTCTCCAGCTCACCCGCACGCTCACTTCATGTTTCTCCTATCCTCGCAAACATGGTCTCTCGACGTCTCCCTTGAGAAGTGTCACACTCTCCATATCATTATACATTACATGGTTTTCATTATCTCTCACGTCTCTACTGTTCTCTGGTATCACTCGGTACCTAAGCTTTCTTTTTCACCGCCTCACACACAATCTCCACTCGTCTTTCACTTTGTCTTTCTCTCTATGGGATTCTCTCACACACCCTATATGTCTCTACATATGACTCATACCACTAAAATTACTCTCTCTCTCTCTCCTGTAGACACAACATTTGTTGCGGTCTCCTTTTCGTCTCCATCCCAGACTGACACCGATCAGACAACCCCGACTACCGCCTCCTCTCTCTCTCTCTCTCTCTCTCTCTCTCTCTCTCTCTCTCAGACACACACACAACTCCAGCTTCCACCCCCTTCCCGACTACCGTCTCTCTCTCACACACACAAAACTCTCGCTTTCGCACCCCGACTCGTATTTCTCTCACAAGCATTTATCGACTAGCTAGCCTCTAGATAGGTTTATACACCCACACACTCATGCTTCCACCATCGCATACATGTCTCTCTCTCGCTCCTTGTATCTATGTAGCTTTTTCTTCTCTTCTTGAGACACGCCCTCTCGATCGTGCACACACACACTGTTGCCTCATTTTAAGCTGATACCTATCGCACACACACTACTTGTGTCTTTGTCACACATGCACTCCGTCCTCCTCCACTCTCCCTCTCTCTCACACACACATGGGCTTTTTGCAACAACTAGCAAGATGCCATGCGTTGCACGGAACATCAAGATGCATTTGTATGAGTAGTTTATCTTGTGGGGGAAAAGGATGAACGAGGGAAAACCTTATTTGCAAATGTGGAGAGGGGTGTGGGTATCTTTTTGCAAAATTGCCATAGTTTCCTCCCTATCCGTCAGATATAGATCGGACGGCCTATATTGCAGGATGGCAGGCACACGATCATCACCGACAATGCTTTTTATAAGAGTAGGGATAAAAATAGAGTTGGTGATGATGGTGGGCTAGCCATCTTGCAATGTAGGTCGTCCAATTTATATCTGACGGATAGGAAGGAAAATATGGCAATTTACCCACACTCTTCACCACATTTGCAGATTAGGCCTTCCCTCGTTCATCCTTTTCTCCCACGAGATTTTGATGTTCTGTGCAACGCACGGGCATCTTGCTAGTAAGAGTAGAAATTAGACATATACCACTTGTCGAATCTTGAAACCAACAACATGCCTCCCTTATCTCATCAAAACCGCCAAAGGAATATATTTTGAGTGAAACATAACATATTTTTAGTGATATACGTATTTCAAAACTAGACTTTTTTTCTATCAAATCGGTGAATATGTATTAATCTACTTTGATCGTGTGGCAACGCATTGGCACATTGCTAGTAGTTATTATAATTTTTTGGACACCAGACAAATGGTGGAGTACATATACGAAGAGAAGAGGCGCACGCACGCACTCGGCCTCTCGCTGTCTCGCACACATGAGTGTTACGTAAAGGCGACATTAACAAATAAACCCTAAAACCCTAAGTGCATGATTGCTGCATTCGCGGGTACAAGGTACGTGGTGGAGCACCTTTGTAGGAGTTGATGGTCGGGACCACAGGTGAAAGACTTGGACCGCGGTGGCTCGCCAGTTACCACAGACCGAGTAGCCACGTTTAAAATATCGTTTTTTAGCGGGGTTAAGAGTTCCGATTTTAAATGGCACGTTATAAGTAGTAAGTAGTTTTTAGAACGATTGGTATGGAGCGAAAATGGAATTCATAGTACTAGGTACCTCCTTGGCGTACGGTTGTATGGGTTTATGTTACGAGATGTTGAACCTGGTAGTTCTAGGGAAAATACTATGGTTTAGATTTAGATGCTGGTTTTCAGTAATCGGAAGGGGAAACCCTTCTTTGATTAAAAAAAACTACTACCTCCATTCTGGTTTACTAGTCCCCATCGTACTTTGGGTCAAAGTTTGTCCACGAATTTTACTTGTAAAATGTGAATGGAAAATGAGATTTTGTTATACCCAAACAAAAAAGGACTAGAGGGAGTGATTGCTCTGACACGGACGCGACCTCTCATAGCGCAGGCATTGAACCGGCGCGCCGGCCAAGAGGGCCGCACTCACTGCAGGCCTGGCTAAGCACGCCTCCTCGCCGCGTGCAACCAGCTTAAGACTGCTCCGCCTGCCTTTATTGAATCCGCGCGTGTGCCGGCAACACGTCCTTCCGCGAGCCGGCAAGCATTTTAGAACACAAAAAATGACTAAAATATAATTAATTTACGCATGGTCTTGACTTGTTATGCTCGCACTGGTAGCAGGAACTAGTAGAGGTTTTTCTTTATTTATAACTCTCCTCACATTTTTTTGGCTTTGAAGTGAATCATGGTTGTGGACATTATGTATGAATGTGCAGATATCTGTGAACATGAGTTTGATGTGGAAGTTGGACTTGAAATGTCGGGCTTGCGCGTGAACTATACCATGTCCAATGCTTCGTCTGTTATTGTTTGGAAAGTAATTGCTGTTATTACATGACCCGAAAAAAAACATTTTGTGCCACATCAGTAGATGCACAGACATCACAACAGCCATGCTGACTGGATAAACATTTGAACCTAGCTATTATGAAGGAAATTTTGTATTGACAACAGTTTTAGATAGAAGGAGACGCCTGGCCTGCTCTGCCTCTGCTAGCTTATTTCTGGATTCTTCCATTTCTTCTTTGGCTTGGGTGAAGAGAGCATCTGATTGCTACTTTCGCTTCTTCAGGAACTCAGCTACATTCTCAAGGGCTGCTGCACGCTTTCTTTCAGCCTTTACTAATGCCACGAGGACACGAACAGCTGACGACTCCACCTGGCTTGTGTGTAATCCAGCATCATCTGGGAATTTGCACCTTGTGTCTAATCCAGCGTCATTAGGGAACTGGCACCTTGTGTGTAATCCAGCCTCATTTTGGAAACATGATCTCGAGGTTGACCATACTTCCCTCCTCGCAGGAACTACATCCTGACATGAAGTTACTTCTTTTTTAGATAAATAATCAGAGAAACCTAGATCCATTTAGTAGAAGCCAGATAAACAGAACTCGGGAAGTGAATTCAAAAGGAAAAGAAATATAAAAAAAGACTACACGGTGAGAACACCCACTTCCTACATCAAGTTAAAAACGAAAGCATTAGGACAATTAAGACTCTTCTTATAACACATCGAAGAACACCACGCTTGAGAGAAACAGAAACTACAACATATACACATCGAAGAACACGAGACTAAACAAAAGTAATTGAAAGGGTGTTACTTACCAAAGCTCGTTTTATAGGTTCGGTGCAGCTCCTCTTTAACTTGCCATGCTCCTTGAAGATGTCCCGAATATCCCGTGTTTGGTCTTCATTGCTCCTCTGCATGTTCACACTCGTGGTTTCAAAATCTCAACATGGCAAGAAAAATACTACTAGTAATACTCGCGCATCTTGTGGGCAACATTAAAGCACTCGTCTGCCATGTTAGAGCATCTCCAACAGAATCGCAATGCATGGCGCTTTGAAAAAGCATTTACTTTGCTGAGATCGAGAAGTAGATACTAGAGAGTAGAGGATAGTTCTCAGCATAGATAGATACAAAAAAGATAATTCAACTACTCCTCGTCGTCCGACTGCTCCTCGGTGATGTCCTCCTCCGATGTCTGACTGTAGGCGTGAAGATACCGATCGTCGTCGGATTCCCAGGGCGACGCTGCTCCTAGCCTCATGTTGAATTGAGCATCCGCTTTTCGCCTACGCTTGTCCTCGCGATAGGCGGCTTGCTCCGCCCTCCTCTTATCCCTCTCCGCCCTCCTTTGCGCGTAGAACTCGCGCTCGTTGATGATGTCCTGCGGGAAGTGTTGGTGCCACAGCACAATGGCTTCCTCGTCCATCTCGGTGATGCCAAGACGGTGCTCCCACCTGCGGTTGTCGGGACGATCCTCGTCGGTGCTAAGCCGCGGCAGAGGCGCGAGCTCCTACGCCCGCTCCCACGTCGGCACATTGGGGAAGTTCAATGTTCTATGAGGCCACCGGAGGCGCGACGCCGCCGCGTCATACGCGCGGGCGGCCTCGGTGGCGGTGTCGAAATTGCCGAGGCCGAGGCGCATCCCGCGGAACCGGATCTCGGCGGAGAAGCCGCTGGAGGGGCGCGCATGGACGCTGAGGTATCCCCAAGTTTCCCGGTGACGCGGCGGCATGGTGGCGCGGCGGCGGCGAGGCGAAAAAGAGCGGGGAGAGAGCGGCGGTGAGGCACAGAGCGGTGACAAGGCACAGAGCGGTGGGAGGGCGTTGGATTTTATAAAGCGCGCCGGACACCGCGCGCCAAAATTAGCGCACGCCCGACCACTTTTTCCCGCGAGCGCGCGATCCTTTCCCGACGTCTCTGCTATCTCTACTCTCTTCTCTACGGTTATATTTATTTTATATTTTATATTTAATATTTATCTCTACTTCCTTTACTGTCTACTTTTTTTCTCTATACTTTTTGTCTTGCAATATAGGCCGTCTGATTTATATCTGACAGATAGGAAGGAAACAAATGGGAGTTTTGCAAAAAGATACCCATACCCCTCTCCAGATTTGCAAATAAGGCCTTCCCTCGTTCATCCTTTTCTCCCACAAGATAAACTACTCATACAAATGCATCTTGATGCGTGCAATGCATGGGCATCTTGCTAGTTCTAAAAACCTTTCCATCATTTGCCACACTGCTGGTTGCAGATGAAAAACCTACCCAAGCACAGCGCGATATAGGAGCGACGCACAATTACAAGCTGATGTTCTGTTGGACAATGGAGGCTATAACCAATTACTTTTATGGGAACAATAGCACCCAGGAAAATTGAAGGGTAGGTATGAACAAAATTGGAACTGCACATGTACTGCTAAGTGATTCAATACACACATTACCAATTGAGGAGGAGAACGATGGTCGCGGCGGCCTCTGTGAATCATGGTCGGCAACGGGAGTCAGTTCATTGTCCACGACGGTGGTACTTCTGCGCTTGGCGTCGGCTTCCGGGAAGCAGATCCGAGACCGTGGAAGACGATGCCGGGGAAGAGGCTCCATCTACGATGACGACGGTGGACCGGCTCCAGTGTGGCGTACGAGGTCGTCGATGAGGCAGATGCACTGCGGTGGACGAGTGCGCCGATGTAAAGGGGAGGAGCACAAAGGCTGCGGTGTCGTGGAGAAGTCTATTTTGCGGTGGGGATAGAAAATGGGGAGTATTCAAGTGTACTACTCTGGGTGCCGGGGTGGGGCTGGCTGGGTAGGGTGAACCTGAAGTTACGAAAATAGCCCCCTACCAAGCGTCGTACGTAGGCCTGTTCCGAAGGCTATGATGGTAACTTCCCACTGCTCGAATCAGGGTCGCGGGAGATTTTCCCGCCGACCTCAAAATTTTGTGACACTGGACTCCCCGTGTGGCGTGTTGAGTGATTCGGCTAAGAAACTAGCGAGTAGTAGTAGTAAACTCTGCATATTAGGTTTGACCTAAGTCAAACTTCCTAAAGTTTGACCAAGTTTATATAAAAATATAAACATTTACCATAACAAATATGTATGATGTGGAAGTACATTCAATAATGAATCTAATGGTATTTATTTGTTATTGTATATGTTAATATTTTTTGTTATAAGCTTTCTGGGAGTTTACAAAACTTGACTTTGACCAATGCTAATACGTGGACTTAAATAAAAACGGAGGGAGTACACATTTGTTTTCTTAGTTTGTAGTGAACTAATCATTTGTTGAAATTGTGAAATAAATGTATTAGGCTATTGACTTCGAATGTAATGATCTATACAATTCAATAGTTACAATCATTGTCGAATCCCAAGATGTATACAAGGTCTATAGTACTTCAGAACATGCTCAAACTCGCATAATCCCAGTCAAATGACAATCTAAATGCATTTCAAGTTATTACTTTGTAGGATGCAACAAAAACAACCAAAACTCTACATCAGCCATTATAGAAGCAACATTTTGACATATCCCATTGTGCGAATGAAACGTGCAGAGAGAGCTTTTGAAGATGGAGCAGATAGGGCGGGAAAGATTGTATGTATGTGGACGAGAGAGTAGGAGACAAACCTAACGAGACACACACAAAGAGAGAGAGAGAGAGAGAGAAAGAGAGAGGAAGAAGTTAGGTCTCTGAGAAAGATGGAGACCTGTAATATACGTGATTCTGTATACGTGGAAGGAGAAGAGACAACATGTTTGATGAGAGAGCTGGAAAAACATGGACGAGAGGGGAAGGATCTCATGGGTTGAGGGATTGACAATTTTGTGCGGGGGAGAGAGGCGTTGGTAATTTTGTGCAAGAGAGAGAGGGTGGGGGGAGGAGTCAGTCAGCCGTCGTCACATCACCCTGCTTCCAAATGACCCCGCATTATCTAGCGCGGTGTGGTCGCCGTCTTCGATCTGCTCGATGCCCTCTTTGAAGATTGAGGTGTTGTGCATGTTTGGGTGCAAAGAAGCACAAGCGAGAGTGGTCGCCGTATAACCTTGGATGGGGATGAATTGTGTGCTCGGGGGAGTGTGTGTGTGTGTTGTGTTGCGTGCGTGCGTGCGTGTGTGTGTGTGCGTGCGCGCGCGCGCGTGTGTGTGTGTGTGTGTGTGTGTGTGTGTGTGTGTGTGTGTGTGTCAGATATTGAGCGAAAACAAACCTAAGGAGAGAAATAAGTATTCACGAAGAGACTGCGCAGGCCCTTAGGTGGGCAGGGGACGAGTGAGGGTGTCAAAATGTGCGCGTTGATGCATATGTTGCATGCGATCGTGCGAGGGACGGACGAATCAAGAGAGATGGTTGTTGTGTTATGGATGCTCCTCTCTCTCTCTCTCTCACACACACACACACACACGCAAGTGAACCAAAAGACCGTTCTCTCATGTATACACAACGTATCGGCATCTATCTATGTCTCACTCATGCATGATCGTTTGCACATTCACACCTCTCTATGTCTGTATCACACGCACACCGTCTCCACATTGCCCTTCCGCCACAACACACATATGGACACATGCACACGTTCTCTCTCAGTCACACACACACAAAATAAGTATTAAAAAAACTAGGGTGCACCTAAAACGTCCAAATCCAAATAAACACAAACTGGAGCTAAATTCAAATATATGGAAATATTGCAGCGTCAAGAACTTTCCTAGGAAAAAATAGTTGAGTAATATTCGAGGATTGTTTTCACACACGCAAAAAGGTTCGGTGGATGTCCTTCGAGCACGACACGGTGACGCACCGTTCGATCGACTGCGCGGCCGCGGTTCACGCGCTTGCACAGGATTTCGTATCGTGGCTGTGGTACTAACTTCAAAATAAATAAATAATAAAAGCGCTGCCTAAGTCTAATGTTTACGTGTACTAGTACGGTTTTCTTTTAAGTTTGACCAACCTCATATAAAACTAAAGTAAGCTCCCATACGCGCACTCATCAATATGCCGCCGCCGCCGTTGCGCATGCCGGCGCCCGCCTGCTCCGGCCAACAATTTCTCGCCCATCACCACTGTGTCACCGACATCCCTGTGCCATGAAGCCGAAGGCTCGCCCGCTCACGTCGTCTGCAGTCCCTCCTTGCCATGTCACCGCGTTGCCAAGCACGCGAGCAGCTGGTGGAGCCGCGTCTATGCACGCAACATACGAAGAGGAGGACGAGCGCGAGCTCCAGCACGCCGGCGAGGAGGAACTAGCGTGTCATTGTCGTCTCCGCCCGCGTGGAGGAGGCACGCATGGTGGCTGTCACGGCGGAAGCCGGTCGCGCGCGCGTCGAGCCCGCAAACCGGGTGCGGACGCGGAATCTACCTTCGAGACCTTAAATGCCACATGGATACTGCAATCTGAAGGAGCAATTTGGGTCAGTCGACTCATGTGAGCCGTTTGATGCAACATGGATGGCTAGAAGGGCTTCTTCCACCTCTTATGTCGTCTTCTTCCTTCGCTGCGTCGAACTTCTTTCACAAATCGACTGGCCCAAATTATACTACTAGTACGGATGTATTAAGTACAGTGGGAACACGAAGGTACGAGCAGTAGTACCAACTGCAAGAAGAACAGTAGTAAGACATAGTACTAGTACTACTCTACGTACTAAACAGTTCAAATAATGAGAAAGAACATCAACATAGTTCTGCTGGGGCCTCAGCACAACACACCCTTGAAAATAAACTAAGCAACTAGTCAGCTTGACACTGCAGTAGAACCAGCATGAGCGACGGCACTGCCACCTACTCGGAGTCCTTGTCCACGTCCTCGACTTCGTCCTCGTCCCTCTTCCTCTTCCTCTTCGCCGACGCTTCTTTGCTTGAACCGGACACTGGGCTCTGCTTCTTCATCCAACCCATGTAGATATTTAAACAAAGGTAGGCATCCATTGCTGCGTACAGGATGTGATCTTCATATAATGTCTTCGACTCCCATGCATGATGAAACTCGTGATGAGGTTTCTTCAGTTTAGCGTACGAAGGATCAATCATGGCTGCTGCCAGGGTCAGCATTGAAGGTTGAGAGGAGGACACCAGGCTTGACTTCTGGAGATCGAAGGGCTGACCTACAACGAGACCTATCCGACGCAGGACTTCTTTATCGTTCTTAAAGCCTACAGTAACAAATTTCACTCTTTTGTCCTTAAAATCCTGGCACTCAACATCGGCATGGCATATGTGGTAGACCAAGCAAACGTTATGTACGCAAACCTGGATCATGGCAGGCTTCTTCTTCTCTTTGTCCTTTAGATCCTTCTCTCGTCCCACGACTGTGGTGTACTCAACATCTAGCCCAGCGACCCACTCATCCGTTGAACTGTTGAACATGCGTAGGAAGCGAGCAAGCCATGCTTTCACCGTCGCGGATCACGTGTGTAGATGACGATGAACTGATCGCCGGTGATGGCTCTAACCTGGTACTCAGCGGCGACCATGGAGATTTGGGAGGCCATGGATTTTGGAGGAGGGTTAGGAGACGTTGAACTGTTGTACCCCGCAAAAACTGGGAGCGAACTAATGTGAAAGGACGGGACGACTGGGAGCGAACTGTTGTGAGGTAGAAGACGGGGACGAGTAGGGCGTACGAATGGCGTGGGGTTGCTGGCTTGCCCGGTGGATAAACGGCTGCAAGCCCCCAAAGAGTTCTCGAGAACTATGCAGGACCCACTAGATGTCATGTCTACTAGACCCATATCGTAGGCCTGACGGTATAGCTTCTGCCTGTTCGCACGCCATGCCGGCGCGTGGATGTAATTTCACTTAATTCTGTCAATCGTCACGCCTCCCACGACCTTCGCCTCCCTCGCGTGGTCGCGCCCTTTGAGACTTCGACCGGCTAAAAATGAGCAATTTTTTTGCCTACCCCGCATGCATGATACTCCCTCTGGTCCTTTTTACTCCCGTCAACCGTTTGCAAAGTGTTTGACCAAATATATACTTTTTTTAAACACCACCTTATATTAATTAACCAGCCACACCAGTACACTCATTCGATACAATACTCACCACACAGGGCGGTACGTTATTTACAAGGATACCATCTAATCTATTTTCAAAGCTATACTTAGCGATTAAGTGTGCCACCTTATTGGCCAAATGGCTAATCTTTGACAATTGAAGATTGTTGATCAACTTCGAGATGCTCAACGCTTCCATCTTCAGGTCATGCATAGCAGACCTGTCATAGTCCCCCGATGCAAGAGACGCTACCACAAAAGCGCAATCAGTCTCTAAAATTACAGGATTATGAAGAGAAATACCTATGTAGAGACCGTCAATGCAAGCCCTAAGCTCCGCTTCCTCCACGCTTTGACAGGCATCAATGAAATCCCACGACCAAATTTATACTAAAAATATCAATATCTACAATACTAATTATAATGGGTATAAGAACTATGTTTTATAATTAGTGTAAAAATATTGATTTGATATTGTGAATGTTGATACTCCCTCCGTCTAGGTGAGTAAGTCATCTTAGGCTGTGCACCGTGACCAAGGAGGAGGGGAAAATGAGAGACATTAATGTTTATTTGCTAATTAAATAGTATTGCATGCAATGAACTAACCACTGCATGTCATGTTTGATAGTCTCAGGTCATTAAAAGCATGCACACCCTCATCTCTTATTGGTTGATATGTCAAGAAACAAGAAACAAGGTAGAAGTTAATGCACCGCGCCTACGTGTTTTGGGATTATTTGGTTTTCGTAAGATGACTTACACACCTAGCTATTAGAGTACCACTACCTCCCTTCTAGTTTAAAGGGCTCGACTCAAAAATTTCACCTACTCTTAGCAAGATAGTAGAGGCGGTGGAATAGTTTTTGAAGTCAGCAAAAGTACTCAACTAATGCTGTCGTTCTTCACAAAAAATGTGTTTACCAATGCATGCATGAACACTAGTTAGTCTAACCCCCCCTCTCTTCTTTAATTCTTTGCCACATCAGCATGTTTGCTATTCCCGTGTACCAGCTAAGATACCACCATCATGGCCATCCTTAATCATCGCATGCAATAATTTAGTGCACCTTGAAATATGAACATGTGTGGCGCGTGTATGTTTTTAATGACTTGAGATTATACCTAGCCCGACATGCAAGATGACTTATTATGCACCATTCCCCATACCTGCAGGAAGCCCGTTCGTCTCCAAATCTTTTCCTCTCCATGTGTGGAAACAATATGCCTGCCAAACTCTCCTTCTCCCTCCGGCGGTCCCACCACTCCACCCCGTGTGAAAAAATCTGCATGCATGACTCTCCTCCCCCCACGCTCGTCCAATCCGTTGTGACCAGCAATATTTCCACCCCTTCGCTCCCTCGTAATTTACTCCAACAAATATGCCCACGTAGCTTTTACTTAACTTCAGGTGAATTGTGTCACTGACATACGGGCCCAGCAGTGTACTGGCCCACATGTCAGTGATGCAACTGGACCTGCAGTTAAGTCAGTGCAGCTCAGTCCATATCTTACGTAGGTGTGCCATTGCTCGCTATAAATACTGCGCCTCCCATGACATCGCTATCTCCTGCCCCTCTCCTCCCCCTCCCTCTCACGTCGACCACCATGGCATCTCCCCTCCCAAGCCCTAGGAGCCCCTCGCTGCATCGCGCGGACGGTCACGCGTCGCCTTTCCGTTCCTCGCCGCCACTAGTCGAGGAGGACGCACCGGCGTTCTGCTCCTCGCCACTACGCGACGCGTCGTCGTTCCGTTCCTCGCCGCCACTAGTCGAGGAGGACGCGTCGGCGTTTCGCTCCTCGCCGCGACGCGACTGGTCGCCGTTCCGTTCCTCGCCGCCACTAGTTGAGGAGGACGCGTCGGTGTTCCGCTCCTCGCCGTGACGCATCGAGGTGGACGCGTCGGCATTCTCAATCTCGCCGGCACGCGCGTTGGAGGACGCGTCGGCTCCCCGCTACGAGGAGAACGCCGCGCCGCCCGACGAGCCCCCCCAGCCTTGAGGAGCTTTGGAAAGAAATGGATGTCGCCTTGTGGGAGGCTTTGCCTCCAGCAGAGCACGCAAAAATAGAGGCGGAGAAGAAGGCCGAGGAAGAGAAGCGCACCGGGCAACAAGCTTTCTGGGAGATCTATGTCGCGTCCGAGAGAGTCAAGCAATTGGTTCTTTGGCAGAAGGCTCGTGCGAGGGCCGCGAGGGTGGTGGAGGACGCCCGTGCCGACGCCCTGAGTGCAGTCGGGCCCAAGCGCCTCATCTACGCTTGGCGGTATGTGGACCGGGTGCACGCTTACAGCCAGGAGGAGTACCTGTTGGCACCGGATCACCACACCGGTGAGATCACGCTCGCCCGCCGGCAAGCCGCCAATCATCACCTCGCGAGTTGCGAGGCTGAGGAAGAGGCGTTGTGTTGGCGCGCTGGGAAATGGCCGCGCACCAGGGCACTCGTGGCGCGCCGCAAGCGCTCCTACGAGCGTCGTGGCTTTTAGGAGGAGTATAATTTTTGTTCCGTAAGGCGATCTCATTAGTTTTGGGACGCAAATGATAAATCCCAAACGTTCAGGAATTTTTAGTGTCCTTAATTAAGTATGTAAAAGAGAAAGTTTGGAAACATTGTGTATTATTACGCATTTTGCAAGTACGTGCATATAGCACAAACTTTACTATATACTATCGGACTACACGTCTCTCTCGATATATGCTTGCAGACTGTGCTACTCCCTCCGTCCAGGTCAATAAGTCATCTTTGGTTGTGCACGGTGACCAAGGAGGGAAGACTTGTACACCTAGACGGAGGGAGTACTACTATTACTTATGTACGTGCAAATGCACGTTTGAACATTACGATGCGGTTTTTGTAAAAGTGGAAAAACAGCACTAGTCAAGCGTGTGAAACGATTCAATGCAAAACAAATGCAAAAATGCTCGTTTGATTACTTTTAGCTTCCTTCTCTGTGGTTATTTCTCTGTGCACCATGACCAAGGAGGAGGAGAAAACGAGAAACGTTAATGTTTATTTGCTAATTAATAGTATTGCATGCAATGCACTAACCACTGCATGTCGTGTTTGATATCTCAAGTCATTAAAAGCATGCACACTCTTTATCTCTTATTGGTTGATATGTCAAGAAACAAGAAACGAGGTAGAAGTTAATGCACCGCGCCTAAGTATTTGTGGATTACTTGGTTTTCGTAAGATGACTTGCACACCTAGATGCACCGCGCCTAAGTGTTTTGAGTAACATTTTATCAGTTAAATCTTTGGTCAAAATTTAGCACAAATTACAATGGTGAGGAATAAACCAGGACGGAGTAGTAGTTTAGAAGCCCAAATAAATGAGTGAGGCACCTTATTGTTACTCTCCACTTTGACTAATCTTGTGGGAAAAGCTGGGGAAGCCGCCAAAAGAACTGGCCCTAGGAGTAGTAGCTACGGATCGAGCGTGGGAGATGAACCGGAGGAAGTAAATGCAGAGAGATGAAATGCAAAAAAGACGGAGGGATGTGATGGTTGCTTGTCCGTTTATTTTACCAGGCCATTTATTACTAGGAGTGGTTGGGTTCTGTGATATGATGGCTTTACTGCCGCGCCACGAGCGGGGTGAGAAGTGAGACTCCCGTGCAGCGCCGCCCTCTACACTTTTACTACATCGGTCGTGGTTTATTAGTCCCCCATTGAATTTGACTGAAGATTTAACTGACAAAATGTTAGTGCATGTCAACAAAAACTATATCGTTGGATTCGTATTTGAACATAGTTTTGAATGATATAATTTTAGGTGACATGCATCAGTATTTATCGTACTATATATAATGTTAGTTCAATTTTTGGTCGTACTAATCTATAGTAGTAAGGTGCCCGTGCGTTGCACCGAAGAGTGAAATGCATTGATCGGGGAGTTGTTTATTTTGACAAAGGATGTGGGGGTCATCTCATGTGTAATGGGTATCGATAGGTTTCTTCGGATATTATCTCATCTCTAGAGCTCACAAACATCCGGGTGAAATAGATAAAAAGGTATCTTTTGCAAACAAAAGCGTTCAACTATTCAACCTGCATCCAAAACTTGTGAGGAAATAACACTTATTGTGCTTTGCAAGAAATGATCTTTAAGAATTAGTTTTTGAGTATCGATTGTTATACATGTTGGCTACAGATGACATGGCACTTTCTTATAGTCAACAGTTGTCTATACTATTAAGTAATATTAACCATGCCCTTATACACCTAGACGGAGGGATTAAATCAGGATGACTTGCAAGGGGGCAGAGGAGATGTACGAAATGGTTCATCATAAGTCTTTCACTAGTACTATAGTAAAAATTCATACATGGAAGATTCTAGACTAAACCATAAACGGATACACTTTTATTCATGCGCGATACTCCAATAGAGCAAGATCCTGCATGGAAGTCTCCACATGCTTAGACAGCGGATTACATTGAGAGAAGACTAATGATCAACATTTAACTTGATAATGCGTATTTTTTTAGAAGAACAGGGAGGCTCCTCCCCGGTTCCATTATCAAATGAAACCCAAAGTGTCTTACATCAGCTCACTGAGAGGAGCAGTTCAAAGGAAGGACTGCGGCGAAAGCCACTCAGGTTTAACGACAAGCTTACAGAATCAAAAGCGGCAAAGACACGCGCCATAAGCGCCCACACACACACTACATGTTTTCTAAGTGCACTTGATAATGCGTATGTCCAGGTGAACCTCCCTGGAGCCCCTGTGCACCGAGTCGGTGGGTAAAGGATAGAACGGATGCCATGGGTTTTCCAAGTCCACATTGGCGGGATAGTCCCAGCTCCTCAGATTCCAAGTCTGTCCGATGAGGCCGGTTTCGCCGCCCACGTGACCCGTAGGGGTAGTAACATTGACCTTGCACCCGTACATCTGCCTCGTGTCAGTGTCAGTGTCAGCGGCGACGCCCCTGACGCACGCTACAAAGACGGGGCGGCGGCCTGCGCGGGCCTCGCCGATGCCCACGATCAAGAGGAAGACGCTGTCGTCCTCCTCCGAGACTAGCAGGCGGCGGTGATCCTCCAGCGACTCCGACATGGTGAATCGGTAGCACGTGTCGTACTTGATGTTCTCCGCTAAGGGCCAGCAGTGACCGCTGCACGCATCCGTGAGGTGATGCACCATGTCCGCCGGCGAGCCACAAAACGGCATCGGGCACTCATAGCAGTGGATGAAGGGCTCCTTGGAGGCATCGACCAGGATGTCCATGAAACGGGAGTGGCTGTAGGGGACGTTGCGCCAGTTGAATATGTGAGCAAGTTACTACGAGATTTAATCCGAATAAGCACAAAATAAATCATGACGGCTATAACAGAGATGAAACTAATCATGTGGACTAGCATAGTAGTAGGATACAGAGTAGAAACATGAATTCTACCACGATTTCGAAGAGGAAGAACAGAAACACATACGGTGCAACGGGAGCAGCAACGTTGGCGTTGAGGTTGTCGCCCATGTCATTGAGGAAGAGGTTGCCGAAGTCGTCGTTGGTGAAGTCATGGCTGCCAGCAGTCGCGAGAGTGCGCTCCACAAATTTCAATAGCGCCCACCGAATGGAGCGCAGGAGGGAGTGGCTGTAGGGGGGGGGACGTTGCGGCAGCCGAATGGAGCGCAGGAGTAGCACACGAAGCAGTAGATGGTGTCCTTACTAGTACTCCCTAGTCTCTATCTATCTATATCTATATATATCTACTCTTATAGAAAACCAAGTTGGTGATGATGGTGTGTCGTGCAATGCACGGGCATCTTGCTATTTTTTTGCATATAAGTCCAAACACCACGTAGACACGGTCTTTGAGCACGGTTCGTAGTCGTTCCACGATCGGGCATTGAAGTTTGTAACTATTTTAGATTAGAATATACTACTCCTCCGGTGCTAGTAGTAGAACAGAGTCCTACTCTACTACTCTACTCTAGCAAGCTAGGGCATAGTACTGTAGTAGGTACTGTAGGGAGTACCAGTATTGTGATCACTCAAGCAAGTTGTCTGGCATGATATGACCCTACGCTGCTGGTATGTGTCTCGTAAGTCAAGCGGCGTGCTATAGTCATCATCACCTGTCCACTTCCTGCAGCACATATTCGCTTCTCCATCTTTGTTCGCACATAATATCGTCCAAGCTTCCATCCCCGCTAAGGCGCCTCCCCGCCTCGTCCGGAACCCAAGCACTAATAATGGAGAACCGAGCAGCATCCGCCGAAAGAGTGGCTGGAATTCGCTCCCCACAGAGGTAATCAAGCTCATTGTTTCGCGTGTGGACAATCTCAGTACCATGCCGCTCGCCGCGTGCTCGTCGGGGCTGTACCGTTTACTCAAAGCCCTCAGGTCGGAGCTTTTTAAGCCAGCTCCTTGCTTGCTGATGCCGCCTGATCTTCAGAAATGGCGTGTCACACAGCATAACGATCGTAGGGTGGCGAGCATCAACCCCCTTCACTGCGATCCGATCCCCGTCAGCCTCAGCTACATTAACGGTATGTACTGGGTCGGCATGAACACGTCTTGGATGGTGCTCGTCGACGGTCGCGGCAGCTGGATGCTCGTGGAGGTCTACACCCGACGATTGATCCCCCTTCCTTCGATTAACACTGCACTGCTTTGGCGCCGCGGCCCAGAATACTCGGAATCTTACAATAGCCAACATGATACCAAGTTTGATTTGCTCAAGGTTGTAATCTGCCAAGTGCCCACAAGATCTGGGAATTATAAAGATTTTAGGATAATTGTGTTCTTCAACCGCGGTCTCGCCTATCTGACAGGTCACTGCGGTAAGTGGATAAATCTGCATGTCCATCGCAGGATCATACATCCTCCATGGTTCTATGATGCCATTGAACACAAGGGCTTCATTTACGCTGTCGACTCCTTCTATGGCTGGACGTATTGCTGGCCTACTCCAGTCATCGCTACAAACGGCTGTTACAACAGTATGTTACTTTCTTATGATATCATGATGGCTTGCTTATATTACTGTCAACATTTACTGAAAAAAATATTCATGCTCATAACATGCTGTTCTTAAGATTGACTAAATCAAGAGGCCTTTTTTATTTGACTCCAACTTGATATGATGTTGTAGGCCGCCTGGTGTCCCTACCCTTCCTAATCCCAGAACCTTTCAAAGAAAAGCGGCATGGCAGTTGCAGGTGGTTCCTGGCTCTATCAGACGATGGCGAAAGATTGATCATCGTTCGCACGTACCGGACGTGTTGTTTCGCGGAATACAATCACAGCCACTGCAAGGTCTTTGAGCAGGATCCCAGCTTCTCTGGGCCTTCAGGAATTTTTGACTAGAGGTTGGTAAGTAGCCTTGGCACACGCTCTCTGTTTGTCGGACTGAATTATCCAATTAACCAGGACATAACCGACGGCAAGGATCATGATGGCAGCGCGGTTTCGTTCATCAGGCAAAACTATGTGTACACAGCGTACCATGCGTCTCTGCATGCACCATACCCTGATATGTGCCGCCAGTATCAGACTTCGACCTGCTGGCTGGAGTTTCCCCCGTCAGGCACCCATCTGGTTCAAGCTGTCAGCCAATCTCCACAGCTTAATAAATAGTAACGTCTAACTGAGCCAGTTAGTTAGATGCGTACACTTGGTGTAGTAGGATCTTTATTTACTTTGATGCATACACTTGTTCTTTTTTGGTAGCCCTTTTGTAATGATGGCTGATGTTTGGTTTGGAAGAGAGAGCTGCGTCTTCACTCTTCTGGCCTGCTTACTTCTTCTGTTGCACCCATCGCTCTGGTTGTTGTTGTTGCTGTTTTCAATGTACAATCAGTAGTATATTTCGTCTGTTGGTTGAATATAAATGTGTTGTTAGAATGACAAACACAATGTTTTGGAAGTCGTTGCATGGTTCGATCCTTTAGTGCCCCGTACCGTACGTAGCTCATACTATTTTTCGTACGGAACACATTTTCCACTTGTTGATAACATGCAGCCAACTGATGAAGGCCCAATAGAGAAGCACATAATTAACTGGAAGGGACGCTCTCACATGAATCCGGCCCAGGTACATGCTCATGGTCCCCTAAACATAAATAAGTAAATAAATAGATAAAGCTAAATGCTCATGCACTAGTTCTTTGGGAAAATAGGTAGCCCAGTATTTCTTTTTGAAGAATACCCAAGCTAGGCCTATTTGTTTTCTCCGAATTACTGGGTTGCAAATCTTTCAAGACGAGCAAATGGGATATTAGTTTTTTTTTTATTTTGTTCTTCACTGATATCTTATACGTATTTCATTGGATTTAACATGACATAGTACTAACTTATTTTTGAATTTGTTTTAGTATGGCTATTAATTTTTGGATTAAGAATATTTCGTTCCCCAGCAAAAATTTCCCACATATTTAGTTAATTTTTTGACCCTGGTACTGACCAGAAAATGGCCGGCAATTCTAAAAATGGAAAACGGGCTGCAATAAATTCCATATGAATTAGAAAATGAGTAAAAGTTATAAAAATAATAGCAAATGGGTTGTACACGCCACAGATTTCGAGGCTGACTTATTTACGCAAGGCTTTGTCAGTGAACACACGATTCTAGCCGCCGTGCTTCTTCAATCTCTGATCTTCCTGCTCCAGCTGCCTAAACTAGCGCCGGCGGGACTGCCTACTCCCTCCTCTTGTGGCCTGCTGTGATGCCGCACAGGCTTCCCCGGCCCACCCTACTCCCTCCGCTGGTCTGGCCGCACGCAATCAACTGCCTCCTTGTTACGCGAAAAAAATGATTCCTCCCACTGACATCTGGGGCGCACCGGTTGGGAGGCTGACCTGTGGGCCTACTACATTGACACGTACGCAGGGCTTGTCAACTTAGTCAACAAACGATTCTAGCAGCAGTAACCATTGGATTTGAATCAAACGGTCCTGCTGCTTCTTCAATCGCTGCTCTTCTTGCACCGGCCGCCAAAACCAGCGCCGGGGAGACCGCCTGCTCCTGCCTCCAGTGGCCGGCTGTGCTGCCATTGAGGCCTCATCGCCCTACTACTCCCACTGCTAGCCAGGCCCTGCGGCGACGGCAGCCTCACACCGTAGTCGAACCATTGAACCCTGGTACTCCTCTCTGCGTGGGCATCCAATGCCGCGTCTTCCCCGGCTCCGCGTCGTCCCCTTCCTAGGCCTCGTCGTCGTCCACCGCCTTGGTGCTCTCGGCGCGGCGTGGTCAATGTGGTCAACAACATTCCATCGGGAGAGTATTGTACATGTAGAGGCTAACAGCTGGGTCCATGGCCACAACCCAGTTTTTTTTGTGATTTGCCAAGTAAGTCGCTTTGTCAGGCCTGTTGGGCTACAAATCTTTCAAGACGAGGAGAGCTTTCATTCGGCTGGCTGAGAAAATGGCCCATCAGTAATGACAAATGGGCTGTACATTTTTAAAACACATCAAACCGACAGTTAGTTTCAAATATCTTTTTTTTCATTTCGAGATTTTAAATTACATTAATTTTTATGCGTGGAGAATTTGTTGGATTTTATATTGATATACATTTATTTTTAAAATTAGTTTGAATGTGAGTCGAAATTTCGGGATTAAAAATAGTTCGGACCACACCGAAATATGCAAAATTTCGTAAAGTTTTTAACCGTGGCCACAAATGTGGGCTGTAATGCTAACAAAAAGAATATGGGCTCCAAAAAAACCTTAAGAATTAGCAAATGGGCTGTAAATTATTAAAAATAATGGCAGAGGGGTTGTATGTTGTTTTCCACAGATTTGAGGCTTTCCTAAAAAAAGGTTGATGCACAAGCAGTGAGTATTGGATGGCCATCCAACGGCCGTCGTGCTTCTTCAATCTCTGCTCTTCCTGCTCCAGCCGCTCAAACAAGCGCCGGCGGGACTGCCTGCTCCGTCCTCCCCGCGGCCGGCTCTGACAGCTCGGACCCACCAGTTATATCTTCGTACGCAAGGAAGTGCCTCCTTATTACGCACAAAAAAAAATGAATACTCCCCCTGTTAGCTGGGACCGAGTATAGTGGCAGGCTGACTTGTGGGCCTACTAAGTTGACGGGGACGGAGGGCTTTGTCAACTTAGGCAATATGCACGATTCTAGCTCCAGTGACCGTACGATGTCCATCCAACGGCCGTAGTGCTTCTTCAACCTCTGGTCTTCTTGCTCCAGCCGCCCAAACCAGCGTCGGTCGTGCCTCGTGCTCCTGCCTCCCGTGGCCGGCTGCGATGCGGCGGAGGCCTCACCGCCCCCTACTACTCCCACCGCTGGCCAGGCCATCCCTCTACTCACCCACACCCCCTGTTATTCTGCGGCGATGGCAGCCTCACACCGCAGCGAACCAGTGAACCCTCGTACTCCTCTACGCGTGGGCATACACTGCCGCGTCTTCCCCGACTCCGGGTCGTCCCCTTCCTAGGCCTTGCCGTCGTCCACCGCCCTGGTGCTCTCAGCGCGGCGTGGTCAACGTGGTCAAGGAACGGCTTCCATCGGACGTGGACTGTACGTGGAGAGGCTGACAGCTGGGTCCACGGCCGCAGCAAGGAAGTGCCTCCTTATTACGTGAAAAATAATTATTCCTCCACCTGATAGCGGGGACCCACCAGACGGGCCACCATATTTCGTGAAAAAAAATTCCCCCCTGACTGCTGGGACCCACCAGCTAGACCTTCGCACGCAAGGAAGTGCGTTTGGGCAAAAAAAACGATTCGCCCCCTGGCTGCTGGGACCCACCAGCTACATCTTCGCACGCAAGGAAGTGCGTTCGGGCAAAAAAATGATTCGCCCCCCTGACTGCTAGGACCCACCAGCTACATCTTCGCACGCAAGGAAGTGCCTGACAGTCGGGACCCACCTGGTCGAAGCGTATGTAGCATTGTCATTCTGGTCGCGAACGTGTACGTACATACTGGTCGTTGTAGAGGCGCGCACGTGTCGTAGTAGAGGCGCGCATGTAGCATGTACACGTACATACAGCGGCCAGGGTGCAAGAAAGAAAATACGGCCACGTATGTGTACATACGGGCGGGGTCTCGAACGCCTAGTCGTGCATACGTATAGCGAGGGCTCGTGTTCATGGGGAGGCAACAGAATGTGTTGTGTTCATGGGGAGGCAATGGAATGCGTCGTGTTCATGGGGAGGCAACGAAATGCGCCGTGTTCATCGGGAGGCAACGGAACGTGTGGGAGCCAACCGGCTTGGACGGAACAGGCGATGGAAACGAGGCCTGGCGTACACGCAGAACGGAGGAAACGGACCTCCTACGGTCGAAACGGGGGTCCTGTTGATCGGGAGGGGTGTGGTGTACCGTAGAACGGAAGAAACGGACCTCCTACGGTTGAAACAGGGGTCCTGTTGATCGGGAGGGGTGTGGCGTACCGCAAAACGGACAAAAATGACCTCCTACGGTCGAAATGGGGGTCCTGTTGATTGGGAGGGGTGTGGCGTACTGCAAAACGGATGAAACGGACTT
>NC_041389.1:121790902-121905964 GCF_002162155.2 Triticum dicoccoides
CCGGCAACGCTCACTGTTCATCCAATCGATCGGCTTCAGTTAGCAGCCGTAGCGAAGGAATCGCTCCATCGGGTTCAGTTAACAGCCATCGATCGATCGCTCAGGTTCAGTAACGCGTAGCCTGCAGTGTAATCGCTCGGGTTCAGTTAGAGCCCAACGCCTCACTCGGGTTCAGTTAGAGCCAACACCTCGCACACACGCTCGTACCTTTACGAGAGAAACGCGCATCGCTCTCCCACCGTAACCGGCAACTCCCCGAAGTTTTCCTCCCGCTTGCTTCTACCACGGTTTTTTCCATCATGGACGGCCCAAAGAATGTCATGCAGCTGCGTCTCCAGCCCGCCCAAGATGAAAAGCCCATTTTCTGTCATGATGTTTTGTCATAGAAGTAGGAGCTCACCACATCTATGATGATACCGGGTTTTGTCACAATTATCGTCATAGAAGTGTCATATGTATGACAGAAAAAAATTTCGTTCGGCCCAAAATGTCACGGATGTGTCTTTTTTTTTTGTAGTGATAGATGGGCTAGACCAAGTGTAATTAAGTGCTTGAGTATGACTCTATGTATTAAAGTACTTTATGTCATTAATCATTCTGCGCATCCAAACTTTTTCAACCAGCAATCGACTTCTACCTCCCCGTCTAGTGGCCGAGGAGTGTGATACGTCTCCGTCAGTTATATAATTTTTTATTGTTTCATGCTAATATTCTGCAGTTTTCATATACTTTTGACAACATTTTATTATTATTTTTGGGACTAACATATTGATTCAGTGCCCAGTGCCAGTTCATGTTTGTTGTATGTTTTTTTGTTTCGCAGAATATCCATACCAAATGAAGTCCCAACGCGATAAAAATTTACGGAGAATTATTTTGGAATACATGTGATTTTTGGGAAAAAGAATCAATGCAAGACGATGCCCAAGGGGGCCGCAAGCCCGGAGGGTGCCCCCCCCTCCCAGGCGCGCCTGACAGGCTTGCGGGTCCCCTATAAGGCAGTTTTACCTTAGTGAATGTTAGTAGTTGTGGATGCTTGCTAATAGTTCCAATCATAAGTGCGTAGAATTACATGTAAGGGATCGCATGCAAGCAATGGCTTCTCCCACATAAAAACTTGCTATCGGTCTAGTAACTTAGCCAATTGCTTAGGGACAATTGTGCAAATCCTACATCCAATTTTTCACACTCGCTATACTAACCTAATTGTACATTTAGTAAAACAGCGCCTAACTTTTATTTGCATGTTCTTTATTATCTTGCGAACCTATTGTCGGTGTCAAAACCGGTGGATCTCGGGTAGGGGGTCCCGATCTGTGCATCTTAGGCTGATGGTAACAGGAAGCAAGGGACACAATGTTTACCCAGGTTCAAGCCCTCTCGATGGAGGTAAAACCCTACTTCCTGCTTGATTGATATTGATGATATGAGTAGTACAAGAGTAGATCTACCACGAGATCGTAGAGGCTAAACCCTAGAAGCTAGCCTATGATGGTTATGATTGTGATCATGATCGGCCTTCTAAGGACCAACCTCTCCGGTTTATATAGACACCGGAGAGGGCTAGGGTTTACATGGAGTCGGTTACAAGGAAGGAAATACAATATCCGGATCGCCAAGCTTGTCTTCCACGCAAAGGAGAGTCCCATCCGGACACGGTACGGAGTCTTGAGTCTTGTATCTTCACGCTCCAATAGTCCGGACGAAGTATATAGTCCGGCCGTCCGGAGACCCCCTAATCCAGGACTCCCTCAGTAGCCCCTGAACCAGGCTTCAATGATGATGAGTCCGGCGCGCAGTTTTGTCTTCGGCATTGCAAGGCGGGTTCCATCTCCGAATACTCCAAAGTAATTATCGAACACATAGACCGTGTCCGGATCTGCAAAATGATCTTCACATACCACCGTAGAGAGAATGATACTTCTGCTGATAACTTTTTTTAGACGACGTGACATGTCATTATGGTCGGGTCATTATTCGAACCGTTTTCACACAACCAGCCACAGCGCATATTGTGAGGTGGTTTCCTTGACACTTCTTGTCAAAGCAGAGATCGTGTCCCATTATTACGGGATTCTCATCAATACGGGTATGGGTAATCCCACCGCACCATCAGTCGTGGCACTTGGGAAGTAAGCGATTCTCAACGGGCAAGTGGGGAGGCGCACCGCTTTCGTCGCCTTTATAAAGGGATGAGGGCTCCCCATTTTCACCCACGCCTTCTTTCTCCTTTGCTCATCCTTGCCTCCTCGAGCTCCAGCGCCCTAGTCCAAGTCTTCTCCGCACAGCCAAACATGTCCGGAGCAGGAGGCAAGTGGGTGGCTACCACCGTGAAGGAGAAGAATATCGTGAATCTTCGGGCGGCCGGATACTTGGCCGCAGACATAGCGCACCGGCTACCGGACGACGGGCAGGCCATTCCAACCCCGGGACCCCACGAGAGGGTCGTGTTTCTCGCCCACTTCGTCCGTGGACTGGGGTTTCCACTTCATCCCTTCGTCCGCGGGCTCATGTTCTACCACGGGCTAGATTTCCATGATCTAGCCCCAAACTTCATCCTCAACATCTCGACGTTTATCTCGTATGCGAGGCCTTCCTCCGCATCAAGCCTCACTTCGGCTTGTGGCGACAAATCTTCTGTGTGAAGCCGAAGATCGTGAGCGGCCAGCAAACAGAGTGCGGAGGGGCCATGGTGGGAAAGATGCCTAACGTCACCTGGCTTGACGGCTCCTTTGCGGAGACCATGAAAGGGTGGCAATCGGGGTGGTTCTACATCACCGAGCCGCGCGACGCCAGTTGGGCGGCGGCCCCCAAATTCCGATCCGGAACCCCCATGCGGCTCACCTCCTGGGAAAGGAAGGGCCTGGCCTGGGGCGAACCTGCAGAGCTGACCGGACTCCAAAACTACATCAAGAATATGAAGGACAAGAACATCAAGCTTGTCAACGTGATCCAGGTCATGCTCATTCGCCGGATTCTTCCGTGCCAAAGGCGGGTATTTAATCTATGGGAGTTCGTCCCGGCCGAACACCAGATGCTTCGAAAGCTCTATGGCGTGACGCACAAAGATGCATGGAAGGCACTGTTCAAGGCCTCCGAAGTACCTCCTCCCACATCCGAGGACCGTGGACTTCATGCCGCGCGGCCTCCTCGTCCGGTGAGTTTTCTGACTACCACCGGATTCAGTTCTTCCCAATATATTCATGACGGAGTCTTAAGTAATTGTGTATATTTGATCAGGATTATGTGGAGACAGCGGAGCAGATTGACTGTCCGGCTCCGCTGCCAGAAGGCCCAGCCGACGCTCTCCTGACGGAGATGCTAGTCCCAGCTCCCTACAAGGCACCGGAAAAGAAGGCCCCAGGGGCAGGAAGGGTCTCCGACGTAAGGTCGTACCGAAAGCCTCGTCTGAGATGACGAGGAACACTCTTCCCCCGAAGGGGAGGAAGAAGAAGAAGGGGCCGCCCCATCCAGAGAGGATGGGGGGCCTGAGAAGGCGGACCAGGGGGCCGGGAAAGGCCCCCGGCGCAAGGCCGTCATACCCTCGTCGTCCGACGATGACGAGGTAGATTCCTCCCGCGGAGGCGGGGGGAAACAAGAAGAAATTCTCCCTCCCCGCACTAGGGGGAGAAAAAGAGGAAAGCCGCCTTGGAGGGGGAGGCTGGGACGTCCAAGAAGGGAAAGCCGTCCATTCCGGACTACTCCACCACGGCCGCCGATAGCGAAGAGGGGTGGCTGCCCAGGGGGAAGCCCCTAGAACGATCGTAAGTATCCGCACTCTATTGTGATTTTGCTTCATAGTCTTGTTATAATGCCGAACATGTATACAGTCCGGCTAGGGTCCATCCCGAGGTATCGTCTTCGGATGGGTCCTTGAGTGATTCAGCGATGAACTTGCTCCCGACAGCCACTACTCCTCAGCCTGCGGATGACACGGAGGTGTTGTCCCAAAGGCTTCCAGAGCGGGGGGAAGTGACTCTGGAGGCGCCCCAGGGCGGAATTCCAGACGTCGGACATGCGGGGTTCAAGATCCCCGCGGATCGTGTCGATAAGAGCCGCAGTAAGACGGGCTCTCAGCCGAACACTGTTTCGGTACCCCCAATGGTTTCGGACTCAGGCGGGCAGCCCCTTGTTAGGGAGGTCGAGCCATCCGTGCCAAGGACTTCCGTTATGCCCGAGGCGTCGGATTGTCCGCTGGAAGCGCTTCACAGCGCTTCCATGGATGAAGAGCACCGTACTCTTATGAGTGCGGTGATTTAGAAGGTTTTGTCCGCCAAGAGCGGACTAACCGAAGCTTGCACCAGCCTGCTGACAAGCTTTGAGGTAAGTAATAAAAATGTGTGAAATTACCACCCGATAAGTAGTAGCCCTTGATACTCTATTTGGTGTTTGGAAAGAAAAGCCAAATGAAGGGTCAATTATAATCCGCAGGAGTCTAATAATAAGGGTGCATGTGAATAAGCAGGCTGTGCTGCTTGCCGCTGCTGTCCGCATAGCCGAGGTCGCCGGACTAAAACGGGACCTGGAGCAGGCGCAGGGAGAGCTCGACCTCACGAAGAGGCAGCTCAAAGAGAACAAAGGTGAGTAATTCCCCGCTCTCATATAATGAAGAATAGGCAAAATTGGTTATTCTAACGGCAAAGCATCATGACTTTGTAATAGGGGCCACCACCGAAGTGGCGTCTCTGAAGAAAGCGTTGTCCGAGGCCGAGGACAAGGCGGCTCTGGAGCGCAAAGAGCGCGAGAAGCAAGATGCTAGAGTGGGCGAGGTACAGCAAGAGCTCCAGGAGCTCGGCAAAAAGTTCGAGTCCTTGGAGCATGATCTTAAGATGAAGGAGGCCGAGCTTACGAAGGCCCTTGTGAGTGTGAAAGATGCCAAGGCCGAAGCCGAAAAGGCACAGCGGGAAATCCAGGCGGCCACGAAGATAGCGGCGGGTAAGACATTCTTTATGCAAAGCAAACATGTGGAGGAGGCGTTTATTTTACTTACTCGAATTCAGAGCTCTCCAGGGGCATTCGCAGATCTGCCATGCAGCATCTCAGATGCCGCGGAGTTCTACCGTGGCAAGGAGGGGAGCTCAATGGAGAAGTTGTTCTGGTCCCAGTATGCTAGGGCCGAACACCCAATGCCTTTGAGTGACCAACTGAAGCAGTTAGTTGAACTCCACAAGGCGGCTGAAGTGGCTATGAAAGATTTCATAGTCCGGATGTGGCCTGGTGAGCCCTTGCCCACTAGCTATTTTGGCCTGATCAAGTGGATGGTGAATGCCTATCCGTGGCTTGAAGTTATCAAGCGATCCGGTAGCATTGAGGGTGCCCACCGGGCCTTTGCCCGCGCAAAGGTGCATTGGGCAAGCTGGATGCGGAGAAGCTGGTGAAGGACGGGCTGCCGGAGGGCAAGGCGCATGGCTATCCCATGAAATATTACGATGGCGTTATGAAGGGCGCTCATCTCGTGGCCGATGAATGTACCAAGGACACAATCCTTGAGTAAATGTACCTCTGTCATTGTTGTAATATAAAGATGAAGTTACTTGCGCTATGTAGCGCTGTTTGATTTAAAATATTACCTTATGTGCGGTTGTTTATAAAATTCTGAAAGTAGGCCAGTCGTCGGCTTCCGCCCCCACGTAATTAGTACCGAGGTGTTCCTGGAAAAACCGGATACTCTTTATCCAATTTTTTGGTCCCTTAAGGAGGTATCTGGCGCTGCGAACAAGGCAATCGGACTATGTGGCTTTATAACTTTCACTTAGCCATAGAAGTCTACAATTTTAAATTTTGGCGAAGCCCCTGGAATTCGGAGGGACGAATTGGGGCTCTATATACGCCTAAATCGGACGAGGCCGATTCATCGCCTAAAGCGGAAAAAATCTTTAAGGGTTTTAAGACCTCTCGAACAGCGACCAGCTCTTGCCGCATCATGCCGGTCAGTTTTCGGCTTTCTCTACTAAGGTGCTCGTCTGGAAGAACCGGGACACAATCGCAGTAGTTCTCCATGCGCTACCTTAGCCGATATAACGGAACGTAAGGTACCAAAACAAGGGAACTGGGCAAACCCAACTATTGACCCAAGACATGATTCGAAGCTGATGCATATAGTGCTATAAGTTCGGGGTGCCGCACTGTTGAAAGTGTTCGGACTTGTTTTGCCGTACTATGGGGCGCTATAAGAAGCCCCTGGCAAACTGAACGTACCAAGGTGTACGGATGCAGTATTAAATAAACATTTATAAAAAATGTGTAAATGGGAATAATAAGCTGATGCTATATATGATCTCCCATTGATGAATAATATGTTTAAGCGTATGTTTACAATGGGTGCGTTTAAGCAGAAGTAAATAGGACTATTTAACATGTCCTATCCAGGGGCAGGCTGCATGTAGGTATGTAAAACAGGTATAACGATCATGAACAGGTTCCACCTGAGTATTTCCTTTTGTATGCAAAGCCTGTTGCCTCCTTGGTTTTCTCTCCTATGTAAGTCTGACAATCTGGCTCTTCTGAAGAGGCTGCTCTAAAGCAATGTCCTGAAAGATAAAAAGGGAGGGTTATGAAGGTATGTGGCGGTTATACCGCACTGTTGACTGAGTCGCTGCTGCGCCTCCGCCTATGCCCATGGTATTTTGAGTGTGTAATTGTGTACGCGCGGCACGAATGCTGCTTTGATGGGGCTCGAGCGGAGGCCGGACTACAAGTCGCGCTCTTGGCGTGCCTGGTGATCCTGTTGTGGGGTGCTCCGGACTCGCTTGACAGTGTTCGAGGTTGTCATCGCCAGATTGGTGGTTTGTCGGAGGAGGCCGCATTGTACTTCCACCACGAGGGCTGCAGTATGCTCTTCTGTACGGAGAGAGCGGTCCATGTTTCCGTTTACTGTTATGACCCCGCGCGGTCCTGGCATCTTGAGCTTGAGGTATGCATAGTGTGGTACCGCATTAAATCTAGCAAATGTGGTTCGTCCAAGAAGTGCGTGGTAACCACTACGGAAAGGGACGATATCAAAGATTAACTCTTCGCTTTGGAAGTTATCCGGGGATCCGAAGACCACTTCCAATGTTATAGAGCCCGTGCAATGGGCCTCTACTCCAGGAATTACACCTTTAAAGGTGGTTCTGGTGGGCTTGATCCTTGAAGGGTCGATGCCCATTTTTCGCACTGTGTCCTGATAAAGCAGGTTTAGGCTGCTGCCGCCATCCATAAGGACTCGCGTGAGGTGGAATCCATCGATGATTGGGTCTAGGTTCAATGCGGTTGAGCCGCCGTGACGGATGCCAGTAGGGTGATCCCTACGATCAAAGGTGTGATCGGACAAGCTGACCATGGGTTGAATTTGGGGGCGACTGGCTCCATCGCATAGACGTCCCGTAGTGCTCGCTTCCGTTCCCGCTTGGGAATGTGAGTGGCATAGATCATGTTGACCGTTTTCACCTGGGGAGGAAATTTCTTCTGTCCCCCCGTGTTCAGACACCAGGGCTCCTCGTCATCGTCGCTGTGCAGGCCCTTGTCCTTGTTTTCAGCATTTATTTTACCGGCCTATTTGAACATCTAGCAGTCTCTATTAGTGTGGTTGGCTGGCTTGTCTGGGGTGCCATGAATTTGGCACGAGCATTCCAGTATGCGGTCCAGACTGGACGGTCCCTGATTATTTCTTTTGAACGGCTTCTTCTGCTGACCGGATTTGGATCCGCTGTATCCGGCGTTGACTGTCGTGTCTTCAGTGTTGTCGCCGTTGTTCCGTCGCTTGTGTCTGTTGTGCGTAGCTTGCCGTTATTGTCACGGACGTCCGAAGTGCCAGAATGTGGCGTAGTGCTGCTGCGAGCCAACCAGCTGTCCTCGCCCGCGCAAAAGCGGATCATTAGTGTCGTGAGAGCTGCCTTGGACTTGGGTTTCTCCTGGCCGAGGTGTCGGGCGAGCCACTCGTCGCGGATATTATGCTTAAAGGCCGCCAGGGCTTCGGCGTCCGGACAGTCAACTATTTGGTTCTTTTTAGTTAGGAACCGAGTCCAGAATTTCCTGGCTGACTCTCCGGGCTGTTGAGTAATGTGGCTCAAGTCATCGGCGTCCGGTGGTCGCACATATGTGCCTTGGAAGTTGTCGAGGAATGCATCTTCCAGGTTTTCCCAACTGCCAATGGAATTTGCGGGCAGGCTGTTTAGCCAGTGTTGGGCGGGTCCTTTGAGCTTAAGGGGAAGATACTTGATGGTGTGTAGATTGTCTCCGCGGGCCATGTGAATATGGAGAAGGAAATCTTCGATCCATACTGCGGGTCTGTTGTGCCATCGTATGATTCGATGTTTACGGGTTTGAACCCTTCTGGGAATTCAGGATCCATCACTTAATCGGTGAAGCAGAGGGGGTGTGTGGCGCCTCTGTGCCGGGCTATGTGGCTACACAATTCGGATTGGTCTGGGTGGTTGTGTTCGGCCTGGCCGAACTTGTTTATGGTGTATTCGTCGCGATGGTCATTGTCGCGTGTGATACGTCTCCAACGTATCTATAATTTTTTATTGCTCCATGCTACTATATATACAGTTTTGGACTATATTGGGCTTTATTTTCCACTTTTATATTACTTTTGGGACTAACCTATTAACCGGAGGCCCAGCCTAGAATTGCTGTTTTTTGCCTTTTTCAGTATTTCGAAGAAACAGAATATCAAACGGAGTCCAAACGGAATGAAACCTTCGGGATCGTGATTTTCCAACCGAACGTGACCCAGGAGACTTGGACCCTACTCCAAGCAGTGCCCGAGGAGGTCACGAGGGTGGAGGGCGCCCCCCTGGGCGCGCCCCCTACCTCGTGGGCCCCTCGGAGCTCCACCGACGTACTCCTTCCTCCTATATATACCTATGTATCCCCGAACAATCAGAATAGGAGCCAAAAACCTAATTCGACCGCCGCAACCTTCTATATCCACGAGATCCCATCTTGGGACCTATTCCGGAGCTCCGCGGAGGGGGCATCCACCATGGAGGGCTTCTACATCATCACCATAGCCCCTCTGATGAAGTGTGAGTAGTTTACTTCAGACCTTCGGGTCTATAGCTAGTAGCTAGATGGCTTCTTCTCTCTTTTTGGATCTCAATACAATGTTCTCCCCCTCTCTCGTGGAGATCTATTCGATGTAATCTTCTTTTTGCGGTGTGTTTGTTGAGATCGATGAATTGTGGGTTTATGATCCAATATTATCTATGGAAAATATTTGATTCTTCTCTGAATTCTTTTATGTATGATTGAGTTATCTTTGCAAGTCTCTTCGAATTATCCTTTTTGGTTTGGCCAACTAGATTGGTAGTTCTTGCAATGGGAGAAGTGCTTAGCTTTGGGTTCAATCTTGCGGTGTCCTTACTCAGTGACAGAAAGAGTTGCAAGGCATGTATTTTATTGTTGCCATCGAGGATAACAAGATGGTTTTTTTTATCATATTGCATGAATTTATCCCTCTACATCATGTCATCTTGCTTATGGTGTTGCTCTGTTTTTACTTAATACTCTAGATGCATGCTGGATAGCGGTCGATGAGTGGAGTAATAGTAGTAGATGCAGAATCGTTTCGATCTACTTGTTTTGGACGTGATGCCTATATACATGATCATTGCCTAGATATACTCATAACTATGCTCAATTCTATCAATTGCTCAATAGTAATTTGTTCACCCACCGTAGAATACTTATGCTCTTGAGAGAAGCCACTAGTGAAACTTATGGCCCCCGGGTCTATTCTCATCATATCAATCTATATCACTTTATTTACTTGCTTTGTTTTTACTTTGCCTTTACTTTTTACTTTGCATCTATCTATCAAAAATACCAAAAATATTATCTCTATCATATCTCACTCTCGTAAGTGACCGTGAAGGGATTGACAACCCCTAAGCATTGGTTGCGAGTTGCTATCGTTTTGTGTAGGTACGAAGGACTTGTGCGTGGTCCCCTACTGGATTGATACCTTGGTTCTCAAAAACTGAGGGAAATACTTACGCTACTTTACTGCGTCATCCTCTCCTCTTCGGGGAAATGGTCTTGCCTATTGCCCCGGGCCGTAGTGTGTTGGCGTGGGGGTGCAGGCTGGTATTCGGGCTGATATGCCATTTTATCCCGGCCACGAGGTGGCCGGTCAGCCGTGTGGCGCTCGAGTCCATATTCCTTGGCTGCCAGGACTTCAGTCCATCTATCTGTGAGCAGGTCTTGATCAGCTTGGAGTTGCTGCTGCTTCTTTTTCAGGCCGCAATGGCCATAAGCCGACGCTTGAAGAGCTCCTGCTCCACGAGATCCTCAGGCACGCCGAACTCGTCGTCGCCGAGGCTAATCTCGTCTTCAGAGGGGGGCATGTAGTTGTCCTCCTCCGGATATCCGTCCGTCGCCTGTTCGTCTGGGATGACTTGCCCGTCTTCCTGCTCAGCCTGCTCGAAGGCAGGCTGATCGTGGTTGTATTCCTCTTTGGCACCATCCGGATTGCTTTCGTCTCCTGGGCCGG
The DNA here is from genome assembly GCF_002162155.2 of Triticum dicoccoides. NCBI lineage: Eukaryota > Viridiplantae > Streptophyta > Magnoliopsida > Poales > Poaceae > Triticum > Triticum dicoccoides. Next base: position 121,801,380 of record NC_041389.1, read on the forward strand.
TATTGCTGTGGCGGGGCTTGGAGCGGCGCCGACGACGCCCATGCTTTGCTTTTCTCCCTGAGGGGTTATCCTCCGTTGCCTCATCACCATTGGTTTCCTTCGGAGTGTCCACCATATATATATATATCGTATGAGGAGGTGGCTGTCCACCGCCCTATGAGCGATGGTTCCTGTACTTCTCCTGCATGGTCGTCCATACCGTCGATGTCTTCGGAGTCAAAGTCAAGCACGTTGGTTGGATCATCGACCGTGGCAATGAAATGGGTGGTGGGTGGGCAATGAGTTCTTACATCGCCTGCTTCCCACTCGAGCCGGACATAGTTCAGCCAAGAGCCTCCGGACAAAGAGAGAGACTTTAACGAGTTCAGATGTCGCCAAAGGGTGAGTGCTGGAAGATATCCGCAGCGGTAAACTCCATTACCGGAGCCCAACCAGGCTCGGCAGGTTCGAGAGCGCGCGGACTGGAACCTACAACCGGATACGAGTCCGGGGGTCCGGAGTCAAAGGCTTCCTTAGAGGTGAGGCCTATGTTCGGCTCTACCGCCAATGAGTGTGCAGCCTGCGGGGCGGGGTCCATCCACCCGTCCTTGGGCCATGCAGTCTGCTCCGGATTTAGGTCCGGGGCTACTGCAGGGGTGATATCCAGAGCATTGTCCGACAGCAGGTCTAAGCCGTGCTCATCGTGACTGTCCGGCGCTCCTGGCACAGGCCCGATTCCGTCGAAGATCAAGTCTCCGCGGATATCGGCCGTGTAGTTCAGGTTTCCGAACCTGACCTGGTGGCCAGGGGCGTAGCTGTCGATCTGCTCCAGATGGCCAAGCGAATTGGCCCGCAGTGCGAAGCCGCCGAACACGAAGATCTGTCCGGGGAGAAAAGTCTCGCCCTGGACCGTGTTGTTGACGATTGAAGGCGCCATCTAGCCTCGCAGCGGCGACACAAAGGAACTCTCAGTGAAAGCACCAATGTCGGTGTCAAAACCAGCGGATCTCGGGTAGGGGGTCCCGATCTGTGCGTCTTAGGCTGATGGTAACAGGAAGCAAGGGACACAATGTTTACCCAGGTTTGGGCCCTCTTGATGGAGGTAAAACCCTACTTCCTGCTTGATTGATATTGATGATATGAGTAGTACAAGAGTAGATCTACCATGAGATTGTAGAGGCTAAACCCTAGAAGCTAGCCTATGATGGTTATTATTGTGATCGTGATCGGACTTCTAAGGACCAACCTCTCCGGTTTATATAGACACCGGAGAGGGCTAGGGTTTACATGGAGTCGGTTACAAGGAAGGAAATACAATATCCGGATTGCCAAGCTTGTCTTCCACGCAAAGGACAGTCTCGTACGGACACGGGACGGAGTCTTGAGTCTTGTATCTTCACGCTCCAATAGTCCGGACAAAGTATATAGTCCGGCCGTCCGGATACCCCCTAATCTAGGACTCCCTCACCTATCACTTTACACCTACAAAAAAAATTCTAGTTTCATAATTATTCTAGGTAAAGCAAACGTTAAGTGTGTGTAGAGTTTTATTGGTGGTCGATAGAACTTGAGGAGAATATGAATTCTACCTTTAGCTCCTCGTTTGGTTCGACACTCTTATTTGTTGAAAAAGCTACAATTGATCCACTATGCTTCTGGGTTATCAAGACCTTTTTCTGGCGCTGTTGCCGGGGAGCAATAGCATGGGGTGAATATTCTTGTGTGCGCTTGTTTGCTTTATCACTAAGTAGTTTTTATTTTCTGTTCTAAGTTGTTCTCTATCTTTAGTTATGGATATGGAACACGAAATACCCAAAAAAATAGTTGTACTTGCTACTCATGGAGATGGGGAACCTCCTAAAACCCTCGATGCTCATTTTGTGGAGAACATTAAATACTACTTTGATAATCCTGATAAATCTCCATTCAACTTGATAATGGGAGATACTTTGGATCACCGGGAATACTTTAGGGATTATCGCTTGACTCAAAAAGGGAAACACTTATGGGATCAAATTGATTGTTTGCAATGATATGCTTGGAGTTTATGCTTGAGATATGATTATACTTGTTGCTCTAGGATGAAGGCTCCACACATTCCCTTTTAATGTGGATTTAATGATAATAAAACCTTAGCTTCTTACACTAATGGTGTATATAATTACTATGATGTGGAACGAATAGAAGAATTTGTCGCTTTTAAGGGTGCTTATGAAATTGAATCTTTGTTTGAAATGTATGAAGATTGTGATGATGCTCTTTACAGATCTGAAAATTTTGATGTACTTAAATATTGCTATGAGAATTATGAATACAATGCCGATATTGATGCATTTATTAAGAAAGTCTCTATTGTCCAAGAAGAGACTAATATTTTGTAGGAAGCTGTGGAAGAAGAAATTGATGACATTGTGAGCTCATTGGATGAAAAAGATGAGGAGGAGAGCGAAGAACAAAAGGAGGAAGAGTGGATTGATCACCAGTGCCCACCTTCTAATGAGAGTAACTCTTAGAATCATAGATTGTTTAATTTCCCTTCGTGCTTACTGAAGGATGAATGCTATGATGATTGTTATGATATCTTGGATTCATTTCAAACATCCCTTTTCAATGAAACTCATGCTTGCTATGTTTGTGGCCATGATGCCAATATGAATTATGATTATGGAGATGAACTTGCTAGAGTTCCTTATGTTAAGAATGAAATTGTTACCATTGCACCCACACATGATAGTCCTATTATCTTTTTGATTATCCTTACTACACTATATCAGAGAAGTTTGCGCTTATTAAGGATTATATTAATGGATTGTCTTTTACTATTGGTCATGATGATTTTTATGGATATAATATGCGTGTGCTTGCTGCTCCTACTTGCAATTATTATGAGGGAGGAACTACATCTCCGCCTCTCTATGTTTCCAATATGATAAAATTGCAGGAAACTGTTTATACTATGCATTGGCCTTTACTTGATGTGCATGAACTATTCTTTTATGACTTGCATGATATATGTTGCTTCGTGCTCACTATGAATTTACAAATCATTGTTAATTAAGATTGGCTTTGATTTACCTTGGGATTCGGGTGGATCAATTACTTGAGCTCTACAGGCCTAGCTTAATGGCTTTAAAGAAAGCGCTGCCTGGGGGACGATCTAGAAGTTTTAGAGAGTCATTTATTTCTATTGTGTGCTTTTACAAAGTTTAAAAACAAAAAATATAGAGGGAAACCTAAGAACTTTTCAAAAAGAAAAGTGAAAGTGAGGAAGACGAGCACCGTTGAAGTGGGGGATATCCTTGAACTTGTTCATGCCTATGGAAACTTTGTGAATGTTGAATTACAGAAACTTTTCAACAAAAATAATTATCCCCTTGTACAAATCCATTGCATTATAAAAATAATTTGCCATGATTTGCCTTTAGGATGTTTGAATTGCTTGTTTGGTATGTGAAGTGCAAAAACAAAAACTTTGGCTTTAGTGCGTGAATTTACATTTTTTACTGGAATGTCAAAAGTTTCTAAAAAATTTACTTGGTACTGGTATGTAATTTTTTTATTTTGTCCTGTTTATCAGAATTTTTTGAGTTACATAAGTATATGTACCATCTGCATCTTTACGGACTGTCCTGTTTTCACAGATTGCTGTTATAGTTTCTTATTTGCTTATGTTTGAAATCTTGTTGAGCTTGACTTGAGAGCCATAGATGTGGTAGCATACAATGGGGAATGTTTGATTATAATTATACAATAATGTTACAGCAGGACATGAAAGGGATTTTATGTTATATGTACTAACCCCTCTAATAAAAAGTTCGGTTAAGTTTTGTGTGGATGAAGTGTTCAAAGATCGAGGAGGTATCAATATGAGGAGAATCAGGAGAGGCAAAAGTTCAAGCTTGGGGATGCCCAAGGCACCCTAAGTAAATATTAAAGGAGACTCAAGTGTCAAACTTGGGGATGCCCCGGAAGGCATCCCATCTTTCTTTGAGAATTATCGGTATGTTTCGGTTTTTTTTGTTCACATGGTATGTGTAAATTCTTGGAGCGTCTTGTGCTTTTTCTTTTTCTTTTTATAGATGCACCATGCTGGTACGAGATAGTCCTTCGTTGATTTATAGGATTCTCTTTGCACTTCACTTATATCTTTTGAGTATGGCTTTATAGAATGCTTCATGTTCTTCACTTATATCATTTGAAGTTTGGATGTCTGTTTCTCTACATAGGAAAACCATCATTTGTAGAATGTTCTTTTGCTTCACTTATATTTGTTAGAGTGTGGGCAAGTATTTTGTAGAAAGAAATAAACTCTCATGCTTTACTTATATCTGTTTAGAGAGTCAACAGGAATTGGTCATTCACATGGTTAGTCATAAAATCCTACATAAAACTTGTAGATCACTGAATATGATATGTTTGATTCCTTGCAATAGTTTTGAGATATAGATATGGTGATATGTGGGAAGTACTAGTGAATTATTGTGGTTTAGTAAGAATATTGGTGTTAAGGTTTGTGATTCCCGAAGCATGCACGCATAGTCTCTCGTTATGCTAAGAATTTGGAGCATGATTTATTATTGAGTGTCCTCCTTTGTGTGGAGTTCAGGGGCGCGCGATGGTTAACTCCTACCAACCTCCCCCCTAGGGTCTACATACTTTTGGCAACAATTTATATGATTTTCTTGTACTAACATATTGATCCAGTGCCAGTTCCTGTTTGTTGCATGCTTTTTGTTTCGTAGACAAAGTCCAAACGCCATAAAAATTTACGGAGAATTATATTGGAATATATGTGATTTTTGGGAAGCGGAATCACGCGAGATGATGCCCGAGGGCCCACAAGCTCAAGTGGTGTGCCTGGCAAGCTTGTAGCCACTCCATAGGTCAGTTGGAGGTGTCCTTCAGCCGCAAAGAAGCTTATATCCTCATAAAAATCATGTTAAAATTTCAGCCCAATGGGAGTTACGAATCTCCGGATATTTGAGAAACGGTGAAAGGCCAGAAAAGGGGTCGCGAAACAGAAGAGAAACATAGAGATAGATCCAATCTCGGACGAGCTCCCGCCCCTCCACCGCCATGGAGTTCACGGATGTCGGTGTCAAAACCGATGGATCTCGGGTAGGGGGTCCGAACTGTGCCTCTAAGGCTAATGGTAACAGGAGGCGGGGGACACAATGTTTACCCAGGTTCAGGCCCTCTCGATGGAGGTAATACCCTACTTCCTGCCTGATTGATCTTGATGATATGAGTATTACAAGAGTTGATCTACCACGAGATCGTAGAGGCTAAACCCTAGAAGCTAGCCTATGGTTATGATTGTTGTTGTCCTACGGACTAAACCCTCCGATTTATATAGACACCGGAGGGGGCTAGGGTTACATAGACTCGGTTAGAGAGAAAGGAATCTTCATATCCGAATCGCCAAGCGTGCCTTCCACGCAAAGGAGATCCCATCCGGACACGGGACGAAGTCTTCTATCTTGTATCTTCATAGTCCAACAATCCAGCATACACATATAGTCCGGCTATCCTAGGACCCCTTAATCCAGGACTCCCTCAGTAGCCCCCGAACCAGGCTTCAATGACGATGAGTCCAGCGCGCAGATTGTCTTCGGCATTGCAAGGCGGGTTCCTTCCCTGAATTCTTCAAAGTACCTATTGTAAAAAGTAGTGTCCGGTTCCCCATTTAATATTACGCTCATCAGCTTCTGCACCTTAACGGTCTCAGCCTCCATGTGTCAAGCGAATGCAAGAAGTTGGAGCATTTTTACATTTGCCACCCTGGCCATGTAAATAAATTGTCTATTAAAGAGACGAGGATCTTCAGATCTGATCCACGCCATCTTTCCCAAGCGAGGAATCATCGGAGCGTGCCCGAAAAAACCACTCCAACATGGCTGGCGCTCGCAGCTCTTCCTCCCGCTCTCGCAACACCAAACCGAGCGATTGGGAGAAGTGCACTGTATCCCACGGCCGATTAGTGAAGCTGCAGACGCAAGGGTACCTACCTCCTACATATCTAGTCCCCGTTCGAGTCGGATTGGCTTCTTTCGATGGCGGGGAGCAGGCGGAGAACTTTCCCAACCCATCTAGGGGGGAGCGAGTATGCCTCGTCTCCTACTTGCTGAGGGGCGTCGGATTTCCAATCCATCCGTTCCTCCACGGGCTTCTAGAGTTCTACGGCCTCCAACTACAGAACTTCACACCTTCCTCCATCCTGCATATCGCAGGCTATGTCGCTCTTTGTGAGCTATTTCTGGGCTGCGAAGCCCATTTCGAGCTACGGAAGAAGCTATTCTGCCCCGTCCCCTGTAATCAAGGGGGATCAATATTCCAAGTGGGCGGAGCCGAGATATGGTGCATCGCCGAGACCGGATACTTATCTGGCACACCGAAGAAGGCACCCAAAGAGTGGCCCTCCGAGTGGTTTTATATCGAGGACGTCTCCCTTCCCGACCCAATCCGAATGGGTCTTCCTGAGTTTACAAACGCTCCGCTGAAAAAACGCCTTGACTGGCGTCCCCGGAGCCCCAGAGAGGAAGATAGCAGGGAGGTCCTTCAATTGATGAGCAAGATAAGAATACTCGCTCAGTCTGGATTGTCAATAGTCGAGGTTATGGCAATATCCATAATGCGGGGGGTTTAGCCACTCCAATACCGAGGGCATCCCATGTGGCACTTCAATGGAGAAGACGACGCCACCCGCTGTGGTCGAAAGGGTCCGGACTCCACCACCGCTCTGGTGGAAATACTGTCTGGTTTGTACAAGGGGGAAAGAGAGGAGTTCGCCCGCATCAAGCCACGGGATGGATTTTTGATGTACAACCCTCCCAGCTGGGTGAGCTTCCATCCATTGTTCTACTCTATTAATTCCCTAAGCCTTTGTTTTCATAAATATTTACTATGTCTACTTATAACAGGAATAGCGAAAAATAACCAGGGAGTTCCATAGCCCAGCACCACAGCCAGAGGACCGTAACCGGGCCCTTGACCCCAGATTCGAAGAGGATCCGGATATATTCATGGAGCTCGTGGAAGGGGTGTTTCACCAGGCGAGCTGTGATGGCATAGAGGTGGCCATCATCGCTGACTATCTCAGCCTCCTCCCTGTATCGCATGTAAGTAAACAAGAGACTTATCTTCTTGAAAAGATTTATTCCTTACATCTTACCCACCGCGCAATTCTTACGCTCTAAAGGGAAGACGATGGACGCGCCAAGCCGAACCCGAGGTGACTCACCAACAAGGGGCACCCGTACCGGGTAGGCCTTTAAAAAGAAAGGCGAATAAAGACATGGCGGAGCGGTCCTCAAGGAGGTATGATGTCTACTACACAACCTTCTTCTTGTAGACGTTGTTGGGCCTGCAAGTGCACAGGTTTGTAGGACAGTAGCAAATTTCCCTCAAGTGGATGACCTAAGGTTTATCAATCCATAGGAGGCGTAGGATGAAGATGGTCTCTCTCAAGCAACCCTGCAACCAAATAACAAAAAGTCTCTTGTGTCCCCAACACACCCAATACAATGGTAAATTGTATAGGTGCACTAGTTCGGCGAAGAGATAGTGATACAAGTGCAATATGGATAGTAGATATAGGTTTTTGTAATCTGAAATAATAAAAACAGCAAGGTAACTAATGATAAAAGTGAGCGTAAACGGTATTGCAATGATAGGAAACAAGGCCTAGGGTTCATACTTTCACTAGTGCAAGTTCTCTCAACAATAATAACATAGATAGAACATATGACAAGCCCTCAACATGCAACACAGAGTCACTCCAAAGCCACTAATAGCGGAGAACAAACATAGAGATTATGGTAGGGTACGAAACCACCTCAAAGTTATTCTTTCGGATCAATATATAAAAGAGTTCATACTAGAATAACACCTTAAGACACAAATCAACCAAAACCCTAATGTCACCTAGATACTCCATTGTCACCTCAAGTATCCGTGGGCATGATTATACGATATGCGTCACACAATCTCAGATTCATCCAACCAACATAAAAGTACTTCAAAGAGTGCCCCAAAGTTTCTACCGGAGAGTCAAGAACATGTGCCAACCCCTATGCATAGGTTCCCAATGTCACGAAACCCGCAAGTTGATCACCAAAACATACATAAAGTGGCACATGATATCCCATTGCCACCACAGATAATCACGGCAAGACATACATCAAGTGTTCTCATAAAAGACTCAATCCAATAAGATAACTTCAAAGGGGAAACTCAATTCATCACAAGAGAGTAGAGGGGGAGAAACATCATAAGATCCAACTACAATAGCAAAGCTCGAGATACATCAAGATCGTGCCATAGAGGAACACGAGAGAGAACACGAGAGGGAGAGATCAAACACATAGCTACTGGTACATACCCTCAGCCCCGAGGGTGAACTACTCCCTCCTCGTCATGGATAGCACCAGGATGATGAAGATGGCCACCGGTGATGGGTTCCCCCTCCGGCATGGTGCCGGAATGGGCGCCCGAGAGGTTTTTGGTGGCTACAGAGGCTTGCGGCGGCGAAACTCTCGATCTATCGTTTGTTCTGGAAGTTTTAGGGTACAAGAGTATATATGGGTGCAGAGGGTACGTCGGTGGAGCTACGGGGGCCCCACGAGGTAGGGGGGCACGCCCGGGGGCATGGGCGCGCCTCCCACCCTCGTGGGCAGCCCGTATCTCCCCTGACGTTCACTCCAAGTTCCCTGGGTTACTTTCCTTCCAAAAATAACTTCTCCAGTTGATTTCGTTCCGTTTTTACTCCGTCTGATATTCCTTTTCCTCGAAACACTGAAATAGGCATAAAATAGCAAATCTGGGTTGGGCCTCCGGTTAATAGGTTAGTCCCAAAAATAGTATAAAAGTGGATAATAAATCCCAATATTGCCTAAAACAGTAGATAAAGTAGCATGGAGCAATCAAAAATTATAGATACGTTGGAGACGTATCAGGCATCCCCGAGCTTAATTCCTGCTCGTCCTCGAGTAGGTAAATGATAAAAAAGAATTTTTGATGCGGAGTGATACTAATTTCAATATAAATCTTCTTACTTGTGATATGAATATTCAGATCCGAAAGATTTAAGACAAAAGTTCATATTGACATAAAAATAATAATACTTCAAGCATACTAATCAAAGCAATCATGTCTTCTCAAAATAACATGGCAAAAGAAAGTTCATCCCTACAAAATCATATAGTTAGGCTATGCTTCATTTTCGTCACACAAAGATGTTCCCAACTTCTATACCCCCGATGACAAGCCAAGCAATTGTTTCATACTCAAATAATCTCAAACTTTTTCAACCTTCACGCAATACATGAGCGCGAGCCATGGATATAGCACTATGGGTGGAATAGAATATGATGATGGGGATTGTGTGGAGAAGAAAAAAAGAGAAGGTCTCACATTGACGAGGCTAATCAACGGGCTATGGAGATGCCCATCAATTGATGTCAACATGAGGAGTAGGGATTGCCATGCAACGGATGCACTAGAGCTATAAGTATATGAAAGCTCTACAAAAGAAACTAAGTGGGTGTGCATCCAACTTGCTTGCTCATGAAGACATAGGGCATTTTGAGGAAGCCCGTCATTGGAATATACAAGCCAAGTTCTATAATGAAAAATTCCCACTAGTATATGAAAGTGACAAAATGAGAGACTCTCTATCATGAAGATCTTGGTGCTACTTTGAAGCACAAGTGTGGTAAAAGGATAGTAGCATTGTCCCTTCTCTCTTTTTCTCTCTTTTTTTGGCCTTGCTTTTTTTTCTTCTTCTTTTTTTTGTCTGGAGTCTCATCCTGACTTGTGGGGGAATCATAGTCTCCATCATCCTTTCCTCACTTGGGACAATGCTCTAATAATGATGATCATCACACTTTTATTTTTCTTACAACTCAACAATTACAACTCGAAACTTAGAACAAAATATGACTCTATATGAATGCCTCCGGCGGTGTACCGGGATGGTGCAATGAATCAAGAGTGACATGTATGAATAATGCATGGTGGCTTTGCCACAAATACGATGTCAACTACATGATCATGCAATGGCAATATGACAAAAGTAATGTATGTCATAATAATGATGATGGAAGTTGCATGGCAATATATCTCGGAATGGATATGGAAATGCCATGATGGGTAGGTATGGTGGTTGTTTTGAGTAAGATATAAGGAGGTTTATGTGTGATAGAGTGTATCGTATCACGGGGTTTGGATGCACCGGTGAAGTTTGCACCAACTCTCAAGGTGAGAAAGGGCAATGCACGGTACTGAAGAGGCTAGCAAAGGCGGAAAGGTGAGAGTGCGTATAATCCATGGACTCAACATTAGTCAAAAGAACTCATATACTTATTGCAAAAATTTAGAAGCCATCAAAAATCAAGTACTACGCGCATTCTCCTAGGGGGATAGATTGGTAGGAAAAGACCATCGCTCGTCCCCGACCGCCACTCATAAGGATGCACAAGCCAGGTACACTTCATGTTTCAAATTTGTTACACAACTTTAACCGTACGTGCATGCTACGGGACTTGCAAACTTCAAACAAGCATCTCTCAAATTCACAATTACCCAACTAGCACGACTTTGATATTATCACCTCCATATCTCAAAACAATTATCAAGCATCAAACCTATCTTAGTATCCAATTCACTCAAAAGAAAGTTTCACATATCTTGAACACTAAGTATATTAACATTTTAAGCAAATTACCATGCTCTTTAAGACTCTCAAAATAATATAAGTGAAGCATGAGAGTTCATTAATTTCTACAAAATAAATCCACCATCGTGCTCTAAAAGATATAAGTGAAGGTCAATGAGTAGCTAAATAATTATGCAACTATGTGAAGACTCTCCCAGTTAATAATTTCAGATCTTGATACTTTATTCAAACAGCAAGCAAAGCTAAAGAAAACTACATTGCAAGGATAGCACAACTCATGTGAAGAAGCAAAAACTTAGGCTCAACCGATACTAACCGATAGTTGTTGAAGAAGAAAGGTGGGATGCCTACCGGGGCATCCCCAAGCTTAGATGCTTGAGACTTCTTGAAATACTATCTTGGGGTGCCTTGGGCATCCCCAAGCTTGAGCTTTTGTGTCTCCTTAATTCCTCTCATATCATGGTTTCTCTTTTTATCAAAAGCTTCATTCACAACAAACTCAACAAGAACTCGTGAGATAGGTTAGTATAAACCAATGCAAAACCTTATCATTTTCTACTATAACAAATCATTTAAATAATTATTCAACATTGAATACTAAATGCCTCTGCATATTTAATACTCCTATCTTCAAATAGAACCATTAAACAAGCAAACATATGCAAACAATGCAACCATAACAGCAATCTGCCAAAATAGTACAGTCTGTAAAGAGTGCAAGAGTATCAATACTTCCCTGACTCCAAAAATTATGAACTAAAATTCCCACTGTAATAAATTTATCAGAGCTCAATATGCAAAAATATTCAACATTATACCACTCTCTGACTTTTCTAGGGAATTTTTGCAACAGCGGTAAACTTTCTGTTTTTCAAACAGCAACATGTATACTAGCAAAATAAGCATGGCAAAGGCTATCCTTGACTTCTTTATTGAAACTAAAGATTCAAAACATTATTATAAATAAAAGCAATCTAATACTAACAAAAGAAAATGACGCTCCAAGCAAAACACATATCATGTGGTGAATAAAAATATAGCTCCAAGTAAAGTTACCGATGAACGAAGACGAAAGAGGGGATGCCATCCGGGGCATCCCCAAGCTTAGGCTCTTGGTTTTCCTTTGAATATTACCTTGGGGTGCCTTGGGCATCCCCAAGTTTAGCCTCTTGACACTCCTTATTCCATAGTCCATCGAATCTTTACCCAAAACTTGAAAACTTCACAACACAAAACTCAACAGAAAACTCGTAAGCTCCGTTAGTATAAGAAAACAAGACCACTACTTAGGTACTGTAATGAACTCATTCTAAATTCATATTGGTGTAATATCTACTGTACTCCAACTTATATATGGTTCATACCCTCCGATACTACTCATAGATTCATCAAAATAAGCAAAAAACACATAGAAAACAGAATCTGTCAAAAACAGAACAGTCTGTAGTAATCTGTATCAAACGTATACTTATGGAACTCCAAAAATCCTACCAAATTAGGAAGTCCTAAGCAATTTATGTACCAATCTAGAGAAAAAAGAATCAGATCAGAATCACGTTTCTGTGAATTAACAAAACTAATTTACTGGGTGCAAAAGTTTCTGATTTTCAGCAGGATCAACACAACTATCATCGTAAGCCATCCTAAAGGTCTTACTTGGCACTTATTGAAAAAAAAGCTATAAAACATGATTACTACAGTAGCATAATCATGTGAACACACAAAAACAGTAAGGATAAGTATTGGGTTGTCTCCCAACAAGCGCTTTTCTTTAATGCCTTTCTAGCTAGGCATGATGATGACAATGATGCTCACATAAAAGATAAGAATTGAAACATAACGGGAGCATCATGAAGCATATGACTAGCACTTTTAAGTCTAACCCACTTCCTATGCATAGGGATTTTGTGAGCAAACAACTTATGGGAACAATAATCAACAAGAATAGGAAGGTAAAACAAGCATAGCTTCAAGATTTTAAGCACATAGAGAGGAAACTTGATATTATTGCAATTCCTACAAGCATATATTCCTCCCTAATAATAATTTTCAGTAGCATCATGAATGAATTCAACAATATAACCAGCACCTAAAGCATTCTTTTCATGATCTACAAGCATAGAAATTTTACTACTCTCCACAGAAGCAAAATTCTTCTTTATGGCATATGTATCATCACAATAATCATCATAGATAGGAGGCATGCTTTCATCATAGTAAATTTGCTCATCAAAGCTTGGGGGACAAAAAATATCACCTTCATCAAACATAGCTTACCCAAGCTTGTGGCTTTGCATATCATTAGCATCATGGATATTCAAGGAATTCATACTAACAACATTGCAATCATGCTCATCATACAAAGATTTAGTGCCAAACATTTTATAGATTTCTTCTTCTATCACTTGAGCACAATTTTCCTTTCCATCATACTCAGGAAAGATATTAAAAGATGAAGCGTATGAGACAAACTCAATTCCATTTTTTTTGTAGTTTTCTTTTATAAACTAGACTAGTGCTAAAACAAGAAATAAAAAAGATTCAATTGCAAGATCTAAAGATATACCTTCACTTACCTAGCCTCCCCGGCAACGGCGCCAGAAAAGAGCTTGATGTCTACTACACAACCTTCTTCTTGTAGACATTGTTGGGCCTGCAAGTCACATGTTTGTAGGACAGTAGCAAATTTCCCTCAAGTGGATGACCTAAGGTTTATCAATCCGTAGGAGGCGTAGGATGAAGATGGTCTCTCTCAAGCAACCCTGCAACCAAATAACAAAAGGTCTCTTGTGTCCCCAACACACCCAATACAATGGTAAATTGTATAGGTGCACTAATTCGGTGAAGAGATAGTGATACAAGTGCAATATGGAAAGTAGATATAGGTTTTTGTAATCTGAAATAATAAAAACAGCAAGGTAATTAATAATAAAAGTGAGCGTAAACGGTATTGCAATGATAGGAAACAAGGCCTAGGGTTCATACTTTCACTAGTGCAAGTTCTCTCAACAATAATAACATAGATAGAACATATGACAAGCCCTCAACATGCAAAAAAGAGTCACTCCAAAGCCACTAATAGCGGAGAACAAACATAGAGATTATGGTAGGGTACGAAACCACCTCAAAGTTATTCTTTCGGATCAATCTATAAAAGAGTTCGTACTAGAATAACACCTTAAGACACAAATCAACCAAAACCCTAATGTCACCTAGATACTCCATTGTCACCACAAGTATCCGTGGGCATGATTATACGATATGCCTCACACAATCTCAGATTCATCCAACCAACATAAAAGTACTTCAAAGAGTGCCCCAAAGTTTCTACCGGAGAGTCAAGAACGTGTGCCAACCCCTATGCATAGGTTCCCAATGTCACGAAACCCGCAAGTTGATCACCAAAACATACATCAAGTGGCACATGATATCCCATTGTCACCACAGATAATCACAGCAAGACATACATCAAGTGTTCTCATAAAAGACTCAATCCAATAAGATAACTTCAAAGGGGAGACTCAATTCATCACAAGAGAGTAGAGGGGGAGAAACATCATAAGATCCAACTACAATAGCAATGCTCGGGATACATCAAGATCGTGCCATAGAGGAACACAAGAGAGAACACGAGAGAGAGAGATCAAACACATAGCTACTGGTACATACCCTCAGCCCCGAGGGTGAACTACTACCTCCTCGTCATGGATAGCGCCGGGATGATGAAGATGGCCACCGATGATGGGTTCCCCCTATGGCAGGGTGCCGGAACAGGCTCCCGAGAGGTTTTTGGTGGCTACAGAGGCTTGCGGCGGCGGAACTCCCGATCTATCTTCTGTTCTGGAAGTTTTAGGGTACAGGAGTATATATGGGTGCAGAGGGTACGTCAGTGGAGCTACAGGGGCCCCACGAGGTAGGGGGGCGCACCCAGGGGGGTGGGCGCCCTCCCACCCTCGTGGGCAGCCCGTATCTCCCCTGACGTGCACTCCAAGTTCCCTGGGTTGCTTTCCTTCCAAAAATAACTTCTCCAGTTGATTTCATTCCGTTTTGACTCTGTCTGATATTCCTTTTCCTCGAAACACTGAAATAGGCATAAAACAGCAAATCTGGGTTGGGCCTCCGGTTAATAGGTTAGTCCCAAAAATAATATAAAAGTGGATAATAAAGCCCAATATTGCCTAAAACAGTAGATAAAGTAGCATGGAGCAATCAAAAATTATAGATACGTTGGAGTCGTATCAAGGTATGGTTTAAAATATGCTCCGTGGTTTGTCATCTTAAAGTATGACACTATCGTTTGTGTATTAGCAGAAAGAACATCCGCCGAACTATGTCCGAGGGTCCTGCCAACTGTGCCTCCACTAGCCGGATTCCAAGCCCAGTCTCGAGGACGGAGGCCAATACAGGAGTGACACCGGACTGTCCTCATATACGGATCCGGACAGAATGTCCGTTACGATTTCTGAAGTGGAGAGCGCCATGAATCATCGGCACCGGCCTGCCGCACTCTGCGACCCTGTTTTTTCAGACGAGGCTTTTAATGCCTTCAACTCGGGTGATGCATACATCCGAGCCTAGCCATGGACCAGTATTTGAAAGATATACGGGTAAATATAAAAATCTGATAATTATGTATATCGGTAGCCCCTGAGACTTAAAGCAGTTAGTACAACTGATTTAAGGATCATTGTACATGTAGGTTCTCTCGGAGAGGAACAACCTGTTGTCTCAAGAGCTGGAAGAGTGTCGAATCCAGCTGACAGCCGCTATGGCCAAGCTGTCAAGATCCGAAGAGCATCAACTGGTATGTATTCCCGAATTGAGAAAAACAATATTGTGTTGATAAACTAGTAATGCTAACAATATATGATGACCAAAATCCTCAGATAATACGGAACAGAATCCGGGAACCCCACAAAAGGGTGAGCAAGAGGCCCTAAGGCAAGCAGCCGCTGGCGAGCGTGTACTTACAAGGTCATACAGAAGAATAACAAGCTCCAAGATGCTAATACCTAGCTGGGTGAAGAATTGAAAGATGTTCGGGCCCAGCTGGCTGACTCCGTGAAGGAAAATAAGAGGCTTTGGCGTGGCATTTTTAGTATGTTCTCAAACAAACATTTACATAGTTCGGTAAAGATAGGAACTAACAGAGTTATGTCTGTAGGTATGCTGACGAGCTGTCCCGAAGAGGAGATGCCCGGATCCTCAGGCGATCTGCTACAAGAGCTTTCACAACTGCACAAGCAAGTTCGGCAGGTCATGCGGAGTGTCGCCAAGGCCTTGTGGCCATCCACCTCCCTGCCAGGAAGTATGGGGGAGCTTGCTCAGCTTTTCAAGGGAGGGCAGCAATGTTTCCGACTATGGAAGATATCTGCCTGTCAAGAAGGGGCGGGAGAGGCTTGGGCCATGGTGAAAACAAGGTATACCAAGCTTGATCCGAATCATATGGCCCGGGTCGGACCTGTAGGGTCAGATGGGAAAGAAATTCCCGTTAATCTGGTATATGACCAGGTAGGATTAGCTGCAAAATATTCCCAACAGGATTGTAGGCTAGACAACATTTTGGATGGCATAGAAGAAGAAGCATTTGAGTCTAAATGACTATGTACTTCAATTGACATATTTGTCCCTAGCCGGATTGTAAAACATTTTTCATGGCGGACCTTTTCGCTTCGGCCTCTGGACCCGATAGTCTGGAGTGTTTCCGAATACCCGCTCAGTAATATAAACCGGGGTATGCGTGAAAACCAGGCGTAGGGGTCATAATTGCTTGAATAGACAAGTACCCAACTAGTTATGTTATATTACATGGTTAGTAAGAAACATTTTCTAGAGAGAATAGTTCCATTAAGGGTTCCTTTCCCTGGGTATGCATGCATTAAAGTGCATGTCCGGACTGCGATCAAAAAGCGCAGGATATGTAACGTCTGGGGGTTTGCATTGTGATAGGTAAAAAACATCTTTAGTCCATCGACCGAATATTCCCTTAAGAATGCTAGCTTTCGCCTTCACCCAGTCTGAGGTACACGTCCAGAGTACCCGGCAGTAACAATCGCAGAGGTGCTCCCTTTATGCCCTAGCCGAACTAACGGGAACGTAGGGCATAAGCACAGGAGCCAGGCAACCCAGCTTGGCCAAAGCTTAAGTCATATCGATGCATATAATGGCGAAGAAAAGGTGCATATGGAGAAAGGACGCATATGCAGTGGGCTTGATGCCCTAAAGATAATTATATTAAGCTTTTGTATAAGAAGCCCCCAGGTATAATGAGCGCACATACTTGAAAATTAGTGCGTTAAAAATGTGTAGTCTAGCCACAATAAAGCGTTAGAGCTTTTCAAAAAGGAAAGGCGAGAGGAGGGCTAAAAATAAAATCAAAAGCAACAGAGGGAAGGAGATGAACGGGGAGTTCGGCGCTAGGCGTAGAATCTTCAGAGTCTGGCTGCATTCCATGGGTTCGGCTCGAGGCGATTATCGGATGCATCCCGCAGTCGGTACGCTCCTCCGGTGAGAACTTTGTCAATAATGAAGGGACCCTCCCACTTGGGCTTGAGCTTGCCCTTTTTCTTCTCCGGTAGACGTAGAACGAGTTCGCCAATATTATAAGTCTTGGCCCGTACTTCTCTGCTTTGATACCTGCGAGCCTGTTGTTGATAGAATGCAGAACGGGCTTTTGCGACGTCGCGCTCCTCTTCCAGGGCATCTAAATTGTCCTACCGATCGAGCTCGACCTCTCTCTCTTCGTACATGCGCACTCGAGGTGAGTCATGAATAATATCACAGGGCAGCACAACCTCTGCGTTGTACACCATGAAGAAGGGTGTGTATCCGGTAGTGCGATTTGGTGTGGTCCGCAGCCCCCAGAGTATGGAGTCAAGCTCCTCAACCCAGTGTGCGTCTGATTCATTTAAGGATCGCACTAGTCTAGGTTTAATGCCGCTCATAATAAGAGCATTGGCTCGCTCGACTTGACCGTTTGTTTGAGGGTGATAGACGGAGGCGTAATCAAGCTTAATGCCCGTCTTGCCGCACCAAGTTTTCACCTCATCGGCCGTGAAATTGGAGCCGTTGTTGGTGATGATGCTGTGGGGGACACCGTAACGGTGTACTTCCCCTGATATGAAGTCTATCACGGGTCCAGATTTTGCCGTTTTAACTGGTTTGGCTTCTATCCATTTGGTGAATTTGTCCACCATGACCAACAAATATTTTTTATTATGGCTTCCTCCTTTAAGGGGTCCAACCATATCAATCCCCCAGACTGCGAAAGGCCAAGTTATGGGGATTGTTTGTAGAGAGGTGGGTGGCATATGGCTTTGGTTGGCGAAAAGCTGGCATCCGACACAATGTTGGACAAGGTCTTGTGCATCCACTCGAGCCGTCGGCCAGTAAAAACCTGTACGGAAGGCCTTGCTTACAAGGGCCCGAGCTGCGGCGTGGTGACCGCCGAGGCCGGCATGAATTTCAGCCACGAGCTGCCGCCCTTCCTCCTCGGAGATACATCTTTGAAGTACCCCAGTGGCGCTTTTCTTATAAAGCTCTCCATCATGGGCCTAGTAGGCTTTAGAGTGCGCACAATGCAGCGTGCCTCATTTTGGTCCTCGGGGAGTTCGTGCCTATTAAGGTAGGCCAAAAAGGGTTCGGTCCATGGGCAATAACAACCATGATGAGATGGGTTGAAGGTGTTATTTCGGTGGCAGAGCCCCCGATTATGTCTGTGTGTTCGGAATCTGGGGATGTGGTCGGATCCTGACTGATGTTGCCGGTCTCCCCTTCCCACACCACGGATGGCTTGAAAAGCCTTTCCAAAAAGATGTTAGGTGGGACAGCGTCGCGCTTAGCGCCGATTCAGGCGAGGATATCTGCCGCTTGATTGTTTTCTCGAACCACATGATGGAATTTGAGCCCCTCGAACCGAGCTGGCATATTTAGGACGGCATTATGATATGCCGCCATTTTTGGATCTTTGGCATCGAAGTCTCCATTTATTTGAGATATTGCGAGGTTTGAATCCCCCACACACTTCTAGGCACTGGATGCCCATGGAGATGGCCATCCGAAGACCATGCAACAGAGCCTCGTATTCGGCTGCATTGTTGGAGTCTGTGTATAATATTTGGAGTACGTATTTGACTGTATCTCCCATGGGGGATGTTAAGACAACACCTGCCCCGAGACCTGCCAGCATTTTAGAGCCGTCGAAGTGCATGATCCAGTTGGAGTATGCGTAGTACTCTTTAGGGAGTTTGGCCTCTGTCCATTCTGCGATGAAATCCGCCAGTACCTGGGATTTAATGGCTCGTCGTGGTTTATATGTTATGTCGAATGGGAGGAGCTTGATAGCCCACTTGGCAAACCGGTCCGTGGCATCGTAGTTGTTTATTATGTCATTAAGTGGTACTTCGGAGTCATCGTGATTGAACACTCTTGAAAGTAGTGTCGTAATTTCTGGGATGCCATGAAGACTGTGTATGCTATTTTTTGATAATGTGGGTACCGGGATTTGCATGGTGTGAGGACAGTGGACACGTAGTATACCGACTTCTGAACCGGGAATTTGTGTCTGTCCTCCTCTCGTTCAATGACGAGCACCGCGCTCACAACTTGGTGTGTTGCAGCTATGTATAACAACATGGGTTCGCCAACGTTCGGCGCGGCCAGGATTGGATTGCTTGCTAGAAGAGCCTTTATTTCCTCCAGTCCGACCGTTGTCGCGTCCGTCCACTCGAAGTGTTCGGTTCGCTGAAGGAGGGATAGAGTGGCAATGCCTTTTCTCCTAATCTGGAGATAAAGCAGCTTAGAGCTGCTATGCGACCAGTTAGCTTCTGGATTTGTTTGAGATCTGTTGGGATATCCAACTATGACAAAGCTCGGATTTTAGCTGGGTTTGCTTCAATTCCTCTATTGGAAACAATCAAGCCCAGCAGCTTTCCGGCGGGAACGCCGAAAACACATTTTTCTGGATTGAGCTTAATGTCATATGTTCGGAGGTTATCGAATGTGAGCCTTAGATCGTCTATTAACAATTCGGCATGTCTGGTGTTGATGACTACGTCGTCGACATATGCTTCAACTGTTTTGCCGATTTGTTTCTCTAGGCATGTTTGAATCATGCGTTGGTAGGTGGCACCAGCGTTTTTGAGCCCGAAAGGCATAGTGTTGAAGCGGAAGGGCCCGTATGGGGTTATAAATGTCGTTGTGGCTTGATCGGACTCCGCCATTTTGATTTGATGGTATCCGAAGTATGCGTCGAGGAAACACAGTGAGTCATGTCCCGCGGTAGCATCGATAATCTGATCGATGCGTAGGAGAGGGAAGGGATCCTTAGGCAGGCCTTGTTGAGGTCTTTGAAATCGACACATAGGCGCCAGGATTTATCCTTCTTTGGTACCATCACCAAGTTTGCTAGCCAATCCGGGTGTTTTATTTCTCTGATGAATCCGGCCTCGAGTAACTTGGCTAGTTCCTCTCCCATGGCTTGTCGTTTGGGTTCTGAAAAGCGTCATAGTGTTTGCTTGACTGGCTTGTATCACTTCAGTATGTTAAGGTTGTGTTCGGCCAGCCTGCGTGGGATCCCCGACATATCGGAAGGGTGCCAGGCGAAAATATCCCAATCCTCACATAGAAACGCATGCAGTGCGGCGTCAATTGAGGGGTCCAGTTGTGCCCTGATGGATGCTGTCTTCGAGGGGTCCATTGGGTGGACTTGAAATTTGATTATTTCATCTCCTGATTTGAAGAAGGTGGACTTGGATCGCTTATCGAGTATCACGTCGTCCCTATCCACTATGGAGTGTAATGCGGTTAATTCTTCGGCCGCGAGGGCTTCAGACAAAACTTCGAGGGCCAAGGCGGCTGTTTTATTTTCGACGCGGAGTGATGTGTCCGGATCACTGACAAGGGTGCTGATTCCATTGGGCCCAGGCATTTTGAGCTTCATGTACACGTAATGTGGTATAGCTTGGAAGCTCGCAAACGCATCCCGCCCTAACAAGGCGTGATATCCACTGGTGAAAGGGGCCACCTGAAAGGTTTATTTCTTCGGACCGATAATTTTCCGGCGTGCCGAATACCACATCGAGTGTGATCTTTCCCGCACATCGTGCCTCCCGGCTGGGAAAAATTCCTCTAAAGGTTGTGCTGCTTTGTTCAATGCGGCTCCTGTCTATTTCCATTTTATTGAGAGTTTCCTCGTAAATGAGGTTTAGTCTGCTACCACCGTCCATGAGCACTTTGGTAAGCAGGAAGCCGTCCATGATTGGACTGAGGACTAAGGCGGCTGGTGCCCGGACTGTCTTGAATTGCGGTTCGTCACTAGCACTGAAAGTTATGGCCGTGTCGTTCCAGGGTTGTATTGCTGTGACTTGGCAGACTTCGGCGAGGCCGCGGAGTGCTCTCTTGCGCCTATTACCTGAGGCAAAAGTCTCAAAGACTATCAATACTGTAGCGTTGTGTTCTGTGGGATGTTGCTCTGCGGTGTTTTTTATGAGGAGATCCTCGCTGCTCTTGGCCACCTGCCGAAGTATCCAACATGCTCTAAGGCTGTGTGTTGGTATGGTATCCGGTGTGGTGTGTATTTTGCATGGCCTATCGAGCCATCCCTCCCAAATGGTTGCGCGCCCTGAAGTGGGCTTTGATTTCTTCGCAATTGGATCGGGCGACCTACGTGGGTACACCCTTTTTGTTCGGACGAGGGGTTTAGCGAGAGCCAGTGGATCCCAAAAGGCTGCCTGAGTTTTCCAGCCGCTTTCCATCACGCAGAACTTCTGTACTATGATCACCAAGTCATCGAAGCGTGATATGTGACGGCGATTTATGGCATTGAGGAGTCCCTTGTCCGTGCAATTTTTGCAGAATAATGAGATTGCGTCTTCATCGCAACAGTCCTTGACCTTGTCCTTCACGATGAGGAATCTGGCCCAAAAGTGATGTACAGTCTCTTGGGACTGTTGTCTGATGCGGGAAAGATCGCTTGAGTCTGGGCGGGTGGGTGGATTTAAGTCCGAACCAAGATCTGATTTGTGACCCAGAGCTTGAGGAGTTTCCAAACTTAATAGTTCGGACTCCGAGATGTAAACCAATTTTTCTGGCCCACAGTCCGATTCTAAGTTCGGAGTTCGGGGCGCTTCTTCCCGTGGACATGTATCCGGCTTGATGAGCTTGGAAATCCGGACATACTTCGTCCTCAATATGGGGGAAGAGTTGTTGGGTCCCTCCTCCACCACTGCTATCTAATGGGTGATCGGCGGAGATTCAATCTCTCTCTGATCGGGTTTAAGCCCGATCCGATTGTAGTCTGAAACGACTCCTAGAGAGGCAATGCGATCTAGGAGCCCATTTAAAGACGATAACTCCGTTGGATCCATCTGCTCGGTGTATTCCGAGCTGACGCAGAGGCGATTTTTGATGACTTGAGAAGTCATGGTCGGTGCGACGGCCGAACGGGTGGTCAAGACGAAGTCGCCCAGCCGGAGAGTTTGGCCTTAGGCCAGAGCTCCCCCGGAGGTGATGTTGTCCTTGATAACAAGGGAGCCATCAACCCTATCTTCGACGTCCCAGTGGAACTATCAATGAAAGCACCAATGTCGGTGTCAAAACCGGCGGATCTTGGGTAGGGGGTCCCGAACTGTGCGTCTAAGGCTAATGGTAACAGGAGGCGGGGGACACAATGTTTACCCAGGT
The DNA here is from genome assembly GCF_002162155.2 of Triticum dicoccoides. Lineage (NCBI taxonomy): Eukaryota > Viridiplantae > Streptophyta > Magnoliopsida > Poales > Poaceae > Triticum > Triticum dicoccoides. The sequence goes on from NC_041389.1 coordinate 121,823,716, forward strand.
TCGGGCCCTCTCGATGGAGGTAATACCCTACTTCCTGCTTGATTGATCTTGATGATATGAGTATTACAAGAGTTGATCTACCACGAGATCATAGAGGCTAAACCCTAGAAGCTAGCCTATGGTTATGATTGTTGTTGTCCTATGGACTAAACCCTCCGGTTTATATAGACACCAGAGGGGGCTAGGGTTACATAGAGTCGGTTATAGAGAAAGGAATCTTCATATCCGAATCGCCAAGCGTGCCTTCCACGCAAAGGAGAGTCCCATCCGAACACGGGACGAAGTCTTCTATCTTGTATCTTCATAGTCCAACAATCCGCAAACGCATATAGTCCGGCTGTCCGAGGACCCCTTAATCCAGGACTCCCTCAACGGACCAGAGGGGAAACCCTCCTCCCATCTAGGGGGATGTCAAGGAAGAAGAAGAAGGAGGGGGCTCTCCCCCTCTCTCCCGGTGGCGCCGGAGTGCCGTCGGGCAAGGATCACCATGGCGATCTACACCAACAACCTCGCTACCGTCAACACCAACTCTCTCCCCCTCTATGCAGCGGTATAACACCTCTTCTCCCTGCTGTAATCTCTACTTAAACATGGTGCTCAAGGCTATATATTATTATCCAATGATATGTGGCTATCCTATGATGTTTGAGTAGATCCATTTTGTCCTATGGGTTGATTGATGATCGTGATTGGTTTGAGTTGTATGTTTTATTATTGGTGATGTCCCATGGTGCTCTCCGTGTCGAGCAAGCGTGAGGGATCCTCGCTATAGGGTGTTATAATATGTTCATGGTTCACTTATTGTGGGTTGCGTGAGTGACTGAAACACAAACCCGAGTAAGTGGGTTGTTGCGTATGGGAGTAAAGAGGACTTAATAATTAATGCTACGGTTGGGTTTTACCTTAATGATCTTTGGTAGTTTCAGATGCTTGCTATAGTTCCAATCATAAGTGCATATGATCCAAGTAGAGAAAGTATGTTAGCTCATGCCTCTCCCTCATATAAAATTTCAATAATGATTACGCTCTAGTTATCGATTGCCTAGGGACAAATAACTTTCTTGTGACAAAAAGCTCTCTACTGAAACTAACTTAATTGTTTCTTTATCTAAACAGCCCCTAGCTTTTACTTGCGTGTTATTTATTATCTTGCAAGCCTATCCCTTTACACCTACAAAGTACTTCTAGTTTCATACTTTTTCTAGGTAAAGCAAACGTAAAGTGTGCGAAGAGTTGTATTGGTGGTCGATAGAACTTGAGGGAATATTTGTTCTACCTTTAGCTCCTCGTTGGGTTCGACACTCTTACTTATCGAGAAAGGCTACAATTGATCCCCTATACTTGTGGGTTATCAGGGACACCGTCATTAACCCGTACGAGTTTATATTTCCTGTTATAACTGCTATAATTCTGGAATATGCGATTCAGTTGAAAACTCATATGCACGTGTGAAATGTTAAATAGAAAAGTATAGGTTCCTGATCTTGCCTCTAAGACTGGCTCAAGTGTTGTTGGTGATCATGTTTGTCGGATCTTAGGTTATCATTAAGTGTATCGATACTCCTAGAACAATATTGAGAGTATGACGTTAGAAGAATGATTATATTGAATCGACCCAATATTTTTTGTTATACTTTGAGATAATATCGTCTGAGATCAATTATTATAACACAGGGTGTTAGCATGTGTTTCAGTTCCTCAGACCATGAGGGTATCATAGTCACTTCCTACCATATGATATACACTGCGGTTGCTCAAACGTCATCAGTAACACGGTGATCAAAATGACAACTTACGGGTTCATTAGAACGTTTGACAAGGGACTAAATAGCTCGAGAGTGGGATTTGCTCCTCCGATGATGGAGAGATATTCTTAGGGCCCTCTCGGTGTGATGGCATCCATCATCACCTGGCCAGACATATGTGACTATTTCACGGGGATGCTGGAACACTTCAACGAGAAAGGAGAACAAAACCGGCAACATGATCAATGGTATAGTGATCATGTGCATGACTCAGGAGGATATCGATGCACCCAGGGTATTGTAAAGTATATAAAAGCAAAGGGAGCATCACATAATAACCAAAGGTTCACTCGAATGTCATGAGTGTGCTCATAGGGATCGATATGGACATCCACGGTTCCGCTATCGGTCATTGAGCGAAGGGGTTTCATTCATGTCTATGGTTTACCGAACCTACGAGGTCACAAGCTTAAGGTAATCATGATATGTTGAGTGTTAGTAGGATGAGAGTGTCGAGGATTTATTTGTGGAATTGCTTCATTAATATTCATAATAGTTCTGAGAGGAACCGTAAGTGTTTTGGGGTCACCGTAAGGGTTTCAGAGTTTATCGGGCAATACCGTGTATTAGCGGTAATTAATATATACGTGGAAAATGTTTCTGGTGATGTTAAATTATATATAATATCCTCTAGTAATTGTCAGATGGATTTTATATTTAATTTAATATCAACGAGCCTAAAAAGGCCAAGTGGTGGAGGGAGAATTGGGCCACCAAGGTCCACGGAGGGGTGGCGCGCCCTTTCCCCCTTGAGGGAGGCTGAATTGGACTTGGAGGAGGAATCCTCCTCCCCCTAGGGCCTATGCAAGGGGAGGAGGATTCCTCCCCTTGTGTGGTGCTCCTCCTCCCCTCCCAACCTATATATACTTGAGGTGTTGGCACTGTTTGATACACAAGTTTTGAAGACTCCTACAGTTCTTCTAGTTCTAGTTCTAGTTGGTCCTAGTTGACTACTTAGAACTTGACCTAGTTCCTCTAATCCTCATAATTAGAAGTCCAGTGTGGTTCTAATCTCCTTTCTCTAATTCTCCGGCGACGATTAGCTCTCGACGGTGAAGCGCTGCCGGATCGTGAAGACCGTACGCTTGCAACCAAGTAGAGATGTTGTGCTTTCAGTCTTCTGTTTGAGGGATCATTCGAGGGCGGTTCACGGGATCGCCATCAACAGTTCGAGTTCCCTTGTGTGGTTTGGCTTGTTCTGTTGCTTTCTGTTGGTCTTTTTGGATGACTCTCCCTGTTGACTACTTGTTCAAAATGGCCGCCCCACTGCAGTATTGGAGTCCTCTCCTTAAAGCTGGAAATCTCGACATCGTCTCCATGATCATCTCCATTCCGCTTTCGCCAACGCCCTAACTACTGCCCCTGCTCTGTCCGCACTTCCTAGACCATAGCTTATTCTTCCTTCGATGTCATTTGGGTGATCTATGTGCCTTTTGGCCCGACCTTCGTGGTCTGTACTTGGCATGTGCCGGATCTTAAGTTGATATCTCTAATGCTTGTATGTGGTTGACTTGTCCTGATGATTGCATTTATAAAGGTGGGCTCCAGGGGAAATACCCCTTGGTTCCTAGGTGTGTATACATCGAGAAATTGGGGAAAAAATAGTAATCACAAAAAAGTTCATAAGTTCTCTTAGAATAAACTTGACTTTTTTGCACTAATATGTAAATTTCCACCAACCAAAATCCAGCGTTGACTTCAAGGCAAAGAAAACATTTTTTTGTCAAAATAGTGTGAATAGTGTCTTGTATATAGCAATATTATTTTTTTTCCTAGAAGTCAACACTGGGTTTTGGTTGATGAAAAATTACATACGGTGTAAAAGAAAGTCAAGTTTATTTCAAAAATACTTTTGAACATTGTTTACTTTTCTTGTATTTTTTTTTCACCTAGGGACCAAACATCCACACCCCGAGGGTCAGTTTGGATGTACGGTGTGTTTGTATTTAGTCAACATCATGTCTTCCCCTTTTTAAGACTACTCATAGTGAGGAGTAACTTAGACTAGTAACATGCATATGCTAATAGTCTATGTTACTACCTTTATAGTGAAGAGTAACATATGTGTAGTGTCATACAACATTTCATTTATTAGCTTGTAACTCATCTTGTTTTGGTACGTGTGATGTTACCCATAGTATGAGTAACTAGTTATATTACTCAAATCATCTCTCTACTCATTAAATCATTGTCACATAAGCAAATTTGCTGAGTTGGACTCTATGTTATTAATGAAGTTACTCCCACCATGGGCAGTCTAAAAAAGAGGCCTGAACTTTTTTAAAATACTGTAAACGTACTATGTTTTTTTTTTGCAAACAGATACCATGTTTATAATATTAATATAATACTAAAATTTTAACCAGGGCCAAACACCTAAAAAATATTTGGAACCATAGTTTTTCAAGAATACCACAGTATCTTGAAAAACTTAAGAAAATACTTGGCAAACAAACACATCCTTAGGGCCTGATTGGATTGTCGTTTTGCACACTTTTACACCTGTAAAAGATATAGACCTCAATCGGTCGTTTTCATTTCCGGTTGAAAATCAAACATGGCTGATGAAATACACTTGTAAAAGTAACACGGGTGTATAAATTTACCCCTATTCCAAGCGGGGCCTTAGGGGTGTTTAATTTGAAATTCACGGGAATATTAGTCGGTTGGCCCAGCTTGTAACTTATTTCAGTCTAGCAATTTTGAGGGCAGTCCCGAAACATTTCTCCAAAGTGCATGTGACGGGTCCAGCCCTGGTGCACACATACCTTATCCTCCCTTTGCCTTAGCATCAACACACCAAAGCATATCCTGCGCGATGGATTCCCTCCCCTCACCTCCATTACCTTGGACCGGAGAGCGAGAGAGAGGAAAGAGAAAATAAGGGGTTAGCTAAAATGGCAATGGCCACAGCAAGGCTAATCCACCCATCCATGGTGGCGTCCAAGAGCCCAAGAGCGCCACCAGCGCCCTTGCTCCTCCACACCCATAAGCCCCTGACCACCGCACTGACCTCATCGTTTCACTTCACGCTCCACTCCGTCGACGTCTCCAAGGACGACAAGCCGCTGGACACCGCGCTCGAGACCAAACAAGAAGATGCAACCGCCGCCTCCGGCGGCGACCTGGCGACGCCACTGCCGGGGGAGTTGGACGCGGAGGAGGACAGGCCGAAGCTTGACCCCCGCCGGTTTGAGGAGCAGTTCGCGGTGCTGAACACGGGGGTGCACGAGTGCCGGTCCTGCGGCTACCTGTACGACCAGGCGAAGGGAGACCCGTCCTATCCGGTGCCATCGGGGCTGCCGTTCAACAAGCTGCCGGACGACTGGCGGTGCCCGACGTGCGGCGCGGCGCAGTCCTTCTTCGACAGCAAGAGCGTCGAGATCGCCGGGTTCGCGCAGAACCAGCAGTTCGGGCTCGGCGGCAACTCGCTCACCTCTGGCCAGAAGACGCTACTCATCTACGGAAGCCTCCTTGTCGGCTTCGCCTTCTTCCTCTCCGGCTACTTCTTGCAATGAGTACCGAGCTAGGCATCATCCTTCCTTTGATCCATTCCAGGAGGCTTCTTGCAATTAGTGAAGAGGAGAAACTGAGTAAGGCTGTTACCGGGTTAATCTTGATAAGTACTGTACTAAATTTGCGTGTATAGATACCTATTGCTTCTGCTACCAAGAGGCCAGAGCCCAGGGGAAAAGGGACATTTGTTTTGAGGTGCTGGCTATAATTTTCTTGTGAATGCAGTTCCCGGACAAATTTCGACTAGAATTGCTTCGAGTGGTTAGGTCTGAATCCCCTCTCGCAAGGCTGCTGTTGAATATTTGAGCAATTTTTCATGAAGTTTAATTCAGGAAAATGGTAAATAAAACATGATAATCAAAACTAGTCATGCAATCGAGAACAAAAGGGATAAATAATCATACGCCCCAACAGAAGAAGTGTTTGTTGTCGCAGCGTCATGTTGTGAAGTTCGTCGACGTCGGGAAGAAGTCGTCGTTGGGAAACTCATGGTCCGTAGGCACGGTGAAGAAAATCCAATGCCGAGAAGCGAGATGGAAAACGATAGGCGGCGCAACGCTTGGAATCAGGCACTCACGCTGGGAAAGACGAAGTAACATATTACTCCTATAAAAGATGGTGGAGTACCCGCCTTCCTGAGCTCATCAAGGGCAAAGGGAGCCTCCCAACCGTCCGTTGCCAGCCGGGGCTTACGGCGGGAGGCTCTCGAAGCCGATGCGAGCCATCTGATCTGCCCGGACAGCTTGAACCCTGGCGATCTGACTCGTAGGTCGATGACGGGTGGACCGAGGGCGCGCGATCGCTACAATCAGCTGACAAGTCGATGATGTATGGAGCGAGGGCGCGCGATTGCTACAGTCGGTACATGTCCATGACGGGTGGACCGAGAAGGCCATGTGGTGGACCCGCCTTCCTGGGTGATGGCCTACAACTGCACATGATTTAGTTGTAGTTTTTCGAAGTAAGAATATCGATCCCACGGGGACCACATGAATTGAGTTTTTTTGTCTCTCGTATTGACTTATGAAATTGTACTTGCAAGTAATTATAGACTCAAAGCAAAGTGAGGGCGGAGGATGAATATTGGTTTTGGTGAAGTGTGGACTTAAAGTAAATAATATAACAGAAATAAGAATAATGAGAAACGTGACAATTGAACTGACATATGAGTAAGGCGTTCTCAGGGAGTCAGGAATTTCCATTGGCATACTTCTAACGCAACCTATGCAACAACATAGTATTATCTAGATACTTGAGCCACTCTTGAAGTTTACACTGGGCGGAGCCGGGTGCATGACATGTTCTATTGTAGACTTCATGCCACTCATGCCACCACTGTAGTCTCCCTGCAGGTTACGACTATGGTAATTAAGGGTTTTCCCGTAGACGTGGCCTCACTAAGAGTTCTCTGTAATTTCCCTATCAATTGTAAAACCAAGGGACGAAGGCTTGTACTGTCACTTTGAATTACCTTCAGTCCGGAAATACAAATGCTTGATTAATATTTTTCAAATACAAAATTAATATTTTTTAATGCATGGTCAACATTTATTTCTATATACATTTAATATTTTTCAAATGCTTGATTAACATTTTTAGATGCAAGAGTAAAAAATTGCAAATCCAAGTTTAACCATTTTTTAATACAATACAAGATTAACTTTTTATAATACATGGTGAACATTTTTTCCATACAGATTTAACATTTTTCAAATGCTTGATTAATATTTTTCAAATACATGTTAAATATTCTTTGAATACATGTTCGATATTTTCCCTGTACAGTAATATTTTTCAAATGCTTGATTGACATCTTGCGAAAACTTGTTTAACATTTTTGAAATGTTTGATTAATGTTTATAAATACATGATCAAATTTTCACACATATTGTATATTTTTCTATACATTTTCCATGTACAGAAACATTTTCTCTATATACATTTAACATTTTTCAAAAGCTTGATTAACATTTTTTCAAATATTTTATGTAAAGTAATTTTTGTAGTACATTTATTTAGAACATTTGAAACTATAAAGGAAAGAAAAAGAAGAAGAAAAAAAACAAAGAAACGAGGTCATGGCTTCCCTCGCGCCTGGGCTGGCGCATGTGCGCTCCCCTTGACGCGAGGCTTCCCTACAAAATCACTAATTAAGGGTACACTTGGCAAAGATCACTCCCACCTTTCAGTTTATGACAAGTGACGCACTACATGTGCGCCACTTATCGCAACCTCGGAATTTTCTTTTTTTCTATATTCGTTTATTTAAAATATTTTATTTCTTAAATCATACGTCCTAATCGCGAGCTGTTTTCATCATTGGATTTCCCGCGTCGAGTTCTTTGAAAGTAGATCACATTTTAATAGGTTTTGACAAACTTTTTTCACACAAAATAGAAGAGAAAAACCCGAACCACAAGCATAAACCCCTCCCCCTACCCACCTTTTCCCCTTTTCGAGAGGCACAACGGTACCTCTCGCGGAAGCAAATTTGTGCCTCCACACGAAGCAAATCTATGCCCTCCATGGAAGAACTTTTTTTTGTGTGTTTTTTTCCTTTTCCGCGAGGTACAATTGTGCCTCTCGTAGAAGCAAACTTGTGCCTCCACGAGAAGCAAATATGTGCCTCTCACAAAAAAACACGTCTTTCCCTTTCGAAGAGGCACAGGTATGCCTTTCATGGGAGCAAATTTGTGTCTCTCGAGAATGAAAAAGCACATATTTTTTCTCTTTCCGAGAGGCACAGCGATGCCTCTCGCAAATGCAACTTGTGCCTTCACGGAAAGCAAAATTATGCCTCTCACCAAAGAAAAAACACGTTTTTCCTTTCTTTTTGAACTTCATTTTTTCAAAACCTAGGAAAAACCATACAAAAATTGAAAAGCCAAAAAACTCCATGTAAAACCCGAAAATGCATAAAAAAAAAGAACCCGAGGGAGCGTCTTGGACACGACACATAGGGGCGGCTGAGACCGCGCCAAGTGATGCGCTCTCGGCCCACCAAAAGTGACCCTCGAGAGGCCCCCGCAAGGGGTACTCCTTAGTTAGTTGCTCCCACGAACCGATCTATGGTTGGGTGATTAGAAGGATAGTGGTATGCCCAGCCCATCAGGGTTCAAGTCCATGACTTTGGTGCTCATATTATTCTTGAATTTATTTCAGCCTTCTGGCTATGTTCATTCTGTGGTAGGAGATGTTCCCGTCGACTGCGAGACGCCTATGGTGACTTCGTAAAATCTCCAGATGTTGTGTTGCCTCAGTCTCTCGGAGGTGCTCATAGAAATAGTGTGTGTGTGTGTGTTCATAGGGATGAGTGTATACTCGTGTATGTGAGCGATTTTGATTGTACTGTGTTAAAAAAAGTTAGTTGCTCCCGCTTCCTTACGTGCGGCCCGGATCTACACCCCAGGCCTCCAGGGCCTAGGCCTGGGGTGTGCCTTTGACATAGCCAAGGCCCAGGCGCTCAGCTACTGATTCACACTCAGCCACGAGAGCCCACTAGTGCTCAAAAAAAGAGGCACGAGAGCCCACGACGGACGGACGACCTAGCAGCAGTTCGCACGCAAGCGAGGGACGGAGGCAAACCCTGTTGCAGGCGCCGGTTATTACTGTTTCTGCTAACCGGCGCCTACAGCCGCGTTAACTGGGCTCGGTCCGTTTTGCTGGTATTTTTTCTATCTATTTTTAGAGAAACTTCCCTGCGAGCGCTAGGCTCCAGCCAACCAGCCACGAACGCATGTGTGAAAATATACTTCAGTCTTTTATTTTATTATATTTCACTTTGGTTTTTTCTTTTTCTTTTTCCGTTTCTTCTGATCCTTTTACAACTTCCGTGAACTTTTTCAAAAATCGATGAATTCCTTTTCAATGTCGATGAACTTTTTTCAGATTCAATGTTTTTTTTTCAAATCTGATGAACCTTTTTAAAATCCGATAAACTTTTTTTCAGATCCGATGAACTTTTTCCAATTTTGATGAACTTTTTCAGATTTGATGAACTTTTCACAAAATCAATGAACTTTTTTTTTCAAATCCGATAATTTATTTAAAATTGCACGAATTTTTTTCAAATTCCATGAACTTTTCTTAAAATTGCACAAACGTTTTACAGAAAATGATGAACTGTTCTTCAAAATCCATGAACATTTATGAATTCACATTTTTTTTCTTCATTTTTTGTGAATGTTTTTTTCATAATACCAACGGTTGACTAGTTTTATTTTAAGTGTATGGACCTGTAAACGGCCAAACCCTTTTCGGCGCCCTCTGCGCCCGTGGGACGTCCTATTTAATAACACACTGCAGTATCCACCCTGCCATTCCAACTGGACATGCAAACTTTCATCTATTTATGTCTTTATTTATTTATTTATTTCTTCTGTTTTCGTTTTTTCTTTTTCTTTTTTTCTTACTTCCTATGTTCGATGAACTTTTTTGAAATTCATGAACTTCTTCTTCAAAAAATTGATGAACTTTTATCAATTTTGATGAACTTTTTTGAAATATGATGAACTTTTTCCAAATTCGCTGAACTATATTGCAAATTTGATGATTTTTTTAAAAAAATCGATGAACTTCTTTTAGTATTGGTGAACTTTTTCAAAAAAAAGTCAATGAACCTTTTCCAATTGGTGAACTTTTTATCAAAATTGATGAACTTTTTAAAAAATATTGATGAACCTTTTTCACATTCATGAACTTTTTTTCAAATCCGATCAACTTTTTCTGAAAATGGTGAACCTTTTTTCAAATTTGTGAACTGTTTTTTTCAAATTGATGAACTTTTTAAATTTATGACTGTTTTTCAAAAATGATGAGCATTTTTATTTTTTGTATGAACCTTTTTAAATATGTGAAATTTGTTCAAGTTCACGTCTTTGTATTATGAATTCTTTTTTTCACTTTTATTGTAAAATAATATGTATAATAGACTGGAATTACCTCACATATTTAAGGTTCTTGTAACAAGAGGCTCAAATACAATTTTGTCCTTCGAATAGACAAAGAGATGATGTGGCGCAGTGGTTATTATCTTTGGCCAGGATGTTGGCGGGCACGGAACGAATCCTGCTTCTCCCGAATGCCCAGCGACCTATATGGGCCAGTCCACAGGGAGATGGTGCGTGAGTGCCAGCTAGGGGAACTGGCGCCCGCAACGCCAATTAGGAGCTCCCAGGGACGGAGGAAGGGCAACCGCGTGTCAGCGCCCCCTCTGCCACAGAAGACACCGACCAGTGGGACCCAGAGGCCAGCGGCTCGCGGGGATCGCCAACTGGCTAGCGGTCACCCGGGCCCGGCGGCCCAACCCGCGTAATACCAGGCTGGAGTGGACCCAATGAAGCCCACGGACTGCGACTGCTACTTAAGTCACTCCCACCGACTGGCTGTTGGAAATATGCCCTAGAGGCAATAACAAATTAGTTATTATTATATTTCCTTGTTCATGATAATCGTTTATTATCCATGCTATAATTGTATTGATAGGAAACTCAGATACATGTGTGGATACATAGACAACACTATGTCCCTAGTAAGCCTCTAGTTGACTAGCTCGTTGATCAATAGATGGTTACAGTTTCCTGACCATGGACATTGGATGTCGTTGATAACGGGATCACATCATTAGGAGAATGATGTGATGGACAAGACCCAATCCTAAGCCTAGCACAAAGATCGTAGTTCGTATGCTAAAGCTTTTCTCATGTCAAGTATCATTTCCTTAGAACATGAGATTGTGCAACTCCCGGATACCGTAGGAATGCTTTGGGTGTACCAAACGTCACAACGTAACTGGGTGGCTATAAAGGTGCACTACAGGTATCTCCGAAAGTATCTGTTGGGTTGGCACGAATCGAGACTGGGATTTGTCACTCCGTGTAAACGGAGAGGTATCTCTGGGCCCACTCGGTAGGACATCATCATAATGTGCACAATGTGACCAAGGGGTTGATCACGGGATGATGTGTTATGGAACGAGTAAAGAGACTTGCCCGTAACGAGATTGAACAAGGTATCGGTATACCGACGATCGAATCTCGGGCAAGTACAATACCGTTAGACAAAGGGAATTGTATACGGGATCGATTGAGTCCTTGACATCGTGGTTCATCCGATGAGATCATCGTGGAACATGTGGGAGCCAACATGGGTATACAGATCCCGCTGTTGGTTATTGACCGGAGAACGTCTCGGTCATGTCTACATGTCTCCCGAACCCGTAGGGTCTACACACTTAAGGTTCGATGACGCTAGGGTTATAAAGGAAGTTTGTATGTGGTTACCGAATGTTGTTCGGAGTCCCGGATGAGATCCCGGACGTCACGAGGAGTTCCGGAATGGTCCGGAGGTAAAGATTTATATGTGGAAAGTTGTTGTTCGGGTCCGGGAAAAGTTTGGGTTTTTCCGGTATTGTACCGGGAAGCTTCCAGAAGGTTCCGAAGGATTCCGGAGGGGTCTGGAGGTCCGGAAATTGTTCCACCATGTCCAATACAGTAGCATGGGCTGTAGGGGGGCGCCCTAGCCTTAATGGGCTAGGGGCACCAGCCCCCCCAAGGCCCATGCGCATGGGAAGGGGGAAACCCTAAGGGGGAGGGCCTCCACTTAACTTGGGAGGCACTCCTCCCCCCTTGGCCGCCGCCCCAACCCTAGATGGGATCTAGGGGGGCCGGCCCCCTCTTCCCCCCACCAATAAATAGTGGAGGGGTGGGAGGGCAGGCACACCCCAAGTTCTGGCGCAGCCCTCCCCCTCTCCCAAGTACTCCTCCTCTCTCGCGGTGCTTGGCGAAGCCCTGCAGGATTGCCACGCTCCTCCACCACCACCACGCCGTTGTGCTGCTGCTGGATGGAGTCTTCCTCAACCTCTCCCTCTCTCCTTGCTGGATCAAGGCATGGGAGACGTCACCAGGCTGTACGTGTGTTGAACGCGGAGGTGCCGTCCGTTCGGCACTAGGATCTCCGGTGATTTGGATCACAACGAGTACGACTCCTTCAACCTCATTCTCTTGAACGCTTCCGCTTAGTGATCTACATGGGTATGTAGATGCACTCTCCTTCCCCTTGTTGCTGGTTTCTCCATAGATAGATCATGGTGACACGTAGGAAAATTTTGAATTTCTGCTACGTTCCCCAACACTGGATACCCATCCAGTGGATCAGAAGGCACGGCGGCTACCGATCCCCAATTCCTCTCGCTCAAGAACCCTAGCTACCGATTCCCCCAATTCGTGTAATCTCTGTAACCAATTGAACCAGTGATAATCCTCCTCCTGTTAGACAATCCCGATCCCTACTCTTACACATGGTATCAAAGACCAATCCACCCCTCTTCTTCTCCGGCACTCTGGCCCAAATCGTTGAGACGCGGCGCGTGCGATAGGCGAGATCACAGCTAGTAGCCATGGATCCATCGTTTGAGGCTTTCCTCGATCGCCTCGACAACACCCTGAAGGCCCAGAACAAGGTCATCGCCGAGATCCAGGCGTCCACAGCCAAGATCGATGAGCTCGTCAATTGGCGGCCCGATCTGGAGAAGCGCATCGCCGATCTGGGTGATGCGGTGGCCGCTCTCCAGCTCGCGCGACCAGCGCCAACCAAGGAGGTCGAGGGCAACCGGGCGCCAGCACCACCATACACCCCACCAACAACGACCGGCGCCCACATCGGAGCCGGTACCGGCGCGGTCGGCGCTCCTCAAGGGCCCACAGGCCACGATGTCTTCAACCTACCACGGGGGCCCCCGGCGGCGTCGTTCCAGACACTGCCCCTGCCCCCGGCATCTGGTCAGTTCAATGCCCTGGCGACTCCACCTTCCCCTTTAGCTCCGTTCGCACACGCGAGTCAGTTGCTCTCAGGCTTGGGTCAAACCCACCCCTCGATCTCATTTCTGCAATTCACAGGAGATAACCCTAACCTGTGGAAGACACTTTGTGAGCAATATTTTCAGATGTTTGGTATTGTGCAATCTTTCTGGGTTCCCATGGCCGCTCTGAATTTTTCGGGGGCGACATCTGTATGGCTGCAGTCCATTCAAAAAAGGCTGGGAGATTACGATTGGGATTCGTTCACTGCATTACTCTGTACTCGTTTCGGGCATGATCGACACCAAATGATGATCAGATAGTTCTACACTGTCCGCCAAACGTCCTCAGTAGCGCAATACATCGAGCAATTTGAATTAATTATCAATCACTTATCCTCATATTCTGGTTCGATTCACCCATTTTACTTTTTGACTCGCTTTGTCGAGGGCCTGCAGAAGGATATCAGAGGTGCTAGTTCAGCGCCCACCGGACTTGGATACGGCCTGCGCGCTGGCTTTACTCCAGGAGGAAGTGGCTGACGGCGTGTTCAGCAACTTACCAAGGCCACCCGAGCCCGCCCCCCGTGCGGGCATGCCCCTGCCTCTACCTCCACCACCAACACGGCCAGTTCCGGCTGTACCAGCGACAGACCGTCGCGGTACTGAGGCGGTGCGAGCAGATACAACCAAGATCAAGGCGCTCCGGGACTATCAACATGCCCGTGGGCTATGCTTCAAGTGTGGCGAGCGGTGGGGACACGATCATGTCTGCCCTAGAGGCAATAACAAATTAGTTATTATTATATTTCCTTGTTCATGATACCTCCCCCCAGCCTTCATGGTGATGAGCAGAGGGATACCTCCCCCCAGCCTTCATGGTTCTGGTTCGAGCCGGACTGGCCACCTACAAGGGTGGAAAGCAAGTGGAGAACGTCCCCAATCCCTCCAAAGGAGAGCGGGTATGCTTCGTCCCTTATCTGATAAGGGGACTCGGATTTCCCATACATTCGTTTCTCCGGGGGCTCCTGGAGTTCTATGGACTCCAGCTTCACCACCTTACGCCCGCCTCCATCTTGCACATCGCGGGCTTTGTAGCCCTTTGCGAGCTGTTCCTGGGCATCGAGGCCCATTTCGCGTTGTGGAAGAGACTGTTTTGCCTCGTACCCCGTTCTCACGAGGGGTCGATATATCAAGTGGGCGGAGCCGAAATATGGCGCATCGCCGGGACCGGATATCTATCCGGAACCCCGACGAAGGCGTCCAAAGACTGGCCTTCGGAATGGTTTTATATGGAAGACGCCCCACTGCTGGACCCAGTTCGGATCGGCCTCCCGGAGTTCAGCAACGCTCCTTTGAAGAAACGCCTGAGCTGGCGCCCGCGGAGCCCTCAACGGGAGAATGATAGGGGCGTCCAATATCTGATGGGCCGGATAAGGTTACTGGCTCATTCCGGATTGACCATGATTGGAGTCATGGCCACATGCATCATGCGAGGGGTGCAGCCGCTCCAATATAGGGGCCACCCCATGTGGGATTTCAACGGGGAGGATGACGCCACCCATCATGGCCGCAAGGGGCCGGGATCGGTTGACGATCTGGTGAAGATCCTGTCCGGCCTGTACAAGGGGGAGAAGGAGGACTTCCTCCGTGCGAGTCCATTGAATGGATTCTCCATGAATAACCCTCGGAGCTGGGTGAGCGGACGTTTATTTATCCGATCCATATTCCCAAAGTTAGGTGTCTCACTTCGTGATTTCGACGCAGGAGCTGCGCCGGGACGTAGAGGGCATACACAGCCTGACTCCACAACCCGAGGATCCGGGATGATCCCGTGATCCGGCCTCCGAAGAGGATCCGAACATAAAGGTGGAGCTGATAGATGGGGTGTTCCACCAACTTAGCATGGACAATGCTTTGGTCGCCATTACGGCCGACTACCCCTGTTTATCTCCGGCTTCCCAGGTAACTGTGACCGGAGTCCTGACATCATTACTCATCCATGCTTATTTCTGACCACCGTATACCAACGGTGCCCAGCAGGAGGTGCCTTTAAGGCGGGAAGCCGACCCCGCGGCGGCTGACCAACAAGGGTCAGTTCGGCCCACCAGGCGGAAAAGGAGCGCGGCGCGGATCGAAACGTCGCCGCAATGGTATGGCGTACCACCGTTTTTAAGGGAAGGATTCCTGGGAGGTATATTAACGCTCATGATTTTTCCAGGAGAAAGAGCGCTCACTGGACTGTGTCCGGAGAGGTTGCCAATCAAGCCTCCGCCAGCTAGGCTCCAACGCCTGGTCCGAAGGGGGAGGCAAACACAAGGCGTGAGCCGGATGCTCCTCCAACGGAGGATGCCGACAGGCTGTCCGCCACCAGGTCTGAGGTGGAGAGCGCCATGAATCACAGGCGCCGCCGGACAGTTCTTCGTGACGCGTGTTTCTCCCCGGAGGCGCTGAATGCCTTTAATGCGGGAGACGCGCACCTCCATGCCGCTCGAGATGGTCTAACCAGAGCCACGGAGCAGTATGTGAAAGACATACGGGTGAGGAATTTTAATAGTTATATATGCCAGTAGCCCCCGAGACTTTAAGTAGTTAGAATAACTGATTTAAGGATCAATTGATATGCAGGATCTTACGGAGAAGAATACCCACCTGTCCCAGGAGCTTCAAGAGTGCAAGGCCCAACTTGAGGCTGCACTAGCCGCCGCGGGGGGAGCCACAGAGACCCCCTCTGGTAATGCATACTTCGAAAAGATAAGCAGTTTATGAAGTGCGGCGTGTGTATAAGTCTGACAATAATATTGCAGATGGTGCCGGACTAGATCCGGACAAGCAACATCTACTACCTCAGCTGAAGGCCGGCGAGAAGGTGCTTATGAGGGTGTAGCAGAAGAGGAACAAACTCCAAGATGCCAACACCCAGCTGGGCGAAGAACTAAAAGATGTTCGGGTCCAGCTGTCTGACTCCGTGAAGGAGAATCGGCGGCTTCGTCGCGGCATCTACAGTAAGTGCTTGAGAAAACTCTTTTGAAAAGAAGAGTTCGGCGAGGAAGTCGATTGACAGAAATGTGTCTGTAGGTGTGCTCACAGGTCGTCCTGCGGAGGAAATGCCTGGTTCAACGGGTGACCTACTTCCCGAGCTGCTGCAACTGCACGAACGTGTTTGGCAGGCGATGAGCGGCGTTGCCCAGGCCTTATGGCCGTCTGTCTCCCTACCCGAGGGTCTTGGAGGGCTTGCGGAGAAGCTTCAGGGAGCACGGCAGCGCTTCTGTCTGTGGAAGATATCGTCCTGCCGTCAAGGCGCCAGGGAGGCCTGGGCCATGGTGAAGACGCGGTACACGAAGGCCGATCTGAACCACATGGCCGAGGTCGGACCTGTGGGGCCCGATGGGAAGGAGATCCCTGTGAGCTTGATGTACGGCCAAGTAGAGTTAGCCGTGAAGTATTCCCAATGGGACTGTAAACTAGACAGCCTGTTAGATGGGATTGAAGAGGAGTACAATCAGTCAATTTGACGATGTATTTTAAAATGACATGTATAATGCCTTCTAGCCGGATTGTAGATCGTTTGTCTTTGCGGACCTTTTCGCTTCAACCTCGGGACCCAACAGTCCGGAGTGTGTCCGAATACCCTCGCGGTTACGTAAAAACCGGGGCATGCATGGAGACCAGGCGTAGGGGTCATTAGTGCTTTATCAGACAAGTGCCCAACTAGTTATGTTATATTACATGGTTAGTAAGAAACATCTTCCAGGGAGAATAGTTCCATTAGGGGTTCCTTTCCCTGGGAGGCATGCCCTAAAGTGCATGTCCGGACTGCGAAAAGAGCAGAAAAGCGTCTGGGGGCAGATAAATAAATAAGTAAGAAATCATTTTTCAAGTCACCGACCGAATATTCCCTTAAGAACGCTAGCTTTTGGCTTCACCCAGTCTGAGGTACACATCCGGCTGACCCGGCAGTAACAATTGCAGAGGTGCTCCCTTTACCTCCTAGCCGAACAATCGGGAACGTAGGGGTAAGCACAGGAGCCAGGCAACCCAGCTTGGCCAAAACTTAAGTCATATCGATGCATATAATGGTGAATAAAAGGCACATGCGGAAATGTGACGCATGTGTTGGGTATGAAGCCCGTATAAATAAGCTTCTGTTAAAAAAGCCCCCAGGTATAATGAGTGCGAGCCGCACGTCAAGTGTGTGCGAACAATGCGCAGATCAGCCCTCAAAGGCTTTACGAAAAAGGAGGAAGGAAGAGATAAACAAAAGACAACTAAATTATAAAATGTGGACGGAGGAAGGAGACGAACTCTGAGTCCGGCGCTAGGCGTAGAATCTTCGGAGACGGGCTGCGTTCCATGGGTTCGGCTCGAGTCGATTGTGCGATGCGTTTCGCAGACGGTATGCTCCACCGGTCAGGACTTGGTCGATGATGAAGGGACCTTCCCATTTGGGCTTGAGTTTGTCCTTTTTCTTGTCCGGCAGGCGTAGAACTAATTCGCCAACATTGTAAGTTTTGGCCCGTACTTCTCTGCTTTGATATCTTTGAGCCTGCTGTTGATAGAATGCGGAACGAGCTTTCGCCACGTCGCGCTCCTCTTCTAAGACATCCAAACTGTCCTGCTGATCCAACTCGGCTTCTCTTTCTTCGTACATGCGCACGTGAGGTGAGTCATGAATTATATTGCAGGGCAAAACTGCCTCTGCGCCGTACACCATAAAAAATGGTGTGAATCCGGTAGTGCGGTTTGGCGTGGTCCACAGCCCCCAGAGTACGGGGTCGAGCTCCTCCACCCAGTGTGTGTTAGATTTCGTGAGGGACCGCACTAACCTGGGTTTGATGCCGCTCATGATTAGACCATTTGCTCGTTCGACTTGACCGTTAGTTTGAGGGTGATAGACCGAAGCGTAGTCGAGCTTGATGCCCATATTTTTGCACCAGAGTTTAACCTCGTCGGCCGTGAAGTTCGTGCCGTTATCAGTGATGATGCTATGGGGGACGCCATAACGGTGTACTACCCCAGATATGAAGTCTATCACAGGTCCGGATTCGGCCGTTTTAACTGGCTTGGCCTCTATCCATTTGGTGAATTTGTCCACCATGACCAATAGGTATTTTTGCTTGTGGGTTCCCCCTTTAAGGGGTCCAACCATGTCAAGCCCCCAGACCGCGAACGGCCAGGTGATGGGTATAGTTTTGAGGGCGGTGGGTGGCATGTGGCTTTGATTAGCAAAGAGCTGGCAACCGACGCATCGTTGGACTAAGTCCTAAGCATCTGCCCGGGTCGTCGGCCAATAAAATCCTGTACGGAAGGCCTTGCCTACAAGGGCCCGGGCTGCAGCGTGGTGCCCGCCGAGTCCGGCGTGAATTTCAACCAGAAGATTTCGCCCTTCCTCTTCGGAGATGCACCTTTGAAGGACTCCGGTTGTGCTTTTCTTATAAAGCTCTCCCTCATGGACCTTGTAGGCTTTAGATCACCGTACTATGCGGCGGGCCTCGTTTTGATCTTCGGGGAGTTCCTGCCTAATTAAGTAGGCTAGGAATGGTTCCATCCATGGGGCAATGACTGCCATTATTTCGTGGGCTGAAGGTGTTATTTCATTGGCTGAGCCACCGATTGTGTCAGAATGTTCGGTGTTGGGCGGTGCGGTTGGTTCTGGGTTGTTGTTTCCGGACTCCCCTTCCCATAATACAGATGGCTTAAAAAGCCGCTCCAGGAAGATGTTTGGAGGGACGGCGTCGCGCTTTGCGCCGATGCGTGCCAACACATCGGCCGCCTGGTTATTATCCCGGGCTACATGGTGGAATTCGAGTCCTTCGAACCGAGCTGACATTTTTAAGACGGCGTTACGGTAGGCTGCCATTTTCGGATCCTTGGCGTCAAAGTCTCCATTTACTTGGGATATTGCGAGGTTTGAATCCCCGCGGACCTCTAGGCGTTGAATGCCCATGGAGATTGCCATCCGGAGACCGTGTAGAAGGGCCTCGTATTCGGCTGCATTGTTGGAGTCCGTGTACATTATCTGAAGTACGTATTGGACTGTGTCTCCGGTTGGGGACGTCAAGACGACGCCAGCCCCCAAGCCGGCCAACATTTTGGAGCCGTCGAAGTGCATGATCCAATTGGAGTATGCGCCGTACTCTTTAGGGAGTTCGGCTTCGGTCCATTCAGCAATGAAGTCGGCCAAAACTTGTGACTTTATAGCTCGCTGTGGTTTGTAGGTTATGTCGAATGGTAGGAGCTCAATGGCCCATTTTGCAATCTTGCCCATCGTGTCGCGGTTGTTTATAATGTCGTTGAGAGGTACTTCGGAGGCTACTGTTATCGAACACTCTTGAAAGTAGTGTCGCAGCTTCCGGGATGCCATGAACACCGCGTACGCTATCTTTTGATAATGTGGATACCGGGACTTGCATGGAGTTAAGACAGTGGATACGTAGTACACTGGTTTTTGAAGAGGGAATTTGTGTCCTTCTGTTTCTCGTTGGACAACGAGCACCGCGCTTACAACCTGATGTGTTGCCGCGATGTATAATAACATTGCTTCGCCAAAGTTGGGCGCGGCCAGGACCGGATTTGTTGCCAGTATGGCCTTTATTTCTTCGAGTCCGGCCGTGGCAGCATCCGTCCATTCGAAGTGTTCGGTGCGCCGGAGGAGGCGATAAAGGGGCAATGCCTTTTCTCCCAAGCGGGAGATGAAGCGGCTTAGAGCCGCCACGCATCCAGTCAATTTTTGTATTTGTTTGAGGTCTTTTGGGATATCCAACTGTGACAGAGCTCAGATCTTGGCTGGGTTTGCTTCAATTCCTCTACCGGATACAATGAAGCCCAAGAGCTTTCCGGCTGGTACACCGAAAACGCATTTTTCTGGGTTGAGCTTAATGTCATATGCTCGGAGGTTGTTGAATGTGAGCCTCAAATCATCTACTAGAGTTTCGACGTGTTTGGTCTTGACGACCACATCGTCTACGTATGCCTCCACTGTTTTGCCAATCTGGGTTGCCAGACATGTCTGAATCATGCGCTGATATGTTGCGCCGGCGTTTTTGAGCCCGAAGGGCATTGTGTTGAAGCAGAATGGTCCGTATGGAGTAATGAATGCCGTTGCGGCTTGGTCTGTCTCCGCCATCTTGATTTGATGGTAGCCAGAGTATGCGTCGAGGAAGCACAATGAATCGTACCCTATGGTAGCATCGATGATTTGATCGATGCGGGGAAGGGGGAATGGATCCTTTGGACAAGCCTTGTTAAGGTCTTTAAAATCGACACACAGGCGCCAGGATTTGTCCTTTTTTGGTACCATTACCAGGTTTGCTAGCCAGTCCGGATGTTTTATGTCTCTGATGAATCCGGCTTCTAATAGTTTGGCTAGCTCCTCTCCCATTGCCTGTATTTTGGGTTCGGAAAATCGCCGAAGAGCCTATTTGACTGGCTTGAATCCTTTTAGGATGTTTAGGCTATGTTCTGCCAACCTGCGTGGGATTCCTGGCATATCTAAAGGGTGCCAGGCAAAGATGTCCCAATTTTCCCGAAGGAATTCTCGTAGTGCGGCATCTACATCAGGGTTTAATTGTGCCCCAATGGAGGCCGTCTTTGTGGGGTCCGTTGGATGGACTTGGAATTTGACTATTTCGTCCGCTGGCTTAAAAGAGGTGAACATGGATCTCTTATCGAGTATCACATCATCCCTGTTCACCGTGGAGCGTAGCGCATTGAGTTCCTCTGCCGCTAGGGCTTCGGATAGTGCCTCTAGGGCTAGTGCGGCTGTCTTATTTTCGGCGCGGAGTGCTATGTCCGGATCACTGACAAGAGTGATGATTCCATTGGGCCCGGGCATTTTAAGCTTCATGTACCCGTAATGGGGTATAGCTTGAAAAATTGTGAATGCCTCTCGCCCTAATAAAGCGTGATATCTGCTGCTGAACGGGGCCACTTGGAACGTGACCTCCTCGGACCTGTAATTGTCCGGCGAGCCAAACACCACATCTAGTGTAATTTTTCCTGTGCAGCGTGCTTCTCGACTAGGGATTATTCCTCTAAAGGTTGTGTTGCTTCGCTCAATGCGGCTCCAGTCTATTTCCATTTTTCGAAGGGTTTCCTCGTAGATGAGGTTTAATCCGCTGCCGCCATCCATGAGTACCTTAGCAAGACGAAAGCCGTCCACTATTGGACTGAGGACCAATGCGGCTGGTGCTCGGGCTGTTCGGAATTTAGGTTCGTCGCTGGCGTTGAAGGTGATAGCCGTGTCGCTCCATGGATTTATTGTTGCTACTTGGTAGACTTCGGCGAGGCTACGGAGTGTTCGTTTCCGCATATTATTTGATGCAAAAGTCTCGAAGACTGTTAATACCGTACTGGTACTGTTGGGCTGGTTCTCTGGGGCTAGAAGCTCTTCGCCACTTTTGGCCACCTGCCGTAGTATCCAACATGCTCAAAGGCTATGTGTTGGAGTGGCACCCTCTGTACTATGGATTTTACAGGGTCCGCTGAGCCATCCCTCCAGTACGGTTCCGCGCCCTTTAGGGGGTTTTTGCTTTTTGGTTTTTGTCCCAGGTGCTTGAGCATGATGCATCCTTTTATTTCGGACTAGGGTTGTGTTCGGAGCCGGATTGTCCCAAAACTTGGTTTCGGTTTTCCAGGCACTCTCCATCACACAGTACTTTCGTACTATGGATGCCAGGTCGGCGAAGCGTGTAATTTCGCGATGACTTATGGCGTTCATGATTCCCTTGTCCGTGCAATTGTCGCAGAAAATTGAGATTGCGCTTTCCTCACGGCAGTCCTTTATCCTGTCCATAACCAGAAGGAATCTGGCCCAGTAATGATGTACTGTTTCAGCGGGCTCTTGCCGTATTTGAGATAGATCGCTTGTGTTTGGGTGGGCGGGTGGAATTAAATTCAGAACCCCGCCCAATCTGAGGCTCAAGGGCCGAAAAGTTTCCGGATTTGGAATCTTGGATTGCTGGATGTTGTCCAATGAATCCGGTCCGCTGACTGACTTTAGGTTCAATACTTGACTGACGTTCGTCCCTCCGCGGGAATCCGGCAAGGAGGGATCAGGAATCCGGACATAACTGGTCTTTAATATAGAAGAAAAGTCGCCGCGCTGTTCCTCTACCACAGCAACATGGTGGGTAGCCTGGGGAGAGCTGATCTCTCTCAGATCGGTTTTAAGCCCAATCTGATCGTAGTCTATAGCGACTCCCAGGGCGGCGATGCGATCCAAGAGCTCGTTTACGGAGGAGAGCTCCATCGGATCTAGCTGCTCGGCGAGTTCCGAGTTGACGTGAAGATCGATTTTGATGACCCGAGAGGTCATTGTCGGAGCGGCGGCCGAACAGGCGGTCATAAGAAAACCACCTAGCCAGATAGTTTGGCCGGTGGCCAAAGCTCCTTTGGCAACGGTACCGTCTTCAAAGACGGGAAGAGGCATCCTTCCTGATTGCGATGGCACAGAGGAACTCTCAATGGAAGCACCAATGTCGGTGTCAAAACCGGCGGATCTCGGGTAGGGGGTCCCGAACTATGCGTCTAGGCGGATGGTAACAGGAGACAAGGGACACGATGTTTTTACCCAGGTTCGGGCCCTCTCGATGGAGGTAAAACCCTACTCCTGCTTGATTGATATTGATGATATGGGTAGTACAAGAGTGGATCTACCACGAGATCAAGGAGGCTAAACCCTAGAAGCTAGCCTATGGTATGATTGTTGTTCGTCCTATGGACTAAAACCCTCCGGTTTATATAGACACCGGAGAGGGCTAGGGTTACACAAAGTCGGTTACAATGGTAGGAGATCTACATATCCGTACTACCAAGCTTGCCTTCCACGCCAAGGAAAGTCCCATCCGGACATGGGACAAAGTCTTCAATCTTGTATCTTCATAGTCTTGGAGTCCGGTCAATGATGATATTTCGGCTATCCGGACACCCCCTAGTCCAGGACTCCCTCAGTTATCATCAAATCCATTTAGCCGAAGGGGAGGAATTCAAAACTGCCTTCCAGACACACTCAGGATAGTACGATTTCAAGGTCCTCTCTTTTGGACTGGCAGGAGGACCAGGAACCTTCAATGGAGAAATGACAAAGACAATGCACCCCCTCCTGCGGCATAGTGTCTTGCTTTTCTTCGACGACATTCTGGTATTTAGCAGAACCTGGGAAGATCATTTGGCACATTTAAGACAAGTCCTTGAGCTTCTGCGCAGAGATCAATGGAATGTGAAGAAGTCCAAGTGTGAGTTTGGCCAGCAGCAACTATCATACCTGGGGCATGTCTTCAGCAGCCATGGAGTGGCCACAGACCCAACAAAGATCAGAGCGGTGAAGGCGTGGCCGACGCCGGACAACACAAAAGACGTGCGCCGATTTCTGGGGCTTGCCGGATATTACCGCAGATTCGTCCGCGGGTTTGGAGTTATTGCATGACCCCTCTTCAATCTCTTGAAGAAGGGCGTTCCCTTCTTCTAGACAGACAACACCAACCAAGCATTTGAGCTTCTCAAGCAACAACTCTTGACAGCACCAGTCTTGGCGATGCCAGACTTATGCAAAATCTTTACAATCGAGACGGATGCGTGTGACAAGAGAATAGGGGCAGGTTTGCAACAGGAGGGACACCCGATCGCATTCGTGAGCAAGAGCTTGAGCCCGCGCTGCCAAGGACTCTCAACTTACGAGAAAGAGTACCTGGCCATTGTGGTAGCAATCGATCAATGGCGACCATACTTGCAGCACAACGAGTTTGTTATTTTCACTGACCAGAAAAGCATCGTACATCTCGAGGAGCAACGACTGACAACACCTTGGCACCAGAGAGCTTTCACCAAACTCTTGGGTCTCCGGTACACCATCAAATATAAAAAAGGGTCAGAGAACACAGCAGCGGATGCTATTTCAAGATCGCAGCCCACTGAACTCCTGTTTGACATCTCCACTTGCCAACCCAGCTGGCTGAGCAACGTGTTGACAAGTTACAATTGCAACCCGCAAGCTCAAAAACTGCTGCAGCAACTAGCTCTTCGGGAGGACCCCAAAAAGAGGTTCACACTCCAAAATGGGATCTTGTACTTCCGGGGCAGAATATGGCTAGGGGGCTCTATAGCATTGCAGCAACAGATCATATCAGCTTTCCATGATAGCCCAATGGGGGGACACAGCGGCTTTCCAGCAACGTTTCGTCGCATCCGTCGCTTGTTCACTTGGCCTAAGATGAAAGTGCATGTTCTGCAGTACATAAGGTGTTGCCCAACCTGTCAGCAAGCCAAACCAGACAGCGCGGCGTCACCTGGACTGCTGGAACCCCTGCCGATACCACAACAGCCATGGGATATGATTACGATGGATTTTGTCGACGGCTTACCACAATCTGGGAAATTCCACTGTCTGTGGGTGAT
The DNA here is from genome assembly GCF_002162155.2 of Triticum dicoccoides. Classification (NCBI taxonomy): domain Eukaryota; kingdom Viridiplantae; phylum Streptophyta; class Magnoliopsida; order Poales; family Poaceae; genus Triticum; species Triticum dicoccoides. The sequence goes on from NC_041389.1 coordinate 121,848,226, forward strand.
CGTGGACAAGAGGACCAAGTTCGCGCATTTCTTGCCGTTGGCACACCCGTACACTGCAGCTAAGGTAGCACTCCTCTACATGTCCAGCGTGTATCGCATCCACGGATTCCCTGGCTCCATCATCTCGGATCGAGACCCAGTCTTTACCAGCAACTTCTGGTGAGAGCTCTTCAAGTACGCCGGCACAGATTTGCGAATGAGCTCGGCTAATCACCTGCAGACGGACGGCCAAACAGAATGGGTGAACCAGTGCGTCGAGACCTACCTACGCTGCTTCGTCCACGCCTGTCCAAGTCGCTGGAGTCATTGGGTACCCCTAGCTCAATTCTGGTACAATTCATCTCGCAATTCCGGGATCGGCATGTCGCCGTTCAAAGCTATGTTCGGATACGAACCAAGGCAGTGGGGTTTGGCCTCTCCGAATGACTGTACAGTCCCTTCACTTCACTCGTGGCTGGAAGAAAGGGCAGTGATCCAAGATTTGCTACAGTAACATCTCCACCGTGCGCAACAGCACATGAAGACTCAAGCGAATAAGCGGAGGTCGCCGCGTGTCTTCCAAGTTGGGGAGCAGGTATACCTCAAGCTACAACTGTACATTCAGACATCTCTGGCACGGCGAGCCAACCACAAGCTCTCATTCAAGTACTATGGGCCATTCACTGTGATTGCCAAGATTAGTGATGCAGCTTACAAACTGGAGTTGCCGGCTCAATTGCAAGTGCATCCGGTGTTCCACGTCTCACAACTCCGTCAATGCCTCCGACCGGGTACGCAAGTTTCCTCTGAGCTTCCCCGACCTACTCACATTCCTATTGTGCCGGCGGCAGTCCTGCATAATCGATGGCGTCGGAAGAATGGCGCCTTGGTCGAGCAAGTTCTGCTTCGTTGGTCAGACCAAGCAGCCCTTGCGGACACGTGGGAGGACAAGGTGGCGCTGCAAGCCCGTTTTCCTGGAGCAGAGGCTTGGGAGCAAGCCTCATCCCAAGGAGGAGGGGATGTCAGTACCCCCTCTGCCACAGAAGACACCGACCAGTGGGACCCAGAGGCCAGCGGCTCGCGGGGCTCGCCAGCTGACCAACGGTCACCCCGGGCCCGGCGGCCCAACCCGCGTAACACCGGGCCGGAGTGGACCCAATGAAGCCCACGGAGTGCGACTGCTACTTAAGTCACTCCCACCGACTGGCTACCCATCCAGTGGATCAGAAGGCACGGCGGCTACCGATCCCCAATTCCTCTCGCTCAAGAACCCTAGCTACTGATTCCCCCAATTCGTGTAATCTCTTTAACCGATTGAACCAGTGATAATCCTCCTCCTGTTATACAATCCCGACCCCTACTCTTACACCGCGGGGACGAGATCCTCTGACTTAGGAACGTCTACAACCTGCACCGTCCATCAGGCATCCAACGACACACGCACAAACTACAGCCTTTCTCTCGGGGGGAAACAGAAATAAGCGGCCCATGCGGCCCAGTTCGACGCTAGGCATCGCCGTCGCCTCGATCCAACACCATCGCCGTCGGTCAGTCGCCCTTGTCTCTCCTAGGGTTCTATACGCCAACGGCGAAGAGCGGCCGCTGCTCCGTCAGGTCACGGGCGGCGTAGCCGTGTAGCGACAGAGCCAACTGTTGCCCCGCCAGGGCGTTACACTGCCTAGCCGTTGAGGCGGCAGAACCAGCCGTGGCCACGTACAGGGTGCGACGCCCCTGTCGCCGGAGCCGTCGAGACCGTTGAGCCGTGGACCGAGCATCGTCTATGCCGCCGATTCTTATCGGAAGATTGCTCTACTTCTTGCCTCATGTTGCATTGGTTTGGTGCTTGCTTTCCTCTACAGGTGTCTGAAGTTTCAGGTGTGTAGAAACTACATATTCAGTTGTGCAGAGAAGCAGCAATAACAGAGAAGCGCCAACACTGCGAAATGCCAAACTGAGCTTGTAATTGATGTGAATTGAGTGTACATTCCAATGAATAGTGTGATTGAATATTGTATCCAGATTGTAATCATGTGAGTGTGGAGTTTAGTGAATTTGAGTGTGATTATTGTTACAAAATATTGAATGTGAATCAATGAAGTTCTGTGTACTGTAACTATTGTATTGTTCTGATCAAAGATTGTTCATCTGAGAGCATAATAGTGATGTTGTTAATTACAGAGGATAGCACCTGTTGTTAACAATTTGAGAACATGTCCTTTCAGGAATACAATGACTTGCAAGTCATAGTTCTTGTTTTGACTGCTGAATGTACAATGAGCATGCATAGATAACTTGCAGGTGCATTGAACAAAAGAGATGACAACCCAGTGATTAATATCTTTTAAAGGCATGGTGAAATGGCTTGAGCAACTAGAACCTAGAACTGAACTGAACTGAATGGCCAAATTTGCCAAAACCATGTTTGTTACAGTAGTCCTTCACCATGACCCAGTAAATAGATCATTTGTAATTGGTGCCTGAAAATTAAATAAGTAAGTTCTTAATTCAAAAATACCATCTCAAGATTTGTAAACTGATGAGGACATGACTACCTTGGATACGACCAAAAATATTGCATATATGTATATTTGTGAGGTGATTTCTAATGCAAACTATGCAATAATTTATTTATGTCATCCAAGACAAAAATACTTCACAAACTTTTGTGCCATGTCTAATTGCAGGTGTATGGGACATTTATACAATCCACATATGAAAATAAGGGAAAAGGAGAAGTATAGGTGCTGTTCAAAAAGTCCTCTCACGTCACTTTGGGGCCAAGAGAAGATATAGTCCAAGTCTCTCACGTTCTAGATTCAGATTCGGACTGCACAGACATACCTGGCTCAAAATGCCAAGTACTCTTTCATACGGACTCCGAATTGGGTGATTCTTTTTTTGTTGGAAAGTAGATTTCGTGCTCTGTCCGGCCCAATTGGATTTTCCTTAAAATTCGTCTGGAGCGTTGAGTTATCGATGAAACAATCTGATGCTGCAGCAGAATCCGAGTCAAACTACAAGTCCAAAGGTGTTGCATCACCTCCACTTGGGCCCATGAGCCTTGTACGATCTAGGGTTAGTTTTAGGCTGCCTTGGGACGTCCTCCCACCTCCTTGGCCGCAACCCCTTGCTCCTATATAAGTAGATCCATCTAGTAGCTTTTTCCTTGGGATTTGTTTAGTTAAAAGTTAGTCATTGCAACTTCGTGTACTTCGTTTGTGTCCAACGACCAGACCAAGACCGCTCTCGGATCCCCACCTTTATCAATACTTCATCTATATTCGCAATATTCATATTGCATTATCATATTCTTGCTTGTTCTTTGATTGCGCGCACAAATAGACCTTCGTGGTCAGGCTGATCGTGCTTCCGGCATCGTCAGTAACCTCAGGAGATTGGTTTAGCGATTGCTAAGATGTAACGTCGTGCACGTTTGTAATCGGATCGTCAAAGTCGAACCCATCAAATCGATAGTTATCATCTCATCGAAAAATCGGGACACCCCGCCTCTATCATAAACTAACTATATGGGCAAGATTACCATCAACAATTGAGTGAAGCTAAGATTGTCCTTGTAATCTTGAGACTGAAACTCCTTCCCATTGTCCTTATAAACCATAACATCTGTACATTGTCCAGCACCACTACTTACCTCTTCCTCTGCCTCTTGTTTCTTCTAATCAAAGAAGATTTGAGGGTTATGATAATTAATGAGCATAATAATTACATTGAGAAGACAATAATTATTTAGAAACTACCTCTTCCTATTGTTTCTTCTAATCAAAGAAGATTTGAGGGTTATGATAATTAATGAGGATAATAATAACATTGAAAAGACAATATAGGTGGTGGTCTCCTCATAAATAATTTAGGAAACTTTTTCCTTGAGTCAAATTCTGAATTTAGTTCATTATTCCTTTTCCCTTGCACAACCCTTTCAAAATGCTTAAAGAACCGAATGATATCAAAATCAGATTTGAAATGGATTTTCAAGTCATTGTTCTGACTTTCACTCAATTGTGTACTTCTCATTCCCAATGTGAAGATGTCCTTCATATAACATTCAACACATTTTTCTTTTAACTTCTATATACTATCTAACCAGGTTTGCTTGCTCACCTTTTTCCTCATGAGGTCAAACTTCTGTTCAAATTCTGCGATTCTTCATACTCAAACATGCACGCACTAAAATCTGATAGAATACTTGTTTCTTCATCCTCCTCTTCATTCTCCTCTTTCTTCTTCCCTTTTTTCTTCTCCCTTTTCTTCTCCATTTTCTTCTCTTCATTCTTCTCTTCATCCTTCTCTTCACGTAGATGTTTGACAACATTCTGCATAATGTGAAAGGTGCATAATCCATGCCATGCTTCTGTAAACACTTCCCCAACCGCCTTTCCCTTGCAACATCCTGATCTGTATAGAATGTTTTAGGCCCCTTTCCTTTATGAGCTATTAGAAATGCCTCAAACAACCACTTGAAGGATGCAAATGTTTCATCATACATGAGAGCCGCACCAAAAACTACAGTTTCTCTAAAATGGTTGAAACCAACAAAGACACCAAAGGGCCTACTCTCCTTGTTTGTTCCAAAAGTAGTGTCAAAACTAACAAATCACCAAAATGTGCATAGTCCAGGATCATCTTAATTAGCATGAACCCAAAATATGTTTGCTATTTGTTCTTCGCAATCCATTTGCAGTGCATATTAGAATGATGGGTTTTCAGCAATTTTGTCTTGAAAATACTTAAGCATGCTGCTACCTGCTTGACCATATGCCATTTCTTGTTGGCGCTTGGTCCGCAAATAGTTCTTGTGATCATGGAGGGTATAGGTAAGATTGAGTGGTCCACCAACTTGGCGACTAGCCAATTCATGTGCAGCTTTTGGCCCAATTCCCGCATCATCCACTATTTCAATTTCAAATGCTGGCAACTCTGAAATTTTCCTTTGTGATACCATTAAGTGTAATGTTTCTGGCAGGTGTAGTGTGTAATTGTGTTCCAAAACCAACTCAAACACTTTGAGATTTTTTTAGAAGAACAGGGAGGCCTCTCCCCGGTTCCATTAACCAGAATGAAACCATACAGAGTCTTAACAACTACTAAGCTAAAGTTCATTGGTCCAGACTTAAACAGTTATTACAGCCCTGCTCGACAAGAGCCAAAGGGAAAAACAAAAACACAATGAAGGCAAAAACAGGCGCCTGTCAGAACAGGGGTGAGATCACACCACAAACTCGCTCGCTCCCCTCCTCTTGAGTGGTGGTGCCAGGGCCGCCTAGGGCGACCAGCAGATTGCGAGGGTAGACATGGGGCTGTTCACCATGGTCTTGCCATCAGTGTCATGCTTCTTGGCAGGAGAAAAGAAACCACCGTCTTCAGAGATCTTGAGGTTGTCCCAGCATACACCAGCAACCAATCCAGAGTTCTTTGCCTTCAGCCACATGAGATCAGCAAGGGTTGCTGGAGTAGCTTCGCCAGCGCACTCAAGAACTCTTCCACTTGGCTTTTGCTTGCTTCTGGGGGTCAGAATCACCCAGAACTTGAGCATCCTGTGTATCAGTCTCCACACCTGATTAATAGACGTCCAAGTGGTGTTATTAAAAATCATAGAGTTCCTATATTTCCATAAACACCAAAGGACAGCACAACTAACTACGTTTAAAGCTAAATTCTTTTTATTAGAGATCCAAAACCGGGCCACAGATTCAAAGTTTGTACGCAAGTTCTTTTGTAAAAAGAGATTGACAAACGACCAAATATTCCTGGCTACTACACAGTCAAAAAATAAATGGTGGTTTGTTTCTTGTTCAGTACAGAAAACACAATAAAGTGGTTTGATTATATGTCTTTTCCTCAGGTTGTCTCTAGTCATCAGCTTGTTTTGGGAAAACAGCCAAAGGAAGACATGAATCTTTGGGGGCACTACCAGTTTCCAAACAGCTGGCAGGAACAGGGGTTGCACGCCTCTAAAGTTAATCACATGGTACAAAGAACTGGAGGAGTAGACACCCTTATTCTCAAGTTGCCAGACCAGAGCATCAGAGTCACCATCGAAGGTGATTTCTTTAGCAATCTCCACTAGCTGATACCATTGTTCCATCATCTTATTGTCAAAGTTCCTCCTAAAGGTCAACTTCAGTGTTTCATCATCCCAGACATCTCTGACACTTTTGTTTTGCTCATTACAAATCATGTACATGTGCCAGAATTGTACTGCTAGGGGGGAGGTGCCAAACCAAGTATCTTCCCAAAACCTAATCTTGTCTCCTGTCCCTATTTTCCATCTATATCCAAATTTCAAGGTTTGGATGATGGATTTCACTCCTTTCCAGAACCTAGAGGTACTGGTGGAGGTGCTTGGGGGCAAATACATTAGTTTTGCCTCTCATATATTTTTGGTCTATCATCATCTTCCTGGGTTTCCTTTCACCTTCATAGTATCTTTTAACCCAAGATCCTATGAGGCAGAGGTTGACCTCATGGGGATTTGGGATGCCAATCCCCCCAAATTCTTTCTTCATACAAACCATCTTCCAGTTAGCTAAGTGCAACTTCCTGTGCCCCTCAAAATCATTCCACATGCAATTTGCCATTTGGGCATTAATAAGTTCTATTGCCCACTTAGGAAATTTAAAGAAAGAAAGAAAGTACACAGGAATACTAGCTAAACATGCCTGGATGAGGATAATTGTTCCCTTGTAAGAAAGAAGTTTCCCTCTCCATCTAGCAATCCTTATCATAATCTTATCAATAAGTGGTTGAACATCTTCTCTCCTAAGCTTATCATAGTGTAAAGGTATCCCAAGGTATTTAATGGGGAAAGATCCTTTAGTGCACTCTAGTATATCTAGGAACTCTCCCACTTCAGATGCATCCATGTTAACTGGTATGAGCTCACTTTTACTATAGTTGATTCTCATGCCAGAGATCATTTCAAAACTAGAGAGAACCATTTTAAGGTTTCTGGTATGTTCTAGGTTATTATCTAAAAACAAAATAGTATCATCAGCATATTGGAGGCATACTATCCCTCTAGGGCAAATCTCAGCACACAGTCCTTGTATCAACTGATGATTTTATGCTTTCATTAACATTCTAGTTAAAATATCAACTACTAGGTTGAACAGTAGGGGGGAAATGGGGCCCCTGCCTTAAACCTTTCCCTGTAAGGAAAAAGTCACTCTTAGTGTTGTTTAGCTTTACCCCCACCGATCCTCCTCTAGTTACTTGCAGGATCCAATGGACCCATTTATCTCCAAAGCCTCTTTTCCTAAGCAGCTCTTCAAGGAATTCCAAATCTACCTTGTCAAAAGCCTTCTCATAGTCCAGCTTAAGTACTAGGCCCTGCCTCTTGGTAGAGTGGATGGAGTGCAGAATCTCATGAGCTGTAACCACACTTTCTAAGATATACCTGCCCTTAAGGAAGGCTGAATGGTTACTAGCTATAAGCCTTTGCAGGATCCTAGCTAGTCTATTTGTGAGGACCTTAGTGAAGATCTTGAAGCTACAATTTAGCAAACTAATGGGCCTAAACTTTTTCATACTGGAAGCATCAGCTTCTTTTGGGATTAAAGTCAGCATAGCAAAATTAAGCCTATGAATAGCCAGCTCCCCTTGATGGGAAACATCAAACATGGCTATCATGTCTTTTTTAACCAGTTCCCAAAAGTGCTGGTAAAGAAGGGGATACCATCCAAGCCAGGAGCACCATCAGAGTATGACTCAAAGACAGCCTTTTTGATTTCCTCTTCCAAGAAGGGGTCCTCAAGGGCTTCATTTTCAGCAATGTTAACTTTTTCTTCATCTGAGAAAAAGGTTGGATCTAATTGGATCCCACTCCTTTCCTCTTTCTTGAAGAGATCTTTATAGAAGTCACAAGCAATTCCAAGCATTTCCTTAGTGTTGGTGATTGGCCCAAGTGGGCCATCCAAAGAGTGGATAGCCATTTTCCTCATCCTTTGGTTTGCCACTGCATGGAAATACTCAGTATTCTTGTCTCCTTCCTTAATATCTCTATCCCTAGATCTATGCTTTGCTTTGATCTCCTCTTGGAGCCGAATTTTCTGGAGCTCACTATGTGTGAATTTGAGCCTAGATGACTCAGAGTCAGAGAGCACTATTGTTTCAGATTTGATGTCTAGTTTGTCATATTCCTCTAAAAGGATTTTCTTATATCTTCTAAGTTGAGCCTCTTCATTTGAGCCCCAACCTTTGGTCACTCTTCTAAGCTTTCTCATCTTCTCTTGCCAATTGTCCAAAGGGTTGGCCTTAAGGGTGGGTTCATTCCAAATTTTGGCAATTAGATTGGAGAAGTCCTCTCTAAGAAGACACCATTTTCCATCCTGTAACTACTACTTTTAGGCATTTGCTCCACACCCGATACCCAAATAATGGGTGCATGGTCACTGCCACATCTAGGTAGAGCAATGCAGGAGGCTAGTGGAAATATTTTGTCAAGCTCAGTATTGCAAAAGAGCCTATCTATTGTAGACATGATCAAGTCTACCTGGTTATTAGCCCAGGTGAATTTTCTACTAGATAGCTTGATTTCCAACAGACTCCAAATTTCTATCCAAGCATTGAAGTTGTCACACCATCTATGGTTGACTACACCATTGCTTTTTTCTCTAGCATATCTAACTAAATTTAAATCCCCCCCAATCAGGGTGGGGTATGGATTCTCTATGAACAAGGAGTGAAGCTCAGAGATAAATGCTTCTTTCCCTTCCTCATAGGGAGATCCATAAACAGTGATAATTCTAAAAGTTACATCCTTGCTCTTCATCTTAAGAACACAACTAACTGAGTAATCAAGATGAGACCAGGAGATGATCTCAAAAAGGTCAGCATCCACACCCATCAGGATGCCCCCAGTAGAGCCTTTAGATGGGAGGTGGTGCCAGGAGAAGTTCCTACTTCCTACCAAGGATTTAAGGTAGGAGTCAGAAAATTCTTCCTTTTTGGTTTCCTAGAAACCTAGGACAGATGCTTGCAATTTCCTAATTGTATCAACTATAAGGGTTTTTCTCCCTGGAGCAGAGATGCCCCTAATATTCCAAAAAATAGCATTCATTGGGGAACCCTTGTCCTGGGGTGCTTGCCCCGTTTGTTTTTAGATACCAATAGAGTCAAAGCTACTACTATGCTCCACCCCACCATCCATATTGCCTTTGGGGGGGGGGTGAATCCTGAATCAAGATCAACATTCTTGTCAGGATTCATACTTCTAGGAAAAGGTATGTTAAGATTGTTCTCATCTCTAGAGTCTATATCAATTCCTATTTTGAAAGCTACTGGAATAAAATGAGGATTATTGAAGAGGGAGAAAGGTGTGGATTTTTTACCTTGCTCTTTTTTGTTGCTGCATCTTGAGCCTCTTTGAGTTGTTGTGCTTTTTGAAGGATGGTTCTGGAGTCTCCAGCATTTCTTGCACTGGCCCTAGGTGCCTGTATGGGGCCCCACTTCTCTGCCTTCTTAGACTCATGGTTCTGGAGAGGTGGGTATTCCACCTCATACTGTTTGTTTATCAGTGCTCCATCCAGTCCTAGGGGCTCCTTATTCTGCATCTCCTATAGCAGCTCATCCCATTCATCCTCATTGTTCCATCTTTCCATTTCCCTTAGCAGGCTAAAACCATCTACATTATCATCGTTGCTGCTCATGAAACAGCTCAGTGCACTCCCCTTGGCCTGTTGCAGGTTTTCTGGAGCTTGTGCTTTCAAGAGAGAGGTGGGTGTGGGTGGCTCAGTGGTTACAGTCAGTTGGTTGTGGGTATAGCTCTTGTCACTCTTCCCACTCCTAGCATTAGAGTTGCTGCCAGCTCTAGACTTAGCACTTTTTTGCACCTCTGTGCCCCCAGATCCCCCTTCACTCCCTTTATCAGTGTCCATCGAGACAGAGCTGTTGGCTTTTGGAGGCTCTTGAATTACTACCTCTGCATCTGCCTGTGGTGGTTCCACCTCAACTTGGATCCTATATAGCTTCCCCTGGATCCCAAAAACTCTTTCCTGTGGAATTCTCCTATGGTCCTTGCATGATATTTTGACTCTTATTGTTTCATAGAAGCTCTGGAAGTTGTGCTGCCAGTCTACATCCAGCAGAACCCCAAAAGTTGATGTGATCTGATCAAGGACTGTCCACTCACACCATTTAGGTTTTAGTTTCCTGAGGTTTAGCCAGACTTCTTGGAGTTCCTCCTCTGCTATGACATCTCCCAACCAGGCTTCCACTTTGACCATAGTGTTCTCCTTTGTCAGGCCAAAGCATGGGTAACTAGCCACTTGCTCCACATCAATCTCTGGGGGACACTTGACCATAAAGGTCCATTCATCCAGCTTGTTGATGGCCCATGGCCAGTTAGTTTTGTAAATACTAGCAAACTGCTAAGCTAACTCTTGCTTAGTGACCTCCCCTTGCTCTACAAAGACTATTCCAACATTCTTGAGCCAACCCTGGTGCTGGGCATTGACATCTGGCATATCCAAGTGGTAGAAACCCAAGCCCTGTGCAGCACCACCCACATATTTGGCAGCTGAGTGAGGTCTTCTCCTGGTAGGGCAATCTTCAACTTTGTGACTGATCATCTTGCAAATGAAACACCCTTTTGTCTTGGTGCACTTGTCTTTGTGGTGCCCAGGATCTCCATAATTGTAGCAAGTGACACTTGTATAGGACATCAAGCCTGGATTGAACTGTTGCTTCTGAGCCACATCTTGTTTCTTTTTCTGCTGAATCTTTCCCTGGTTCTTGCTCTGCTATGAGCTCCATCCCTGATTGTTGCTGGGGTCCGAAGACTACCCCCCTGCTTGCCCTTGCATCTGCTGCTGTGGAGGGCCGTACCATTGTTGATGCACGCTCCCCAAGACTGCTGGGGAAATTGGCCATGGAATTGACCCGGGAAAACCCATGGTGGGGGTGGCCCCTGATATCCAATGAACGGCGGCTGCCCCCCACCGGTACCCATACCTGAATTCATCTGCTCTTGCTGCCAGTTGTTGGAGTTTTCTCCCCTTCCCCCTTTGCTTCTTCCATGGCCACGGCCTCACCCTCCCTCCATGGTGGGATCTGCAGCGGCGGCAGTTAGGCTTGGTGAGGACGGGGCGGCAGCGACGTTGGGTGGGGAGGAGGGGGTAGTGGAAACCCTAAACTCGTCCCCCCCTTCTCCGCTTTTTATACTACTCCATAGTTGATTGTACCTGAGCTCCGCTTCATCACCATGGCAGGCTGGAAAGCAACTTGGTTGTTGGGGAATGTAGTAAGTTCAAAAAAAAATCCTACGCACACGCAAGATCATGGTGATGCATAGCAACGAGAGGGGAGAGTGTTGTCCACGTACCCTCGTAGACCGAAAGCGGAAGCGTTAGCACAACACGGTTGATGTAGTCGCACGTCTTCACGGCCCGACCGATCAAGCACTGAAAGCACGACACCTCCGAGTTCTTGCACATGTTCAGCTCGATGACGTCCCTCGAACTCTGATCCAGCCGAGTGTCGAGGGAGAGTTCCGCCAGCACGACAGCGTGGTGACGATGATGATGTTCTACCGACGCAGGGCTTCGCCTAAGCACCGCTACGACATTATCGAGGTGGAATATGGTGGAGGGGGGCACCGCACACGGCTAATAGATCTCAAGGATCAATTGTTGTTATGTCTAGAGGTGCCCCCTACCCCGGTATATAAAGGAGAAGGGGGAGGGGGCGGTCGTCCAGGAGGGGGGTGCTAGGAGGAGTCCTACTCCCACCGGGAGTAGGACTCCCTTCTTTCCTTGTCCAAGTAGGAGAGGGGGGAGGAAGGAGAGAGGGGAGGAAGGAAAGGGGGCGCCGCCCCCCTCCTTGTCCTATTCGGACTAGAGGAGGGGGGGGGGGCGCGGCCTGCCCTGGCCGCCCCTCCTCTTCTCCACTTTGGGCCCATGGGGCCCATTAACCCCCCGGGGGGTTCCGGTAACCCCCCGGTACTCTGGTATATATCCGATAACCCCCGGAACCATTCCGGTGTCCGAATATAGTCGTCCAATATATTAATCTTCATGTCTCTACCATTTTGAGACTCCTCATCATGTCCGTGATCACATCCGGGACTCCAAACTATCTTCGGTGCATCAAAATACATGAACTCATAATATAACTGCCATCTAATTTAAGCGTGCGGACCCTACGGGTTCGAGAACTATGTAGAAATGACCGAGACACGTCTCTGGTCAATAACCAATAGTGGAACCTGGATGCTCATATTGGCTCCTACTTTTATGAAGATCTTTATCGGTCAAACCGCATAACAACATACGTTGTTCCCTTTGTCATCGGTATGTTACTTGCCCGAGATTCGATCATCGGTATCTCAATACCAAGTTCAATCTCGTTACCGGCAAGTCTCTTTACTCGTTATGTAATCCATCATTCTGTAACTAACTCATTAGCTACATTGCTTGCAAGGCTTATAGTGATGTGCATTACCAAGAGGGCCCAGAGATACCTCTCCGACAATCGGAGTGACAAAACCTAATCTTGAAATACGCCAACTCAACATGTACCTTTGGAGATACCTGTAGAGCTCCTTTATAATCACCCAGTTACGTTGTGACATTTGGTAGCACACAAAGTGTTCTTCCGGTAAACGTGAGTTGCATAATCTCATAGTTGTAGGAACATGTATAAGTCATGAAGAAAGCAATAGCAACATACTAAACGATCAAGTGCTAAGCTAACGGAATGGGTCAAGTCAATCACATCATTCTCCTAATGATGTGATCCCGTTAATCAAATGATAACTCATGTCTATGGTTAGAAAACACAACCATCTTTGATTAACGAGCTAGTCAAGTAGAGGCATACTAGTGACATTATGTTTGTCTATGTATTCACACATGTATTATGTTTCCGGTTAATACAATTCTAGCATGAATAATAAACATGTATCATGATATAAGGAAATAAATAATAACTTTATTATTGCCTCCAGGGCATATTTCTTTCAGTCTCCCACTTGCACTAGAGTCAATAATCTAGATTACACAGTAATGATTCTAACACCCATGGAGCCTTGGTGCTGATCATGTTTTGCTCGTGGAAGAGGCTTAGTCAACGGGTCTGCAACATTCAGATCCGTATGTATCTTGCAAGTCTCTATGTCTCCCACCTGGACTTGGTCCCGGATGGAATTGAAGCGTCTCTTGATGTGCTTGGTCCTCTTGTGAAATCTGGATTCCTTTGCCAAGGCAATTGCACCAGTATTGTCACAGAAGATTTTCATTGGTCCCGATGCACTAGGTATGACACCTAGATCGGATATGAACTCCTTCATCCATACTCCTTCATTTGCTGCTTCCGAAGCAGCTATGTACTCCACTTCGCATGTAGATCCCGCCACGATGCTTTGTTTAGAACTGCACCAACTTACAACTCCACCGTTCAATATAAATACGTATCCGTTTTGCGATTTAGAATCGTCCGGATCAGTGTCAAAGCTTGCATCGACGTAACCATTTACGACTAACTCTTTGTCACCTCCATAAATGAGAAACATATCCTTAGTCCTTTTCAGGTATTTCAGTATATTCTTGACCGCTGTCCAGTGATCCACTCCTGGATTACTTTGGTACCTCCCTGCTAAACTTATTGCTAAGCATACATCAGGTCTGGTACAAAGCATTGCATACATGATAGAGCCTATGGCTGAAGCATAGGGAACATCTTTCATTTTCTCTTTATCTTCTGCTGTGGTCAGGCATTGAGTCTGACTCAACTACACACCTTGTAATACAGGCAAGAACCCTTTCTTTGCTTGATCCATTTTGAACTTTTTCAAAATTTTATCAAGGTATGTGCTTGTGAAAGTCCAATTAAGCGTCTTGATCTATCTCTATAGATCTTGATGCCTAATATATAAGCAGCATCACCGAGGTCTTTCATTGAAAAACTTTTATTCAAGTATCCTTTTATGCTATCCAGAAATTCTACATCATTTCCAATTAACAATATGTCGTCTACATATAATATCAGAAATGCTACAAAGCTCCCACTCACTTTCTTGTAAATACAGGCTTCTCCAAAAGTCTGTATAAAACCATATGCTTTGATCACACTATCAAAGCGTTTATTCCAACTCCGAGAGGCTTGCACCAGTCCATAAATGGATTGCTGGAGCTTGCACACTTTGTTAGCACCTTTTGGATCGACAAAACCTTCAGGTTGTATCATATACAACTCTTCTTCTAGAAATCCATTCAGGAATGCAGTTTTGACATCCATTTGCCATATTTCATAATCATAAAATGCGGCAATTGCTAACATGATTCAGACAGACTTAAGCATCGCTATGGGTGAGAAAGTCTCATCGTAGTCAACCCCTTGAACTTGTCAAAAACCTTTCGCAACAAGTCGAGCTTTGTAGACAGTAACATTACCATTAGCGTCAGTGTTCTTCTTGAAGATCCATTTATTCTTGATGGCTTGCCGATCATTGGGAAGTCAACCAAAGTCCATACTTTGTTCTCATACATGGATCCCATCTCGGATTTCATGGCCTCAAGCCATTTTGCGGAATCCGGGCTCATCATCGCTTCCTCATAGTTCGTAGGTTCGCCATGGTCAAGTAACATGACCTCCAGAATAGGATTACTGTACCACTCTGGTGCGGATCTTACTCTGGTTGACCTGCGAGGTTTGGTAGTAACTTGATCTGAAGTTTCATGATCAATATCATTAGCTTCCTCACTAATTGGTGTAGTTGTCACAGGAACCGGTTTCTGTGATGAACTACTTTCCAATAAGGGAGCAGGTACAGTTACCTCATCAAGTTCTACTTGCCTCCAACTCACTTCTTTCGAGAGAAATTCCTTCTCTAGAAAGGATCTAAATTTAGAAACAAAAGTCTTGTCTTCAGATCTGTGATAGAAGGTGTACCCAATAGTCTCCTTTGGGTATCTTATGAAGAAACATTTCTCCGATTTGAGTTCGAGCTTATCTGGTTGAAGTTTCTTCACATAAGCATCGCAGCCCCAAACTTTAAGAAATGACAACTTTGGCTTCTTGCCAAACCACAGTTCATAAGGTGTCATCTCAACGGACTTTGATGGTGCCCTATTTAACGTGAATGCGGCCGTCTCTAAAGCATAACCCCAAAACGATAGCGGTAAATCAGTAAGAGACATCATAGATCGCACCATATCTAGTAAAGTACGATTACGACGTTCGGACATACCATTACGTTGTGGTGTTCCGGGTGGCGTGAGTTGCGAAACTATTCCGCATTGTTTCAAATGTAAACCAAACTCGTAACTCAAATATTCTCCTCCACGATTAGATCGTAGAAACTTTATTTTCTTGTTATGATGATTTTCCACTTCACTCTGAAGTTCTTTGAATTTTTCAAATGTTTCAGACTTATGTTTCATTAAGTAGATATACCCATATCTGCTTAAATCATCTGTGAAGGTGAGAAAATAATGATACCCGCCGCGAGCCTAAATGTTCATTGGACCACATACATCAGTATATATGATTTCCAACAAATATGTTGCTCGCTCCATAGTTCCGGAGAACGGCGTTTTAGTCATCTTGCCCATGAGGCACGGTTCGCAAGTACCAAGTGATTCATAATCAAGTGATTCCAGAAGTCCATCAGTATGGAGTTTCTTCATGCGCTTTACACCAATATGACCCAAACGGTAGTGCCACAAATAAGTTGCACTATCATTATCAACTCTGCATCTTTTGGCTTCAACATTATGAATATGTGTATCACTACTATCAAGATTTAATAAAAATAGACCACTCTCCAAGGGTGCGTGACCATAAAAGATATTACTCATATAAATAGAACAACCATTATTCTCAGATTTAAATGAATAACCGTCTTGCATCAAACAAGATCCAGATATGATGCTCATGCTTAACGCTGGCACCAAATAACAATTATTTAGGTCTAAAACTAATCCCGAAGGTAGATGTAGAGGTAGCGTGCCGACCGCGATCACATCGACTTTGGAACCATTTCCCACGCGCATCGTCACTTCGTCCTTAGCCAATCTTCGCTTAATCCGTAGTCCCTGTTTTGAGTTGCAAATATTAGCAACAGAACCAGTATCAAATACCCAGGTGCTACTGCGAGCATTAGTAAGGTACACATCAATAACATGTATATCACATATACCTTTGTTCACCTTGCCATCCTTCTTATCCACCAAATACTTGGGGCAGTTCCGCTTCCAGTGACCAGTCTGCTTGCAGTAGAAGCACTCAGTCTCAGGCTTAGGTCTAGATTTGGGTTTCTTCTCTTGAGCAGCAACTTGTTTGCCGTTCTTCTTGAAGTTCCCCTTCTTCTTCCCTTTACCCTTTTTCTTGAAACTGGTGGTCTTATTGACCATCAACACTTGATGCTCCTTTTAGATTTCTACCTCCGCAGCTTTTAGCATTGCGAAGAGCTTGGGAATAGTTTTGTCCATCCCTCGCATATTATAGTTCATCACGAAGCTCTTGTAGCTTGGTGGCAGTGATTGAAGAATTCTATTAATGACACTATCATCAGGAAGATTAACTCCCAGTTGAATCAAGTGATTATTATACCCAGACATTTTGAGTATATGTTCACTGACAGAACTATTCTCTTCCATCTTGCAGCTATAGAACTTATTGGAGACTTCATATCTCTCAATCCGGGCATTTGCTTGAAATATTAACTTCAACTCCTGGAACATCTCATATGCTCCATGACGTTCAAAACATCGTTGAAGTCCCGGTTCTAAGTCGTAAAGCATGGCACACTGAACTATCGAGTAGTCATCAGCTTTGCTCTGCCAGACGTTCTTAACGTCGTCAGTTGCATCTGCAGCAGGCCTGGCACCCAGCAGTGCTTCCATGACGTAGTTCTTCTATGCAGCAATGAGGATAATCCTCAAGTTACGGAACCAGTCCGTGTAATTGCTACCATCATCTTTCAACTTAGCTTTCTCAAGGAACACATTAAAATTCAACGGAACAACAACACGAGCCATCTATCTACAACAATCATAGACAAGCAAAATACTATCAGGTACTAAGTTCATGATAAATTTAAGTTCAATTAATCATATTACTTAAGAACTCCCACTTAGATAGACATCCCTCTAATCATCTAAGTGATCACGTGATCCAAATCAACTAAACCATGTCCGATCATCACGTGAGATGGAGTAGTTTTCAATGGTGAACATCACTATGTTGATCATATCTACTATATGATTCACATTCGACCTTTCGGTCTCAGTGTTCCAAGGCCATATCTGTATATGCTAGGCTCATCAAGTTTAACCTGAGTAATCTATGTGTGCAACTATTTTGCACCCGTTGTATTTGAACGTAGAGCCTATCACACCCGATCATCACGTGGTGTCTCAGCACGAAGAACTTTCGCAACGGTGCATACTCAGGGAGAACACTTATACCTTGAAATTTAGTGAGAGATCATCTTATAATGCTACCATCAATCAAAGCAAAATAAGATGCATAAAGGATAAACATCACATGCAATCAATATAAGTGATATGATATGGCCATCATCATCTTGTGCTTGTGATCACCATCTCCGAAGCACCGTCATGATCACCATCGTCACCGGCGCAACACCTTGATCTTCATCGTAGCATCATTGTCGTTTCGCCACCTATTTCTTCTACGACTATCGCTACCGCTTAGTGATAAAGTAAAGCAATTACAGGGCGATTGCATTTCATACAATAAAGCGACAACCATATGGCTCCTGCCAGTTGCCGATAACTCGGTTCCAAAACATGATCATCTCATACAATAAAATATAGCATCACATCTTGACCATATCACATCACAACATGCCCTGCAAAAACAAGTTAGACGTCCTCTACTTTGTTGTTGCAAGTTTTACGTGGCTGCTACGGGCTGAGCAAGAACCGTTCTTACCTACGCATCAAAACCACAACGATAGTTTGTCAAGTTAGTGCTGTTTTAACCTTCTCAAGGACCGGGCGTAGCCACACTCGGTTCAACTAAAGTTGGAGAAACTGACACCCGCCAGCCACCTATGTGCAAAGCACGTCGGTAGAACCAGTCTCGCGTAAGCGTACGCGTAATGTTGGTCCGGGCCGCTCCATCCAACAATACCGCCAAACCAAAGTATGACATGCTGATAAGCAGTATGACTTGTATCGCCCACAACTCACTTGTGTTCTACTCGTGCATATAACATCTACGCATAAAACCAGGCTCGGATGCCATTGTTGGGGAACGTAGTAATTTCAAAAAAATTCCTACGCACACGCAAGATCATGGTGATGCATAGCAACGAGAGGGGAGAGTGTTGTCCACGTACCCTCTTAGAATGAAAGCAGAAGCGTTAGCACAACGCAGTTGATGTAGTCGTACGTCTTCACGGCCCGACCGATCAAGCACCGAAAGCACGGCACCTCCGAGTTCTTGCACACGTTTAGCTTGATGACGTCCCTCGAACTCCGATCCAGCTGGTTGTCGAGGGAGAGTTCCGTCAGCACAACGGCGTGGTGACGATGATGATGTTCTACCGACGCAGGGCTTCGCCTAAGCACCGCTACGATATTATCGAGGTGGAATGTGGTGGAGGGGGGCACCGCACACGGCTAATAGATCTCAAGGATCAATTTTTGTTGTGTCTAGAGGTGCCCCCCTGCCCTCGTATATAAAGGAGCAAGGGGGAGGGGGGGCCGGGCAGGAGGGGGCGTGCCAGGAGGAGTGCTACTCCCACCGGGAGTAGGACTCCCTCCTTTCCTTGTCCAAGTAGGAGAGGGGGAAGGAAGGGAGAGAGGGGAGGAAGGAAAGGGGGGCGCCGCCCCCCTCCTTGTCCTATTCGGACTAGAGGGGGAGGGGCGCGCGGCCTACCCTGGCCGCCCCTCCTCTTCTCCGCTTTGGGCCCATGGGGCCCATTAACCCCCCGGGGGTTTCGGTAACCCCCGGTACTCCGGTATATATCCGATAACCCTCGGAACCATTCCGGTGTCCGAATATAGTCGTCCAATATATCAATCTTCATGTCTCGACCATTTCGAGACTCCTCGTCATGTCCGTGATCACATCTGGGACTCCGAACTATCTTCGGTACATCAAAACACATGAACTCATAATATAACTGTCATCTAACTTTAAGCGTGCGGACCCTACGTGTTCGAGAACTATGTAGACATGACCGAGACATGTCTCCGGTCAATAACCAATAGCGGAACCTGGATGCTCATATTGGCTCCTACATATTCTACGAAGATCTTTATCGGTCAAACCGCATAACAACATACGTTGTTCCCTTTGTCATCGGTATGTTACTTGCCCGAGATTCGATCGTCGGTATCTCAATACCTAGTTCAATCTCGTTACCGGCAAGTCTCTTTACTCGTTATGTAATGCATTGTTCCATAACTAACTCATCAGCTACATTGCTTGCAAGGCGTATAGTGATGTGCATTACCGAGAGGGCCCAGAGATACCTCTCGGACAATCGGAGTGACAAAACATAATCTCAAAATACGCCAACTCAACATGTACCTTTGGAGACACCTGTAGAGCTCCTTTATAATCAACCAGTTACGTTGTGAAATTTGGTAGCACACAAAGTGTTCCTCCGGTAAACGGGAGTTGCATAATCTCATAGTTGTAGGAACATGTATGAGTCATGAAGAAAGCAATAGCAACATACTAAACGATCAAGTGCTAAGCTAACGGAATGGGTCAAGTCAATCACATTATTCTCCTAATGATGTGATCCCATTAATCAAATAACAACTCATGTCTATAGTTAGGAAACACAACCATCTTTGATTAACGAGCTAGTCAAGTAGAGGCATACTAGTGACATTATGTTTGTCTATGTATTCACACATGTATTATGTTTCCGGTTAATACAATTCTAGCATGAATAATAAACATTTATCATGATATAAGGAAATAAATAATAACTTTAATATTGCCTCTAGGGCATATTTCCTTCATTAGTGATCTGGACGCCTTTCCCCCCAAATTTTTGCACGCTCTTTTGGCACTCATCCTTCTCTGAATCACCCTGAAGCCGCCAGCAAGCTCCATAACCAACATGGCTTCAGTTTCTTCAGAAACGCTCATATCCTGCCTTGGCTGGAGCTCAGCAACCTCTCCATTAGATCCAGACTCTCCTGCGAATGAGCATGGTAGAAGGCTTCCCATCGCACTCTTCTGGCCTTGAATCTCGAGGTCCTTGCCGCCAGTGCCCACGCGATCACCTTCGACGGCTGGGTGGCTTGATTTGGCACAATCAGAGAGAGCTGCTCCTCCTCGCTTGCATCAGAATGCGAGTTACAAGCTTCTGGGTTGATTCTGCGCCCCTCCTGGGCAGCCTCAACTCTCTCTGCAACTTCCTGGTGAGATCCACAATCAGCAGCTCTTCCGTCGCCCTCTCCGGTGTTGCTTCTCGCACACTCATGACGGGAGTGGTAGGCAGAGTAAGCTCGGGTTTCTCCTCCCATGCCCTCTGCAATCCTCAACCCGCAATCCATATCCTGAAATTCTGCAAACTCCGCATCCAGCCAAAGTTGCTTCGCCCACTCGTGACACTCGGGTCCAATTGCGCCACTGTTACAGGATGCCACAACTCTCAGTCCATGGCCGGGGCAGGGGAGAGGTATGGCCAGGGGTCGACCTCTTCTGAATCCGAAGGCGGCCGATGGCATCTTCCCCTCGATGCATTCCCATTTCGCCTGTCTTTGTGGATCTGTGCTCCTTGCCTCCGCCCGCGCCCAATTGACGAAATCCTTCGGGGAGGCGGTCGGGTGTGGCATCATCCTCTTCTCCTCCCAATTGCCTTCGAAATAGATCCTCCGCGCCAGATTGAGGAGCTCGTGATCCGCGTTGGCGCCATAGGTCTCGATTCCCCATGACGCCCATACCTTCATCTCCGGATCTGGCTCCGCCCCCGCCTTCTGCTGCAGCGCCCTCCACTCCCTTACACAGAGGAGATAGGAGGATGCGTCGTTGTGGATCCGCGTGGCTCGCTGCGTCCACCTCCGCATCCTCGTCGCCCGCAGCGTCTCCGGCGACACTGACCCAATCGGGCGCAACATCTCCGGGACGACCCGATACACGAAGGGGGGAGGCATGTACGGGATTGTCGAGCCCGGGCGAGGAGGCGAGCATGTGGATCTGTCGACTCTCGGCATGGGGGGCAGGGTGTAGGGCGGGGACGGGGTGTAGGGCGGGGAGGCTCGCCGTTGCGGGGAAGTCGGCGGCGAGGTGGGGTGGGTGGGGTGGAGTCGCGATCGCGAGCATAGGTATTGTTTGGCTCCTGCACTTCACGTTTTTCAACACTTTAAGATTTTCCTTCTTTCGATCCATTTTAAGATTCATGTAGACTTGACAATCGGTTTTAGTTTCAGCTCCAAGGCACTTTGTTAAATAATCTCTTTTGTCTTGTGGTTGATGACCCTCATTTGCGCAAACAAACCTACATGATGTAACCTTGCCATCGGTAGCCTTCTGTTTGTATACCTTTTTCTAACCTCAAATCCTTTCTGTCCACTGTAAGTAAGCCAAAATGTCCAAGCCTCGTCTAAATTTCTCGTGTCGTTGGATGCCTGATGGACGGTGCAGGTTGTACGACGTCCCTCTGCAGTAGACGTTCCTAAGTCAGAGGATCTCGTTCCCAATCGCGACTCCTGCCAGTGCGCCGCGCCGCCGCTGCCGGCGACTGCCCCCACGCTCCTGCCAGGGACTGCCCCGCCCCCTGCCGCTCGACTTCCCCCCACCCCCAGGCCCCCAAGTTCCCCAGACAGCCGGCAGTCCCCGCCTCCCGCCTCCCCGCTGCTCAGGACAGCCGGTGCTGCTCCAGCCTCTAGGCTCTAGGCGGACGCCGCCGCAGCTCTACAACCTCTAATCCGTCCTCTCCTCGACTCCCCGTCTCCCCGCGCAACCAGCAGTTCGTCCATCCAGGGGACAGGGTAATTTTCTCAGATATATAATGTTACGATCTGTCGGCTATGAGACAATTCAAGATTTCAATACACGCTCTGTTTCTTTGTGTTTAATTGAAACTTGAACCAACTATTCCTCTGATTCGAATTGTAGCAGAAACTTGAACCAACCAAGACTCCAAGAGTCAATCTTTCAATCAGTATGTATCTATATATAGCCCCTGTCTATGTATGAAGAAAGTTGAATTGAAACTTGAACCAACTATTCAGTCATCTCATGTTGTAGCAGAAACTTGGACCAACTGTGCCTATATGCTATATATATTTTTGATTTGAAACTGGAGCATTTTGATGTCAATTCATTTCATGTTGCAAAAATAGAAGATGAAGAGATATTTTTCATGTTGTCTGCTATGAAAGTGTCTACACCCGGGGTTTCAGTTTTATCATGTACTCCGTATTATCTCTTTTGTTGGATTGTTAAGCACTGAGGTTAAATTCTAGAATTATTGAACAATTGAGATTTATTTTGTATGTTATCACATATGGTCTTT
This sequence comes from Triticum dicoccoides, assembly GCF_002162155.2. NCBI lineage: Eukaryota > Viridiplantae > Streptophyta > Magnoliopsida > Poales > Poaceae > Triticum > Triticum dicoccoides. Next base: position 121,870,673 of record NC_041389.1, read on the forward strand.
TTTAATGTCATGGTATACTTTTGGGTAGTTATAAGTGCCAAAGTTTTTCCATGTTAAAAAAAATGGGCCCGGGCTTTGCTTTAATCCTGGCTCCGCCATTGTACTAGATAATAACCTAATTTCTCTCCAAAAATAAAGCTAACCTAATCCCAAATTGAACAGGCACTCGAGCACGCCGCTGCCGCCCACACACCGCGATACGCTCCTCCTCCGCCACCGCCGAAGCCCTCCACTGCAACACCGCTCTCCGCTGCCGACCACACCCTGCAATCTTGCACGCCTCCAACGCTTCCAACAACTTAACTACCGGTTGCCCTTTTCCGCAACCCTCTTCCCTTCCACCTTTTTATCTTCACTCTTCTCTTGGCCTGATTCCAACAAGGAAATTCTAAAACCTAATCAATCTGCATCGCTTCTGATCCTTCAGCTATGCATCTCACTCTTGAATTCGGGTAATCCTTCTCTCTTTCATTCGATTGCTTTTCTCTTTGTGTTTATTAGTCTGCCATTTGTCATTTTTATGAGGTTGATGTGATGTTTCAGGGGCGGTCTGGAGCTTCTCCTAGAGAAATCCACCAAGGTACACAAGGTGGATGTCCAGCCTAGGGACGGTGAAGACAAGGTGCTGCTTGATCAAATGCCTCAGGAGAGACTGCTTATCGTACTTTCAGTTTGGTTACTTTATAACCTTACGTTGTTGTGTGGAATTTTGGTATTTTTGTAGGCCACGATGAAGGGGTTGCTCTCTTGGGTGAAGTCCAATTTGATCAAGGAGCGGCCGGAGATGTTCATGAAGGATAATTCTGTGTATGGTTTCTCTTTTTCCTTTTTCATTTGCTTGTGTTTTGGCGGAAGTGTCTGGAGACCTTGTTGCCGTCCAGGATTTGTGCTATCAGCTTCTCTAGTTCATCACTTCAGCCTGGTGCCTATGTGATAACTAGTGTAAGTCAACAACAAGCACAAAGCCTTTTGCCCCAAGCAAGTTGGGGTAGGCTAGAGATGAATTCCAACAGAAAACTGTGAGAACTAATAACTAGTGTGATTTCTTCAAAAAAGAAGTGGAAATGAATATATGCTGATAACTAGTGAGTACTTTCATTGGTGGAGATGGAGACTCTTAAGGCTCAGTTTATGGTTGATGACGAGTGTTGTGCTTAACTTAATTAATACAATACTTTGCTCTGGAAGAATACTAGAATAGACATGAAAGCAGAGAAATGTTTGTCTGCAAAAAATTTGAACAACAACAAACAACAACAACAACAACAACAACAACAACAACAACAACAACAAAGCCTTTAGTCCCAAACAAGTTGGGGTAGGCTAGAGGTGAAACCCATAAGATCTCGTGACCAACTCATGGCTCTGGCACATGGATAGCAAACTTCCACGCACCCCTGTCCATAGCTAGTTGCCGGGGAGTGAAGCGCCTTTGGTAGGTGGAATTTGGTAAGGAAAAATTTATTTAGTGTGCTGAAATTTTCTGTCACTTGTTACCATGGAAAGTAATTGTTTGAGGGGCTTGTTCGGGGTATCTTCACCCCGTCCAGTTGAGCCAAGAGTTGCTCCTCAACCTAGTGAACCTAGTGAACCTATTGAAAATGAAACTGCTTTTCAGATTCCTTCGGGTATGATGGAAAAACTGCTAGCTAACACTTTCGCAGGAGATGGAACAAAGCATCCTGACGAACATCTATGCACTGTGGATGATATTTGTGGACTATTTAAGCCTGCAGGTGTACCCGATGATGTCGTTAAGAGGAAGACTTTCCCTTTATCTTTGGAGGGAGACGCATTGACATGGTATAGGCTATGTGATGATACGAGATCATGGAACTATAAAAGATTGAAATTGAAATTTCATCAAAAGTATTATCCGATGCATCTTGTTCATCGTGATCGCAATTATATATATAATTTTTGGCCTCGCGAAGGAGAAAGCATCGCTCAAGCTTGGGGGAGGCTTAAATCAATGTTATATTCATGCCCCAATCATGAGCTCTCAAAATTGACAATTCTCCAGAACTTTTATGCTCGGCTTTCTGAAAATAATCGCACCATGCTCGATACTTCTTGTGCTGGCTCTTTTATGATGAAGTCTATTGAATTTGGATGGAATTTATTGGATAGAATTAAACGCAACTCTGAAGATTGGGACCTCGACGAAGGTAAGGAGTCAGGTATGACACCTAAGTTTGATTGTGTTAAATCTTTTATGGATACCGATATTTTTCGTAATTTAGCACTAAATATGGACTTGACTATGAGATAGTAGCTTCTTTCTGTGAATCTTTTGCTACTTATGTTGATCTCCCCAAGGAGAAGTGGTTTAAATATCATCCGGCCATAGAAGTAAAAGTAGTTGCACCTATTAAAGTTGAAGAAAAGAGTGTCACTTATAATGATCCTATTGTTCCTACTTCTTATGTTGAGAAACCTCCTTTCCCTGTTAGAATGAAGGATCATGCTAAAGCTTCAACTGTTGTTCGTAAAAGCAATACTAGGACTTATACACCTCCCGAGCAAGTCAAAGTAGAATCCAATATTGCTATTGTTAAAGATCTCTTGTCTGATAATATTGATGGGGCATGTTATTCAATTCACTGGTGAAACTGCTAGAATTGCTAAACCCTGTGATAGAGATAAACATAGACCTGTGGTAGGCTTGCCTGTTATTTCTATTAAAATAGGAGATCATTGTTATCATGGCTTATATGATATGAGTGCTAGTGCTAGTGTTATACCCATTGGCTTATACAAAGAAATTATGCATGAGATTGCACCTGCTGAGTTAGAAGATATTGATGTTACAATTAAACTTGCCAATAGAGATACTATATCTCCAATGGGAATTGTTAGAGATGTTGAAGTCTTGTGTGGGAAAACCAAATATCCCGCTGATTTTCTTGTTCTTGGTTCTCCACAAGATAGCTTTTGTCCATTATATTTGGTAGACCCTTCTTGCGTATCGTTAATGCTACGATAGATTGCAAAAAGAATGTTGTTGCTGTTGGCTTGGATGATATGGTTCATGAATTTAATTTTTCTAAATTTAGTAAACAACATTGTGAGGAAGAATTGCCTAGTAAGGATGAAATTATTGGTCTTGCTTCTATAGTTGTACCTCCTAGTGATCCTTCAGAACACTATTTGCTAGACCATAAAAACGATATGTTCATGAATGAAAGAAGGGAAATAGATGAAGTATTCTTTAAACAGGAACCTATTCCGCAACACAATTTGCCTGTTGAAATCCTAGGGGATCCTCCTCCACCTAAGGGTGATCCCGTGTTTGAACTTAAACCGTTGCCTGATAATCTTAAATATGCTTATCTTGATGAAAAGAAAATATATCCTGTCATTATTAGCGCTAACCTTTCAGATCATGAAGAAGAAAGATTATTGAAAACTCTGAAGAAGCATCGTGCCGCTATTGGATATACTCTGGATGATCTTAAGGGCATCAGTCCCACCCTATGTCAACATAAAATAAATTTCGAAGCTGATGCCAAACCAGTTTGTGATCCTCAACGACGTTTGAATCCTAAAATGAAAGAAGTGGTAAGAAAAGAAATACTCAAGCTTCTGGAGGCAGGTATAATTTATCCCGTTGCTGATAGTCAGTGGGTAAGTCCTGTCCATTGTGTCCCTAAGAAGGGAGGTATTACTGTTGTCCCTAATGATAAAGATGAATTGATTCCGCAAAGAATTATCACAGGTTATAGGATGGTAATTGATTTCCGCAAATTAAATAAGGCTACTAAGAAAGATCATTACCCCTTACCTTTTATTGATCAAATGCTAAAAAGATTATGCAAACATACACATTATTGCTTTCTAGATGGTTATTCTGGTTTTTCTCAAATACCTGTGTCGGCTAAAGATCAATCAAAGACTACTTTTACATGCCCTTTTGGTACTTTTGCTTATAGATGTATGCCTTTTGGTTTATGTAATGCACCTGCTACCTTTCAAAGATGCATGATGGCTATATTCTCTGACTTTTGCGAGAAAATTTGTGAGGTTTTCATGGACGACATTTCCGTCTATAGTTCCTCTTTTGATGATTGCTTGAGCAATCTTGCTCAAGTTTTGCAGAGATGTGAAGAAACTAATCTTGTCTTGAACTGGGAAAAGTGCCACTTTATGGTTAATGAAGGTATTGTCTTGGGGCACAAAGTTTCTGAAAGAGGTATTGAAGTTGATAAAGCCAAGGTTGATGCTATTGAAAAGATGTCATGTCCCAAGGACATCAAAGGTATAAGAAGTTTCCTTGGTCACACCGGATTTTATAGGAGGTTCATACAGGACTTCTCAAAAATCTCTCGGCCTCTGACTAATTTATTACAAAAAGATGTACCATTTGTCTTTGATGATGATTGTGTAGAAGCATTTGAAATACTTAAGAAAGCACTAGTCTCTGCACCTGTTGTTCAGCCACCTGATTGGAATTTACCCTTTGAAATTATGTGTGATGCTAGTGATTATGCTGTAGGTGCTGTTCTAGGGCAAAGAGTTGATAAGAAATTGAATGTTATCCATTATGCTAGTAAGACTCTAGACAATGCTCAAAGAAATTATGCTACTACCGAAAAGGAACTTTTAGCGGTTGTATTTGCTTGTGATAAATTCAGACCCTATATTATTGATTCTAGAGTAACTATTCATACAGATCATGCTGCTATTAAATATCTTATGGAAAAGAAAGATGCGAAACCTAGACTCATTAGATGGGTTCTCTTGCTTCAAGAATTTGATTTACATATTGTTGATAGAAAAGGAGCTGAGAACCCCGTTGCAGACAACTTGTCTAGGCTAGAGAATGTTCTTGATGACCCACTACCTATTGATGAAAACTTTCCTGATGAGTAATTAAATGTCATAAGTACTTCTCGTAGCACTCTGTGGTATGCTGATTATGCTAATTATATTGTTGCTAAATTTATACCGCCTAGCTTCACATACCAACAAAAGAAAAAGTTCTTATATGACTTGCGGCATTACTTTTGGGATGACCCACATCTTTATAAAGAAGGACTAGATGGTGTTATTAGACGTTGTGTACCTGAGCATGAACAGGAACAGATCCTACGCAAGTGTCACTCCGAGGCTTATGGAGGACACCACGCTGGAGATAGAACTGCACATAAGGTATTGCAATCCGGTTTTTATTGGCCTACTCTCTTCAAGGATGCACGTAAGTTTGTTTTGTCTTGTGATGAATGTCAAAGAATTGGTAATATCAGTAGACGTCAAGAAATGCCTATGAATTATTCACTTGTTATTGAGCCATTTGATGTTTGGGGCTTTCATTATATGGGACCTTTTCCCGCCTCTAATGGTTACACTCATATTCTAGTTGCTGTTGATTACGTTACTAAGTGGGTAGAAGCTATTCCAACTAGTAGTGCTGATCATAACACTTCTATTAAAATGCTTAAGGAAGTTATTTTTCTGAGGTTTGGAGTCCCTAGATACTTAATGACTGATGGTGGTTCATACTTTATTCATGGTGCTTTCCGTAAGATGCTTGCTAAATACGACATTAATCATAGAATTGCATCTCCATATCACCCGCAGTCTAGTGGTCAGGTAGAATTGAGCAATAGAGAGCTCAAATTAATTTTGCAAAAGACTGTCAATAGGTCTAGAAAGAATTGGTCCAAAAAACTGGATGATGCTTTATGGGCCTATAGAACTGCGTACAAAAATCCTATGGGTATGTCTCCGTATAAGATGGTTTATGGAAAAGCATGTCACTTACCTCTCGAACTAGAACATAAGGCATATTGGGCTATTAAAGAGCTCAACTATGATTTCAAACTTGCCGGTGAGAAGAGGTTATTTGATATTAGCTCACTTGATGAATGGAGAACCCAAGCTTATGAAAATGCCAAGCTGTTTAAAGAAAAAGTTAAAAGGTGGCATGATAAAAGGATACAAAAGCGAAGTTTAATGTAGGTGATTATGTATTGCTATACAACTCTCGTTTCAGATTTTTTGCAGGAAAACTTCTCTCCAAATGGGAAGGTCCTTACGTTATCGAGGAGGTCTATCGTTCTGGTGCCATAAAAGTTAATAACTTCGCAGGCACAAATCCGAAGGTGGTGAACGGTCAAAGAATCAAACACTATATCTCAGGTAATCCTATAAATGTTGAAACTAATGTTATTGAAATCGTAACCCCGGAGGAATACATAAGAGACACTTTCCAGAACGTTCCAGACTCCGAAAAGGAATAGGTATGTGGTACGGTAAGTAAACCGACTCCAAAACAATTTTAAGGCAATATTTCTCCGTTTTGGAATATTTAGAAAAATAGAAAAATAAGTAGCAGTCCGGGGAGGACACGAGGCCTCCACGAGGGTGGAGGGCACGCCCTACCCCCTGGGCACGGCCCCTACCTCGTGAGCACCTCGTGTGCCCTCCAGACTCCGTTTCCTTGCACAGTACGTATTTTGGTCGGTAAAAATTCATTATATATACTCCCAAAGGTTTTGACTCTCGTATCACGCAAATCTCCCCTGTTTTTGTTCCGAGTTGTTGCTGCTGCAGACAAGAGCAAGATGTCTTCTCAAGAGTCAGTCGGGGCAAACAGCGACGCTGACCACTTTGGGCCGGCAACGGAGGAAGAGATGGAGGCTGACCTGATGAGAGTAGATGCCATGGAAGATCAAGAATTCACCTCTCGCTTCCGAGCTGGGTTTATGATGGGGGAACTACAGAGCTCAGCTATTCCAAACTCGGTTATTCCTTCCAATGTTAAATTTCTTTCCTATGAAAATATGAGGAGAAGTATCTCTGGTTCTCCCGCAGCTATGCAACACCCTTGGGTGCAAGGAGCTTTAGCCGTTACAGGAAAGCTTCGCAAGGAAATAATGGACCTCAAGCAGCAGGTCAATAAGCTCGAGGAGGAGAACCGTATTCTGAGGGGGATCATCGCTAAGAATATTACGCCAACAACAAAGAAGGAGACATAATCACATGGGTATGGGCACTCTCCTTGGCAACTGCCAAGCTTGGGGGAGGTATCCTGGTATCGTATCACCATCACAAATCCTATCTTTACCGTTTTTCTTATTTCGATCCTATTAGTAGTATCTTGATTTAGTAGAATAAAGTCATGGCATGATCTAGTTTTGAGTTTTGCTTTATGATCCTTCTTTGTAATCGAGTCCGTGATCTATATAATAAAGATTAGTGTTGAGTCAAGGGCTTGAGTATTTTGACATGATCTTGGGTGATTAGTAGAAAAAGAATAAAAAGAATCAAGAGTTCATATTGATCTTATTGAAAGTAATGACTTCACATAGAAAGAGTATGATGATTTAAAGTTGTTGGGAGTTGGCAAATATAGTTTTGGTCATCGTTGCAATTAATAGGAAGTAATAAGGAAAGAGAGGTTTCACATATAGATATATTATCATTGACATCTTTTATGATTGGGAGCACTCATTAAAATATGACATGCTAAAGAGTTGATGTTGGACAAGGAAGACAACATAATGAGTTATGTTCTCTTACATCTGAGATAAAGTATGTTGTCATGGTTCCTCTACCGTGTTGAGTTTTCCTTTCCCTCTCATGCTAGCCAATCTTCAGCACTAAGTAGAAATACTACTTGTGCTTCCAAATATCCTTAAACCAGTTTTGCCATGAGAGTCTACCATATCTACCTATGGATTGAGTAAGATCCTTCAAGTAAGTTGTCATCGGTGCAAGCAATAAAAATTGCTCTCTAAATATGCATGACTTATTAGTGCAGAGAAATAAGCTTTGTACGAACTTGTTGTGGACGCAATAAAAGCGATGGACTGCATAATAAAGGTTCACATGCAAGGGGCAATATAAAGTGACGTTCTTTTGCATTAAGATTTTGTGCATCAACCCTAAACGCGCATGACAACCTCTGCTTCCCTCTGCGAAGGGCCTATCTTTTATTATTATCCTCTACCCTATGCAAGACTCACGGTGATCTTCACCCTTCCTTTTTCATTTTATCCTTTGGCAAGCTCAGCATGTTGGAAAAAACATGATATACATATCTAATTGGATGTGGGGGAGCGTGAATTATTATTCTTGACATTACCCTTGAGGTAAAAGGTTGTGGGGCAAAAACTATAAGCCCCTATCTTTCTCTGTGTCCGATTAAAACTCTGTAACCACAAGTATCGCGTGAGTGTTAGCAATTATGAAGGACTAAGTGATAGTTGAGTATGTGGACTTGCTTTTAAGATCTGACATAGACTCTTTCCGATGTTATGATAAATTGCAATTGCTTCAATGACCGAGATTATAATTGTTGGTGCCCAATAAAGTTTCTGATTCATATTTTGGTTTTGTGAAAAGAACATCACTAGAACATAAGTAATCATATGACAAAATTTATATATGTTGCTGTTATGAAGTAATCATGATGCCTTCATGTCCGTATTTTATTTTTTATCGACGCCTCTACCTCTAAACATGAGGACATATTTATTGTTATCGGCTTTTCGCTTGAGGACAAGCGAGGTCTAAGCTTGGGGGAGTTGATACGTCCATTTTGCATCATGCTTTTATGTCAATATTTATTGCATTATGGGTTGTTATTTCACGTTATGTCACAATACTTATGGCTATTCTCTCTTATTTTACAAGGTTTATATGAAGAGGGAGAATGTCGGCAGCTGGAATTCTGGGCTGGAAAAGGAGCAAATATTGAAGGACTATTCTGGGCAACTCCAAAAGTCCTAAAACTCCACGGAATACCTTAGAATAAATAAAGAAAAATCGTCGCCAAAGATGAAGGCCAGGGGGCCCACACCCTGCTCACGAGGGTGGGGGGCGCCCCCCTGGGCGCGCCCCCCTACCTCGTGGGCCCCCTGGTGGCTCTTCGACGCCCATCTTCTCCCATATGAAGTCTTTCGATGAGAAAAAAATAGAAGAGAACCTTTCGGGACGAGACTCCGCCGCCACGAGGCGGAACCTTGGCGGAACCAATCTAGGGCTCCGACAGAGGTGTTCTGCTGGGGACAATTCCCTCCGGGAGGGGGAAATCATCACCATCGTCATCACCAACGCTCCTCTCATCGGGAGAGGGCAATCTCCATCAACATCTTCATCAGCACCATCTCATCTCCAAACCCTAGTTCATCTCTTGTATCCAATTCTTGTCTCCAAGTCTGGGATTGGTGCTAGTAGGTTGCTAGTAGTGTTGATTACTCCTTGTAGTTGATGCTAGTTGGTTTATTTGGTGGAAGATCATATGTTCAGATCCTACATGCACATTATTACCCCTCTGATTATGAACATGAATATGCTTTGTGAGTAGTTACGTTTGTTTCTGAGGACAAGGGAGAAGTCTTGCTATTAGTAGTCATGTGAATTTGGTATTCGTTCGATATTTTGATAAGATGTATGTTGTCTAACCTCTAGTGGTGTTATGTGAACGTTGACTACATAACACTTCACCATTATTTGGGCCTAGAGGAAGGCATTGGAAAGTAATAAGTAGATGATGGGTTGCTAGAGTGACAGAAGCTTAAACCCTAGTTTATGCGTTGCTTCGTAAGGGGCTGATTTGGATCCATCTGTTTCATGCTATGGTTAGGTTTACCTTAATACTTTTGTTGTAGTTGCGGATGCTTGCAATAGAGGTTAATCATAAGTGGGATGCTTGTCCAAGTAAGGGCAGTACCCAAGCACCGGTCCACTCACATATCAAATTATCAAAGTACCGAACGCGAATCATATGAGCGTGATGAAAACTAGCTTGACGATATTCCCATGTGTCCTCGGGAGCGCTTTTCCTATTATAAGAGTTTGTCCAGGCTTGTCCTTTGCTACAAAAAGGATTGGGCCACCTTGCTGCACTTTATTTACTTTTGTTACTTGTTGCTCGTTACCATTTATCTTATCACAAAACTATCTGTTACCACTTATTTCAGTACTTGCAGAGAATACCTTGCTGAAAACCGCTTATCATTTTCTTCTGCTCCTCGTTGGGTTCGACACTCTTACTTATCGAAAGGACTACGATAGATCCCCTATACTTATGGATCATCACGCTTCACAAAAGAATCTGTCCTTTGGTCCCTCGATCACGTGTGTACCTCCAAGAATGACGCCCCCAAGGGAGGAACGACACCAGAGCGCCGCCGTCATCCGATCATCCGATCTGGGGTTTCCCTCGGAGGTAGCAGAGAGTGGTCTTGAACTTCTCCACGGCGATGCCTTCAAGAAGGGAACGCCGCAGATAGCGCCGCCACCGCCGGCTTTAGCAGGAGCCGAAGGCAAGTTTTCACCCAGACCAGTTCAAAGGGATCCAACTCTCGTGCCCGGGCCTCCGTCACCACCAGCACCACCAGGCAGACCCTGGAGTACCAGCATATCAGCGAGCCGACGACACCACCGCATCCAGGTCGCCGGCCACGCTGGGCCGCCGCCATTCCCCACGCCGTCCGGGTCAGAGGCGGTGCCGCCGACCGCGCACAAGGACCGCCGCCGCCTGCACACGCCGGAGCGCCACCGAGAGCCCAGCGCCCGCCACCGCTTGCCGAAGCCAACCACCCGAGCACTGGCGCCACCGTGGAGCCATCAGATCGGGGAGGAAGACGCGCGCCGACCACCCTCGCGGACCCCGCCGCACGCCCGAGCGCCGGCGCCACCGCGGCGCCATCAGATCGAGATGAGGAGGAGCCCGTGCACTCGCCGCCCCGCGCAGACCACGCCGCTGCCGTCAAGCAGGGGAGCCCCGCCTAGATCCGCCGGCGGCCCGACCTGCCACCGAGCCGAGCGCCGCCGTGAGGGCCGGCCGTCCCGCACCGCCCAGGAGCCTCGCGATGGGGGAGGGAGCCCCGCTGCCGCCGACGCACGCGCGGGCTTTGCCCGGCGGCGTCCCCTGGCGGCGGCGAGGGAGAAGGAAGGCGAGAAAGGGGAGCGGCGGCGGCAATCTAGGGTTCCGCCCGGGCCGCTTGCGGGAGCGGCACGGGGGCAGGCGGTGGTGGGAGTCGTCACCTGTTGTCAGCCGAAAACCTATGTCGGTGTGTGATACTAGTAAATATGATCGGTTTAAGCACTTGTTAATTGTATCGATTCTGTTTCGGATAATCCACATATAATTGGGAAAAATGTTGATTTTGAAAGTTGTGTGGGTGTTGTATTTCTGGTCGGAAGGAGTATGGCACTCTACATTTTTTCGTCTCCAAATACTAGTATGAAGTGGTCGAACATGCAAAGCACAGGTGGTTAGAACCGCAATAAGGAGCATGATTCAGGCGATCATTTTCAGGAGCAAGAGTCCAGGATAAGTGAAGCGCATCGAGCACCTGAAGCTACTGGTTTACAAAGATTATTGTCATGAAATGCAAACAGGGATCAATGTGGTCAATATGACGAAGAATAATGAAAGACCGTCTATACCCACAGATACAGATGGAATGCATTGCTCTTTGCCTCTGCAGCGCCAGCACTTTTAGAGCACATCCCTTTAAACGGAAAATATTATAATTGCAGAATGGGGACGTAGCTCATATGGTAGAGCGCTCGCTTCGCATGCGAGAGGCACGGGGTTCGATTCCCCGCGTCTCCAGTGCCACATTATTTTTGAATTTTTTCTATAATCACAGCCTTTGTTTTTGGGGAAGAGAAGAAGAAATCACATTTGTTTTGTCGAGAAGAAGAAATCACATTTGTTTTGTCGATCTTAGCAGCGGGCCTGCTGATTAAGCTACCCGTCGCGAGGTTGTAGGCCCAGATTTTCGTTGCAATGCCAGCCCAGCATTTCGTTACCGTGCAGCCCCCGTGGAGAACGGACCACGCTTCTCTTTAACCCGTTTTTTTTTCACGCCTCTCTCTCGTTTTTTTTTTGCGGGGCCTCTGTCTTGTTCTAGCTACTCGGCTCGATATTCTAAAAAAAAAAGTATTTCACTCCACATAGCGCCAACGCTCACAAGTAATGGTAGAGCGCGCTACTTGTCCACAAAAATGTATGCATAAGAACGGATGTACGGGAACGGATTGTTGACGATCCCGTTAAGATTCACATAATATATTATGGAGCGATAATCCAAGACCTACGGGTCTTTACGTGACTGTTACGTGATACAGAGTCACGGCCGGGCGGCACACATTGTACGTGCCGTTCTTATTTTCACTACTACACCTTATACGTGTATCATCAACAGCACGCGCTAATGGCCCGCCACCTAGTTCTCGGCGACGACGATATCCGGCTGTGCGGCGGCGTCGGCGTCGACCATTGCGGGCTGGCAGAAGACGACCTTGAGCTCGCCGGGCGCGTAGCAGTGCTGCTCCACGGGCTCCCTGTCGACCGGCGTCGTCCGCGTCAGCGGGCACCGCTGCTTGAAGTACCCGGGTGGCCCATTGCACGCGACCACGCAGCCGCCCGCGCCCACCACGCGCTGCGCCGGCGGGCACCCGGCGTTCAGGTCCGCCGTGCACCCCAGGGCCGGGCACGGCCCGTCGCCGCTGATGGCCTGCGGGCTCACCGCCACCGGCACGTTGAACCCGTCCACCAGGCTCACGCTGTACACCGCCAGGTCCTGCCGCGGCGCGCCCTCGGCCGAGTGCACGGTCAGCTGCACCACGCCCGCGGGCCGCTCGCTCCCCGTCTCGCACCGCGGCGGGGGCGCGCAGCCGGTGCGCGCCACCAGCTTCCCGGACCAGAAGGTCGGCGGGAAGGGGAAGGAGACGAGCCCGTGGCCGTTGCCCTCGAGGCGGATGTCGTTGCCGCAAATGGAGGGGAAGCCCCTGTTCGGGGTCACCAGCGGCCACACGGGGTACGGGCACAGGTTGTGCAGGGTCAGCGTGGTGCCCGTCGCCGGTGCCGCCAGGAAGGCGGCGGCCAGGAGGGTGCCGATCACGAGGCGCTCGCCCATGCCAGCCATAGTCTCTGCGCTGCTTGTTTCTTGGCTTTTGCACTGCAGGGCGCTGCTTTGACGTTCAACGGACGTGCAGGCTAGCTTGTTTATATAGGCGACGTCGTCTCCATCTCGTCGTGAGTGCTGAAGTTGGTCAGAGTTACTTAGCTTTGATGCCTACCGTTCTGTTCCCAAACCCAAACGAGAAAGCAAAGTGAGTCCACCCACCGCTAATTTCAAAACAGAGGCACAGCACCGCGTCTTTTCATATTGCTCCCGGTTTGCTACCACTAAGCACCTGATCGAACGAACAAGCACAGGGTTGAATGCCAAACTCACGGGAAAAGAATCCATCGGTTCAGTTCACCAATCATCACCAAGCCTTTCACTTTATCACCCAGTTGTTTTTGCAGTGAATTTCTGAAATGCAGTGAATTTCTGAAACAAAATTCATAATACTAGTACAGTTCATTCCACTAATCTATCTGAGAGGAGTTGTGCGGTTGATTTGGTTGGCATCGGGACTCACTGAGTGGACTTACTTCATTCCGTCCATGAGTTCATAACTGCTGAGAGGCTTCAGTTGCGTACATGCGATGCAGTGTTCCTATTTGCAGTAGCATGAACCGGTGTGAGCTGTCGTATGTGTGCTAGAATCACGGAGCTGTTACGCTGCAAGGAAAGAAGAGCCTGAATCACGGTGAGTGGCTTCTATTCTGGAGAATGCGTGCTTCCTTGCCGAGAAGATTCATTATCTTCTTCTTCCTGGCGGTTACATTAGCTTCTTTCGGAAGTGGCGTACTGGCGTTCATCACTAACCAAAAATGCAATGGCGTACGTGTCTGGTGCATCTCTGGGCATGTCAAGTGGACTACCATATTCTGTACTTCCCCCCTTGGTTCTTTGCTCAAGGGTAGAAATTTCAGGAACATTCAGTGAATCGATATTAAGTGGGTATAAGACAGTTCCATGCCTTATGACGAATATTAATGCATCCTAGCAGCATGCATGATGCTTCAAAGTTGAATTCATCTTAAAGTTGGATATAAAATTCCCTTTAACATGGCTGAACGACACTGAACTTGTACACATAATTAATTTGTCTTGTTCAAATACAGCTCAAAGCTAAGAGAACAATTCATTGGTCTATATCTATCTCTACTGCTTAAAAAGAATGTCAAGTTTCATCTTTGACTTTTTTTTCTTACCACCCATTCGTCCAACCTTCCATCTACGACAATGAATCACTTTAATTTACTTACCTTATGAACCAATTTCACTTTTATCCAATTTTACTTATTGAATTTCTCATCAAACTATAAGGTAAATCACGGGCAGGATTTGGCAAAAAATATATTTACATAATCACATTAATATGGACTGTTAAATCACAAGTTAACATAATAGAATATTTTTATCCCGTTGCAATGCCAGTATATTTATGTCCTCTTGCACGTACAAACATTGTGACGAAAAACACTGAAAGCAATTACAACAAGGGAAGCAACCCATCTATTCTGGAGATTACAACGAAAGGAGAGCCTGAATCACGGTGAGTGGCCTCTATTTTGGAGATTGCGTGCTTCCTTGTTGAGCAGATTCATTATCTTCTTCTTCTAGGCGGTTACATTAGCTTCTTTCGGAAGTGGCGTACTAGCGTTCTCACTAACCAAAAATGAAATGGAGTACGTGTTGCATATCTGAGAATGTCAAGTGGACAATGGATTAGTCAGAACCACCATATTATTTCATAATATCATGTCGATCATGTTCGTTGCTTTCGGTCTTGGTTCTTTGCTCAAGGGTAGAAATTTTAGGAACATACAATTAATCGATATTGAGTTGATATAAGACAGTTCCATGCCTTACGGCGATTATTAGTGCATCCCAACAGAATGCATGATGCTTCATAGTTGAATTCATCTTAAAGTTGGAAACAAAATTCCCCTTTGAACATGGCTGAAGGACACGGATATTACACATAATTAATTTGTCTAGTTCAAATACAGTAATAAGAAGCTAAGAAAACAAGTCATTATCTATATATGTGACAACAAGAAAAACACCGAAAGCAATTGCGAAGAAGGAAGCAACCCGTCCATAATAGTATATCAATAAATGGCAACCAATTCCACAAAAGATAATAGTTTGGATGCCCAAACAGATCGCCGCGAACTATATAATGCATAGTACCGATTCTAAGAGCAACTCTTGCATCCGGTCAAAAAAAAGAGAAATTATCGCAGAGTTGCCATATTATTTGTAGTCACAATAATATATATGTGATCCATATGCATTTGGAGACTAGCCGGACGACGCATAAACTCAGAGTCGCCATCATTTTTTTTTCACGTTCAAACACTTCGATTGCCTTTAATTTTAAATATTTAACACATCAAGAAAACATGCACATAAGTTTTAGAAAGTTGCATAAATGAAAGCGTCAACCGGCGATATGTACAAATCACATGTTGTCAGCATGTGCACCATCCACTTTTCCGACGTGTGCGTTGTCGCCTCATCCAAGGTCCCTGCACCATATGATCGACATTCACATTTTCTTCCAAAATTCTCACACCTATGGATCCGTAGAGTTCGCATCCAGCATGATGAAACGATTCCCCTGGCTAGTCGTTTAATTGTCGCCCGATGCACCTGAATTTCGAGCCGTGCCTCCATCTCTTCCTGACGCTGCATGCTCTCTTGCATAACATCTCATCTCACTCTCTTATCTTGGATCTTCTTTAGTTCTTCTCCATCTCTATCTTTTATTGTGCCCTCTCTCTATATATACTCATTCCTTATCCTCAACAACACATTGATGTTTTTCTTTCATCGCCTCCACCTCTCCATCTGTCTTGAGCTCCTCATTTCCTCTCTTACTCTCGTCGGTCTGACCTGCTAGACGTCAGAGTGGGACTTCTAGGCACCCTTTTCTCTCCATCACCATCATCATCTTCATCGCCGTCCATCCCCGAAGAGGAACGGTTGCACTTGTAATTTTTTTGGACCGCTGCCATCATTCTTCTGCTTGAAGCACGCACGTCCTCTCAATGGTCAAGTGTCCCGCTATAGTTGACTCTGGCTCAAAGAAGACATTCGCCTCTATTAGGGAGGCCCCGCTAGAAGCAATGAAGATGTATGCCCCGATGGCTTCAACATGGCAATGGGTACCCATTGCCCACGAAAAAAAAATACCCTATTAGGGTAAGGACTTGGGAAAAATAATTACCCATCAGTTTATAAATGAGAAAAAAATACCCATCGAGAAGTTGGGTACATGCAAGGGAAGGAAAGATCATACACACGTACCCGCATACCCATATCCTTATACATTCCAACAGGTAGGCCCCTTATGTCATTCACTAAAAAATTGAAAACCCTAGCGCTGCTTTATTAGGATTCGGCGCTTTGAGATGTCAAGGCTCATGAAGTGAAGAGAAGATGAAAGCTAATCAGGTTGCTTTGGACCGTTTGGTGTCATTTTGGAGATGTTGAAGTGGCTTTTAAATGTTGAACCAATTAGCCATTTGAGTGTTGAACCTATTTGTGGTCTCGAACTTATATGTTTGAGTAGCTTTTAGATGTTGAACCAATTAGTTGTTTGAGTGTTGAACCTATTTGTGGTCTCGAACTTATATGTTTGTTGAACTTATTTGTGTGTCGAACTTGAAGTGGCTGAAATGACTGTGAGTGCGTGCGCGCGCGCGCTGAAATGCTGAAATTTATATTCAAATGATGAAATGTGACATGTTTATGTGCTGAAATGATGAAATATATGTGTTGAAATGCTGGAATGTTGTTTATATGTGCTGAAATGCTAAAATATATATGTTTAAATGCTGAAATATATGTGCTGGAATGTGGTATATATGTGCTGAAGTACTAAATATACATGTTGAAATGTTGAAATGTTGTGTTTTACATACTGAAATGCTAAAATATACATGGCAAAATGTGAATCGGAAGATGACCGAGATGGGTATTACTCCGTTCTTGTTAACTTAATACACTAGATGTATGCTGGATAGCGGTTGATATGTGAAGTAATAGTAGTAGATGCAGGCAGGAGTCAATCTACTTGTCTCGGATGTGATGCCTATATACATAATCATTGCCTTGGATATTGTCATAACTATGCGTTTTTCTATCAATTGCTCAATGATACGTTTCCGTCATATCTACTTTTCCAAACACTTTTGCCCTTGTTTTGGACTCTAACTTGTATGATTTGAATGGAACTAACTCGGACTGACGCTGTTTTCAGCAGAACTGCCATGGTGTTGTTTTATGTGCAGAAAACAAAAGTTCTCGGAATGACCTGAAACTCCACGGAATATCTTAGAATAAATAATAAAAATCCTCGCCAAAGATGAAGGCCAGGGGGCCCACACCCTATTCACGAGGGTGGGAGGCGCGCCCCTCCCCCCTGGGCGCGCCCCCTACCTCGTGGGCCCCCTGGTGGCCCTCCGACGCCAACTCCAACTCCGTATATTGGCTTTCGGGGAGAAAAAAATCAGAGAGAAAGTTTCATCGCGTTTTACGATACGGAGCTGCCGCCAAGCCCTAATCTCTCTCGGGAGGGCTGATCTGGAGTCCGTTCAGGGCTCCGGAGAGGGGGATTCGTCGCTGTCGTCATCATCAACCATCCTCCATCACCAATTTCATGATGCTTACCGCCGTGCGTGAGTAATTGGATTGTAGGCTTGCTGGACGGTGATGGGTTGGATGAGATTTATCATGTAATCAAGTTAGTTTTGTTAGGGTTTGATCCCTAGTATCCATTATGTTCTGAGATTGATGTTGCTATGACTTTGCTATGCTTAATGCTTGTCACTAGGACCCGAGTGCCATGATTTTAGATCTGAACCTATTATGTTTTCATGAATATATGTGTGTTCTAGATCCTATCCTGCAAGTCTATAGTCACCTACTATGTGTTATGATCCGGCTGAAGGAAATATGCCCTAGAGGCAATAATAAAGTTATTATTTATTTCCTCATATCATGATAAATGTTTATTATTCATGCTAGAATTGTATTAACCGGAAACATGATACATGTGTGAATAGATAGACAAACATATAGTCACTAGTATGCCTATACTTGACTAGCTCATTAATCAAAGATGGTTATGTTTCCTAACCATAGACATGTGTTGTCATTTGATTAATGGGATCACATCATTAGGAGAATGATGTGATTGACATGACCCATTCCGTTAGCCTAGCACTTGAACGTTTAGTATATTGCTATTGCTTTCTTCATGACTTATACATGTTCCTGTAACTATGAGATTATGCAACTCCTGTTTACCGGAGGAACACTTTGGGTACTACCAAACGTCACAACGCAACTGGGTGATTATAAAGGAGTACTACAGGTGTCTCCGAAGGTACATGTTGAGTTGGCGTATTTCGAGATTAGGTTTTGTCACTCCGACTGTCGGAGAGGTATCTCTGGGCCCTCTCGGTAATGCACATCACTATAAGCCTTGCAAGCAATGTAACCAATGAGTTGGTTACGGGATGATGCATTACGTAACAAGTAAAGAGACTTGCCGGTAACGAGATTGAACTAGGTATTGGATACCAACGATCAAATCTCGGTCAAGTAACATACCGATGACAAATGGAACAACGTATGTTGTTATGCGGTTTGACCGATAAAGATCTTCGTAGAATATGCAGGAACCAATATGGGCATCCAGGTTCCGCTATTGGTTATTGACCGAGAATGGTTCTAGGTCATGTCTACATAGTTCTCGAACCCGTAGGGTCCGCACGCTTAATGTTACAATGACAATTTTATTATGAGTTTATAAGTTTTGATGTACCGAAGTTTGTTCGGAATCTCGGATGTGATCACGGACATGACGAGGAGTCTCGTAATGGTCGAGACATAAAGATTGATATATTGGACGGCTATATTCGGACACCGAAAGTGTTCCGGGCGATTTCGGAGAAAACCGGAGTGCCGGAGGGTTACCGGAACCCCCCCGGGAGAGTAATGGGCCTTATGGGCCTTAGTGGAGAAGAGAGAGGGGCGGCCAGCATGGGCCACGCGCCCCCTCCCCCTCTGGTCCGAATTGGACTAGGAAGGGGGAGCGGCGCCCCCCCTCTTTCCTTCTCCCTCTCCCCCTTCCTTTCCCCTCCAAGTAGGAGTAGGAAAGGGGGAGTCCTACTCCTACTAGGAGGACTCCTCCTCCTGGCACGCCCTCTAGGGCCGGCCGGCCTCCCCCCTGGCTCCTTTATATACGGGGGCGGGGGGCACCCTAGTACACACAAGTTGATCTACAGATTGTTCCTTAGCCGTGTGTGGTGCCCCCCTCCACCATATTCCACCTCGGTCATATCGTCGTGGAGTTTAAGCGAAGCCCTACGCCGGTAGAACATCATCATCGTCACCACGCCGTCGTGCTGACGGAACTCATCCCCGAAGCTTTGCTGGATCGGAGCCCGGGGATCGTCATCGAGCTGAACATGTGCTGAACTCGGAGGTGCCGTACGTTCGGTGCTTGGATCGGTCGGATCATGAAGACGTACGACTACATCAACCGCGTTGTCATAACGCTTCCGCTTACGGTCTATGAGGGTACATGGACGGACACTCTCCCCTCTCGTTGCTATGCCATCACCATGATCTTGCATGTGCGTAGGAATTTTTTTGAAATTACTACGTTCCCTAACAGTGGCATCCGAGCCTAGGTTTTATGCGTTGATGTTATATGCACGAGTAGAACACAAGTGAGTTGTGGGCGATACAAGTCATACTGCTTACCAGCATGTCATACTTTGGTTCGGCGGTATTGTGAGATGAAGCGGCCTGGACCGACATTACGCGTACGCTTACGCGAGACTGGTTTCACCGTTACGAGCACTCGTGCTTAAAGGTGGCTAGCGGGTGTCTGTCTCTCTCACTTTAGCTGAATAGAGTGTGGCTACGCCCGGTCCTTGCGAAGGTTAAAACAACACTAACTTGACGAACTATCATTGTGGTTTTTGATGCGTAGGTAAGAACGGTTCTTGCTAAGCCCGTAGCAGCCACGTAAAATATGCAACAACAAAGTAGAGGACGTCTAACTTGTTTTTGCAGGGCATGTTGTGATGTGATATGGTCAAGACGTGATGCTATATTTTATTGTATGAGATGATCATGTTTTGTAACCGAAGTTATCGGCAACTGGCAGGAGCCATATGGTTGTCGCTTTATTGTATGAAATGCAAACGCCCTGTAATTGCTTTACTTTATCACTAAGCGGTAGCGATAGTCGTAGAAGTAATAGATGGCGTAACGACAACGATGCTACGATGAAGATCAAGGTGTCGCGCCGGTGGCGATGGTGATCACGACGGTGCTTCGAAGATGGAGATCACAAGCACAAGATGATGATGGCCATGTCATATCACTTATATTGATTGCATCTGATGTTTATCCTTTATGCATCTTATCTTGCTTTGATTGACGGTAGCATTTTAAGATGATCTCTCACTAATTATCAAGAAGTGTTCTCCCTGAGTATGCACCGTTGCGAAAGTTCTTCGTGCTGAGACACCACGTGATGATCGGGTGTGATAGGCTCTACGTTCAAATACAACGGGTGCAAAACAGTTGCACACGCGGAATACTCAGGTTAAACTTGACGAGCCTAGCATATACAGATATGGCCTCAGATACCGAAAGGTCGAACGTGAATCATATAGTAGATATGATCAACATAGTGATGTTCACCATTGAAACTACTCCATCTCACGTGATGATCGGACATGGTTTAGTTGATTTGGATCACGTAATCACTTAGATGACTAGAGAGATGTCTGTCTAAGTGGGAGTTCTTAAGTAATATGATTAATTGAACTTAAATTTATCATGAACTTAGTACCTGATAGTATTTTGCTTGTCTATGTTTGTTGTAGATAGATGGCTCGTGCTGTTGTTCCGTTGAATTTTAATGCGTTCCTTGAGAAAGCAAAGTTCAAAGATGATGGTAGCAATTACATGGACTGGGTCCGTAACCTGAGGATTATCCTCATTGCTGCACAGAAAAATTACGTCCTAGAAGCACCGCTGGGTGCCAGGCCTGCTACTGATGCAACTGACGATGTTAAGAACGGCTGGCAGAGCAAAGCTGATGACTAGTCGATAGTTTAGTGTGCCATGCTTTACGGCTTAGAACCGGGTCTTCAACGACGTTTTGAACATCATGGAGCATATGAGATGTTCCAGGAGTTGAAGTTAATATTTCAAGCAAATGCCCGGATTGAGAGATATGAAGTCTCCAATAAGTTCTATAGCTGCAAGATGGAGGAGAATAGTTCTGTCAGTGAACACATACTCAAAATGTCTGGGTATAATAATCACTTGATTCAACTGGGAGTTAATCTTTCTGATGATAGTGTCATTGACAGAATTCTCCAATCACTGCCACCAAGCTACAAGAGCTTCGTGATGAACTATAATATGCAAGGGATGGACAAGACTATTCCCGAGCTCTTCACAATGCTAAAAGCCGCGGAGGTAGAAATCAAGAAGGAGCATCAAGTGTTGATGGTTAACAAGACCACTAGTTTCAAGAAAAAGGGCAAAGGGAAGAAGAAGGGGAACTTCAAGAAGATCAGCAAACAAGTTGCTGCTCAAGAGAAGAAACCCAAGTCTGGACCAAAGCCTGAAACTGAGTGCTTCTACTGCAAGCAGACTAGACACTGGAAGCGGAACTGCCCCAAGTATTTGGCGGATAAGAAGGATGACAAAGTGAACAAAGGTATATGTGATATGCATGTTATTGATGTGTACCTTACTAATGCTCGCAGTAGTACCTGGGTATTTGATACTGGTTCTGTTGCTAATATTTGCAACTCGAAACAGGGACTACGGATTAAGCGAAGATTGGCTAAGGACGAGGTGACGATGCGCGTGGGAAATGGTTCCAAAGTCGATGTGATCACGGTCGGCACACTACCTCTACATCTACCATTGGGATTAGTATTAGACCTAAATAATTGTTATTTGGTGCCAGCGTTGAGCATGAACATTATATCTGGATCTTGTTTGATGCGAGATGGTTATTCATTTAAATCAGAGAATAATGGTTGTTCTATTTATATGAGTAATATCTTTTATGGTCATGCACCCTTGAAGAGTGGTCTATTTTTATTGAATCTCGATAGTAGTGATACACATATTCATAGTGTTGAAACCAAAAGATGCAGAGTTGATAATGATAGTGTAACTTATTTGTGGCACTGCCGTTTAGGTCATATCGGTATAAAGCGCATGAAGAAACTCCATACTGATGGGCTTTTGGAATCACTTGATTATGAATCACTTGGTACTTGCGAACCATGCCTCATGGGCAAGATGACTAAAACGCCGTTCTCCGGAACTATGGAGCGAGCAACTGATTTATTGGAAATCATACATACTGATGTTTGTGGTCCAATGAATGTTGAAGCTCGCGGCGAGTATCGTTATTTTCTCACCTTCACAGATGATTTGAGCAGATATGGGTATATCTACTTAATGAAACACAAGTCTGAAACATTTGAAAAGTTCAAAGAATTTCAGAGTGAAGTGGAAAATCACCGTAACAAGAAAATAAAGTTTCTACGATCTGATCGTGGAGGAGAATATTTGAGTTACGAGTTTGGTTTACATTTGAAACAATGCGGAATAGTTTCGCAACTCACGCCACCCGGAACACCACAACGAAATGGTGTGTCCGAACGTCGTAATCGTACTTTACTAGATATGGTGCGATCTATGATGTCTCCTACTGATTTACCGCTATCGTTCTGGGGTTATGCTTTAGAGACGGCCGCATTCACGTTAAATAGGGCACCATCAAAATCCGTTGAGACGACGCCTGATGAACTATGGTTTGGCAAGAAACCAAAGTTGTCGTTTCTTAAAGTTTGGGGCTGCGATGCTTATGTGAAGAAACTTCAACCAGATAAGCTCGAACCTAAATCGGAGAAATGTGTCTTCATAGGATACCCAAAAGAGACTATTGGGTACACCTTCTATCACAGATCTGAGGGCAAGATTTTCGTTGCTAAAATCGGATCCTTTCTAGAGAAGGAGTTTCTCTCGAAAGAAGTGAGTGGGAGGAAAGTAGAACTTGATGAGATAATTGTATCTGCTCCCTTGTTGGAAAGTAGTTCATCACAAGAACCGGTTCCTGTGACAACTACACCAATTAGTGAGGAAGCTAATGATATTGATAATGAAACTTCAGATCAAGTTTCTACTGAACCTCGTAGGTCTACCAAAGTAAGATCCGCACCAGAGTGGTACGGTAATCCTATTCTGGAAGTCATGTTACTTGACCATGATGAACCTACGAACTATGAGGAAGCGATGATGAGCCTAGATTCTGCAAAATGGCTAGAGGCCATGAAATCTGAGATGGGATCCATGTATGAGAACAAAGTATGGACTTTGGTTGACTTGCCCGATGATCGGCAAGCCATTGAGAATAAATGGATCTTTAAGAAGAAGACTGACACTGATGGTAATGTAACTGTCTATAAAGCTCGACTTGTTGCGAAAGGTTTTTGACAAGTTCAAGGGGTTGACTACGATGAGACTTTCTCACCCGTAGCGATGCTTAAGTCTGTCCGAATCATGTCAGCTATTGCTGCATTTCATGATTATGAAATCTGGCAAATGGATGTCAAAACTGCATTCTTGAATGGATTTCTGGAAGAAGAGTTGTATATGATGCAGCCAGAAGGTTTTGTTGATCCAAAAAGTGCTAACAAAGTGTGCAAGCTCCAGCGATCCATTTATGGACTGGTGCAAGCATCTCGGAGTTGGAATAAACGCTTTGATAGTGTGATCAAAGCATATGGTTTTATACAGACTTTTGGAGAAGCCTGTATTTACAAGAAAGTGAGTGGGAGCTCTGTAGCATTTCTGATATTATATGTAGATGACATATTATTGATTAGAAATGATATAGAATTTCTGGATAGCATAAAGGGATACTTGAATAAAAGTTTTTCAATGAAAGTCCTTGGTGAAGCTGCTTACATATTGGGCATCAAGATTTATAGAGATAGATCAAGACGCTTAATAGGACTTTCACAAAGCACATACCTTGATACAATTTTGAAAAAGTTCAAAATGGATCAGGCAAAGAAAGGGTTCTTGCCTGTACTACAAGGTGTGAAGTTGAGTCAGACTCAATGCCCGACCACTGCAGAAGATAGAGAGAAAATGAAAGATGTTCCCTATGCTTCAGCCATAGGCTCTATCATGTATGCAATGCTGTGTACCAGACCTGACATATGCTTAGCAATAAGCTTGGCAGGAAGGTACCAAAGTAATCCAGGAGTGGATCACTGGACAGCGGTCAAGAACATCCTGAAATACCAGAAAAGGACTAAGGATATGTTTCTCGTATATGGAGGTGACAAAGAGCTAGTCGTAAATGGTTACGTTGATGCAAGCTTTGACACTGATCCGGACGATTCTAAATCGCAAACCGGATACGTATTTTTATTAAACGGTGGAGCTGTAAGTTGGTGCAGTTCTAAACAAAGCATCGTGGCGGGATCTACATGTGAAGCGGAGTACATAGCTGCTTCGGAAGCAGCAAATGAAGGAGTCTGGATGAAGGAGTTCATTTCCGATCTAGGTGTCATACCTAGTGCATCGGGACCAATGAAGATCTTCTGTGTCAATACTGGTGCAATTGCCTTGGCAAAGGAATCCAGATTTCACAAGAGGACCAAGCACATCAAGAGACGCTTCAATTCCATCCGGGACCAAGTCCAAGTGGGAGACATAGAAATTTGCAAGATACATACGGATCTGAATGTTGCAGATCCATTGACTAAGCCTCTCTCACGAGCAAAACATGATCAACACCAAGACTCCATGGGTGTTAGAATCATTACTATGTAATCTAGATTATTGACTCTAGTGCAAGTGGGAGACTGAAGGAAATATGCCCTAGAGGCAATAATAAAGTTATTATTTATTTCCTCATATCATGATAAATGTTTATTATTCATGCTAGAATTGTATTAACCGGAAACATGATACATGTGTGAATACATAGACAAACATATATTCACTAGTATGCCTCTACTTGACTAGCTCATTAATCAAAGATGGTTATGTTTCCTAACCATAGACATGTGTTGTCATTTGATTAATGGGATCACATCATTAGGAGAATGATGTGATTGACATGACCCATTCCGTTAGCCGAGCACTTGATCATTTAGTATATTGCTATTGCTTTCTTCATGACTTATACATGTTCCTGTAACTATGAGATTATGCAACTCCCGTTTATCGGAGGAACACTTTGGGTACTACCAAACGTCACAACGTAACTGGGTGATTATAAAGGAGTACTACAGGTGTCTCCGAAGGTACATGTTGAGTTGGCGTATTTCGAGATTAGGTTTTGTCACTCCGACTGTCGGAGAGGTATCTCTGGGCCCTCTCGGTAATGCACATTACTATAAGCCTTGCAAGCAATGTAACCAATGAGTTGGTTACAGGATGATGCATTACGTAACAAGTAGAGAGACTTGCCGGTAATGAGATTGAACTAGGTATTGGATACCGACGATCAAATCTCGGGCAAGTAACATACCGATGACAAATGGAACAATGTATGTTGTTATGCGGTTTGACCGATAAAGATCTTCGTAGAATATGTAGGAACCAATATGGGCATCCAGTTTCCGCTATTGGTTATTGACCGAGAATGGTTCTAGGTCATGTCTACATAGTTCTCGAACCCGTAGGGTCCGCACGTTAACGTTACGATGACAATTTTATTATGAGTTTATAAGTTTTGATGTACCGAAGTTTGTTCAGAATCCCGGATGTGATCACGGACATGACGAGGAGTCTCGGAATGGTCGAGACATAAAGATTGATATATTGGACAGCTATATTCGGACACAGGAAGTGTTCCGGGCGATTTCGGAGAAAACCGGAGTGCCGGAGGGTTACCGGAACCCCCCCGGGAGAGTAATGGGCCTTATGGGCCTTAGTGGAGAAGAGAGAGGGGCGGCCAGCATGGGCCGTGTGCCCCCTCCCCCTCTGGTCCGAATTGGACTAGGAAGGGGGGGCGGCGCCCCCCCTCTTTCCTTCTCCCTCTCCCCCTTCCTTTCCCCTCCAAGTAGGAGTACGAAAGGGGGAGTCCTACTCCTACTAGGAGGAGGACTCCTCCTCCTGGCGCGCCCTCTAGGGCTGGCCGGCCTCCCCCCTGGCTCCTTTATATACGGGGGCGGGGGGGCACCCTAGTACACACAAGTTGATCTACGGATTGTGCCTTAGCCGTGTGCGGTGCCCCCCTCCACCATATTCCACCTCGGTCATATCGTCACGGAGTTTAAGCGAAGCCCTGCGCCGGTAGAACATCATCATCGTCACCACGCCGTCGTGCTGACGGAACTCATCCCCTAAGCTTTGCTGGATCGGAGCCCGGGGATCGTCATCGAGCTGAACGTGTGCTGAACTCGGAGGTGCCGTACGTTCGGTGCTTGGATCGGTCGGATCGTGAAGACGTACGACTACATCAACCGCGTTGTCATAATGCTTCCGCTTACGGTCTACGAGGGTACGTGGACGAACACTCTCCCCTCTCGTTTGTATGCCATCACCATGATCTTGCATGTGCGTAGGATTTTTTTTTGAAATTACTACGTTCCCCAACACCGGCAACCCCGAAGTGACAATAATCGGGACCACTCCCGGTGATGATCGTAGTTTGAGGAGTTCATGTATTCACTATGTGCTAATGCTTTGTTCCGGTTCTCTATTAAAAGGAGGCCTTAATATCCCTTAGTTTCCAATAGGACCCCGCTGCCACGGGAGGGTAGGACAAAAGATGTCATGCAAGTTCTTTTCCATAAGCACGTATGACTATATACGGAATACATGCCTACATTACATTGATGAATTGGAGCTAGTTCTGTGTCACCTTATGTTATGATTGTTTCATGATGAACCACATCCGGCATAATTATCCATCGCTAATCCGGTGCCTACGAGTTTTCCATATACTGGTTCTCGCTTATTTACTTTTCCGTTGCTACTGTTACAATCACTAAAAAACACCAAAAACATTACTTTTGTTGTATTTACTTTTGTTACCGTTACCACCACTATCATATTACTTTGCTACTAAACACTTTGCTGCAGATACTAAGTTTCCAGATGTGGTTGAATTGATAACTCAGCTGCTAATACTTGAGAATATTCTTTGGCTCCCCTTGTGTCGAATCAATAAATTTGGGTTGAATACTCTACCCTCGAAAACTGTTGCGATCCCCTATACTTGTGGGTTATCAAGACCTTTTTCTGGTGCCGTTGCTTGGGAGCATAGCTCTATTCTTTGAGTCACTTGGGATTTATATCTGCTGGACACTATGAAGAACTTGAAAGATGATCGAACTACTATTTTGCCCTCAACTACGAGGGGAGGTAAGGGATTTCCATCTAGCCTTGCACTAGATTCTCCTTCTGTTATGAGTAAGTTTGCGACACCTAAACCTACTACTGCTATTGATTCTGATATGTCGCATGTTATTGATGATGCCACTTCTGCTATGCATGATACTTATGATGAAACTACTTCTATGCTTGATACTACTGTGCCACTTGGTGAATATCTTGATGAGCAAATTGCTAGGTCTAGAGAAAGAGAAATTATTGAACCTGAACATGATGATGTGAGTGATGATGAACCTATGCCTTCTATTCCCAAGGGTTATCTTTTTAATGCTGAATCTTTTGAAGCTGTTGTTGCTTGCCAGGATAGTCTTGAACGTAAGAGGTTGCTACTTAAGTGGAGTAAAGAATCTTTTAGAGGTAGGATGAGACCCGACCCTGCTTTTGCTACTTCACCTATCTGTGTTCTTGATCAGGATTATTATGATATTTCTGTCAATCCAGATATAATTACTTTGGTTGAATCTGATCCTTTTTATGGCTATGAATCTGAAACTGTCGTGGCACATCTTCGTAAGTTAGATGATATAGCTGCCCTGTTTACTAATAATCTGAGATCGCGCCACCTTTATTTACTCAAAATATTTCCATTCTCATTAAAGGGTGATGCTAAGAAATTGTTTAATTCTCTTGATCCTGGTTGTGTGCAAAGTCCCCAGGATATGATTTATTACTTCTCTGCTAAATATTTCCCTGCTCATAAGAAACAAGCTGCTTTGAGGGAAATATACAATTTTGTGCAAATTGAAGAAGAGAGTCTCCCACAAGCTTGGGGGAGGCTTCTCAAGTTACTTAATGCTTTGCCTGATCACCCTCTCAAGAAACCTAAAATTTTTGATATCTTTTATAATGGACTAACTGATGCTTCCAGAGATTACCTGGATAGTTGTGCTGGTTCTCTTTTCAGGGAAATAACACCTGATGACGCTGAAATTTTATTGAATAATATGTTGGCAAATGAAAATAATTGGGCACCTCCTGAGCCAACTCCTGAGCCAACTCCTGAGCCAGCTCCTGAGCCAATTACTAAGCCTATTCCTAAACCAACTCCGAGGAAGAGATGTGTTCTATTTCTCAGTCCCGAAGATATGCAAGAGGCAAAGAAATCTATGAAAGAAAAAGGTATTAAAGCTGAAGATGTTAAGAATTTACCTCCTATTGAAGAAATACATGGCCTTAATTTACCGTCTGTTGAAGAAGTATAGGATCCCAATTACTTATTTACTGAAGAACCTCCCGATATCCCGACACAGGTAGTAAAGGTAAATTCTCTCTATAGATATGATAAAGCTGAAGTTCCTCCTACTAAAATTGCTAGTCAGTGCTTGGATGAGTTTGATGACTTTATGTTTAAGCAAGATGACTTTAATGCTTATTTTGGTAGACAATTAAAACATAATACCTTTATGATTAAACGCTTGAGTGATTATATGGCTGACATTACAGGTGAACTTAAACTTGTTAGCAAACATGCTTCTATGGTTACCACTCAAGTAGAACAAGTACTTAAAGCTCAGAAAGAAGAGCTTGATGAAATGAATAGTAAGAAAAATGATTATGCTGTTAGGTCGTGGTTCTATACTCAATGATGCCGTTGGAGTTGATGGACTCGCTTATCTTCCAAGTCTTCCGCTGTTATCGTTGTTAGATGGCCTTAAGCCATATTTATATTTGTAAGTTCTCTTTTGAGACATTCGATGTAATAAGTGTGTGATTGCTACTCTATTATAAATCCTCCAAGTACTGTGTGGTGTCAGGATTACTGATCCAGGGATGACACCTGAGCATAGAGATCAGACTGTTTGAGATCTGGTCGCTACAAAGATGGTATCAGAGCACACGCTGACTGTAGGACACGGCCACTAAGCTAAAGCCCTAGATCACTCCTCTTTCTTCTTATTTCTGACTCCTCGTCTTTTCTATTATTTTAGGATGGCGGATGCAAGGAACAAGTTCACACAACCGGATGAAGATACACCTTTTGGTCGTCACCTGAAGGAAGTCACTAGATACCTGAACATAGGAGTACCAAGCTTCACCGGGACCTACAACGCCATTCTACCCGAAGAGGAGCGCTGGATGGTTCAAGTTCAAATCCCAGGAAGGACATTTGCACCAGTCACGGAGCCCATATAGTTTTCTTTTGATGCACCAACCTGGAGTTTAGGAAAGAGCATGGCAGCCCACATCGCCATGGGACGAATTGGAGAAGTTTACCAACATGATCTCAGGAATACTATCTATCAGATTTGTGGGCGCTGAGATGAGCAATGGGAGATGATCAGCACCAGGAGGGATAGATCAATCGCAGCTTATATCCAGGAATTAAACCAGCACATCCGACGCCAAGAGAACCAGATGTGTGCAGGTATAGAGGATCTACAGAAGGCTATGACCAAGATCAAGGAGCTAGAAGAAGAACTCAAGGCTACACGTAAAGACTACATGGAGGAGATCGTCGCTCTAGTGAGACAGAACGACGGCCTTAAGGAGAAGATTGGAGTATTCATGGGAGGTTCAGCACCCAAAAGAGAAGATGACGATTCCACTTGCCCGGATAATTATATCATCATCGACGATACCGACTCGGATCCCGACGATAGTGATGATGACTATGTTGATGAAGCAGGAGCGGATATTATGGAGTCTTCATCGGAGCAGTTTTTCTAGTTGACCACCATAACAGTAGTAAAGTTCCACCATGTACATAGCATAGTCCACACACTTTTGCGATATTTCTAGACCGTTTGTATGCTCTTGCTTGATTGAATGAAGTGATTTTGTGTGCATTTGTCTCATGTGCATTTGGGTAGTGTTTCCTCTTTAGACCTCATTCTATTCTTAACTCTCGTCTTTTCTATAAACCCTCAGATGCCTCCGAGACCTGACAACGAATTTGTCTTCCCACCGGAGATCACTCAGTTGATCCAGCAGTAGAATGCATTGATGCAGTTGCTAGTCCAGAACTAGAACAACAACAACAACAACCCACCACCACCACCACCCGTTGACCATTTGACCCGTTTTCTTAGGCTGAATCCGCCGGCGTTTTCCAATAGCACCGAGCCGATAGTGGCAGATGATTGGCTCCGCAATATAGGAAGGGAGTTGACCACTACAGGATGTACAGATGGGGAAAAGGTGAAATTTGGCGCACATCAGCTTCAAGGACCCGCAGCAGCATGGTGGGAGAATTTTACAGCCACTTACCCTGTAGACACTATCACATGGGATCAGTTTCAGCAAGCTTTCCGTACTGCCCATGTTTCAGCAGGAGCTATGGCCATGAAGAAGCGTGAGTTTCGTAACTTGCGCCAAGGAGGACGGATAGTTGGCCAGTATGTGGATGACTTTAGTAAGCTAGCACGTTATGCCCCAGATGACATTGCTACGGATGCAGCTAAGAAGGAGAAGTTTCTGGAAGTACTGAATGACGAGCTGAGTATGCAGTTGATGGTAGCAAGCTTCAATAAATACCAGGAGTTGGTAGATCGTGCTCTTATGATTGAGGGGAAGCAGAAGCAGATTGAAAACCGCAAGAGGAAGTATGGACAGGGGAAGTACAATTCTGGAGCCCAATAGAAGCCCCGTTTTACCCCTAAACCGGGTGTTAATTTTCAGCATACCCATGGAGGAGGCATCTCGCACAACCATAATGGCCCCAAGAATGGTAATGGGAATGGAGGAAGCAACGACCAGAACCGTACCACCCCATCAACCCCAGCCAAGAGAGACCTGAGTCAAATCACCTGCTTTAAGTGTCAGAAGACCGGACATTATGCCAATGAATGTCCTGACGGCCAGAATGGCAATGGAAGCTCTAGAAAGAAGCCGAACCCTTTCAACAGGGGACAAGTGAACCACGTTAGTGTGGAGGAGGTTGAGGCTCAACCAGATGCAGTAATAGGTAAGTTTTTGGTTAAGGCATTTACTGCACTTGTTCTTTTTGATACTGGTGCATCGCATTCATACATATCAAGGGGTTTTGTGGATAAGTATAGTCTGCCTACTAGGATTCTTAAAACACCTATGCTAGTAAGCTCACCAGGAGCGGAGTATATGGCCAGTCAAGGATGTTTTCAAGTGCCTTTAAGCATAGGAAGCCATATTTTTCCAACGGATTTAATTATTCTGGAATCCCAAGGATTGGATATAATTCTTGGAATGGATTGGCTGTCGATGTATGGAGGAAACATCGATTGCACCAGTAAGACAATTTTTCTTACAACGCCGGAAGGAAGAAGGATCAAGTATGTATCCCGGCATGCGCCAAATAGGACGCAAGTAAATTTCTTATCAGGAGTTGTGCAAGAGGAAGTACCAGTGGTAAAGGATTTCCCTGATGTATTTGTAGAAGAGTTGCTAGGCATGCCACCGGATCGAGATATTGAGTTTTTGATTGAGCTTTTGCCAGGCACAGGGCCAATATCGAAGAGACCATACAGGATGCCCGCAAAGGATTTGGTGGAGATTAAGAATCAGATTAAGGAGTTACTGGATAAAGGTTACATTCGCCCAAGTTGTTCGCCTTGGGGATCACCTGTACTTCTAGTGGAAAAGAAGGATGGATCGTTAAGAATGGTTGTTGATTATCGTGGATTGAACGAAGTAACGATCAAGAACAAGTACCCATTACCAATGATAAATGATCTGTTTGATCGGTTGCAAGGAGCTAAAGTATTTTCTAAGATCGATTTGCGATCAGGATACCATCAATTGAAGATCCGAGAACAGGATATACCTAAGACAGCATTCACCACAAGATATGGGCTGTATGAGTATACCGTTATGTCATTTGGTCTGACTAACACACCTGCCTATTTTATGAACATGATGAACAAGGTGTTTATGGAGTTTTTGGATAAGTTCGTCGTAGTGTTCATTGATGATATTTTGGTTTACTCGAAGAATGAAGATGAACATAAGGAACATTTGCGATTGGTACTGGAGAAGCTCAGAGAACATCAGTTATACGCCAAGTTCAGCAAATGTGAGTTTTGGTTGAAGGAAGTAGGATTTCTGGGACATGTTATATCCGGAGAAGGTATAGCAGTAGACCCTACTAAGGTTATCACTGTGACCAATTGGTAAGCACCAACAACAGTTGGAGAGATCCGGAGTTTCCTTGGACTCGCAGGATACTACCGGAGATTTATTGAGAACTTCTCAAAGATTACAAAACCTATGACGGAATTGTTGAAGAAGGATACCAAGTTCATATGGACTGAGGAGTGTGAGGCTAGTTTTCAGGAGTTGAAGAAACGTTTGGTTACCTCACCAGTGTTAATTCTGCCAGATCAGACTAAAGATTATGAGGTGTATTGCGACGCTTCACGTCGAGGACTTGGAGCAGTGCTCATGCAGGAGGGAAGAGTTGTTTCTTATGCTTCACGACAACTGAAACCCGACGAGTTAAATTATGCCACGCATGATTTGGAGTTAGCAGCCGTAGTGCATGCATTGAAAACATGGAGACATTTTCTTATTGGAAACCATTGTGAGGTGTATACGGATCACAAGAGTTTGAAATACATTTTCACGCAGAAGGAGTTAAACCTCAGACAAAGGAGATGGTTGGAGCTCATTAAGGATTATGACATGAGATTGCATTATCATCCCGGAAAGGCTAATGTAGTAGCTGACGCATTGAGCCGTAAGAGCCATGTCAATACACTAATGACGGGAGAAATACCAAAGGTGTTAGCCGAGGATTTTCGTCAGCTATGTTTGGAAATAGTTCCGAGAGGCTATGTGGCAGCATTGGAGATTCAGTCAACTTTGATAGATAGAATCAGAGAAGCTCAGAAGACTGACAAAGAGATTGCCTCTATAAAAGAGAAATTGAGCGAAGGAAAGGCTAAAGGATTTCGTGAGGACGAGCACGACACCCTATGGTTTGAAGACCATGTTTATGTGCCCAATGACCCGGAGATCAGGAAGTTGATTCTGCAAGAGGCACATGATTCACCATATTCGATTCACCCAGGAAATACCAAGATGTATTTGGATTTGAAGGATACTTTCTGGTGGACCGGAATGAAGAAAGATATTGCGGAATATGTAGCAGTTTGTGATGTATGTCAGAGTAAAGGCAGAGCATCAGAAGCCAGCAGGATTGTTACAACCATTGCCAATACCCGAATGGAAGTGGGAAAAACTAGGCATGGATTTTATCACGGGATTACCCAGGACTCGTTCAGGCTATGACTCGATTTGGGTTATAGTTGATTGGTTGACGAAGGTAGCACATTTCATCCCGGTAAAGACCACTTACACTAGTGCTAAGTTGGCAAAGATATACATGACCATGATTGTATGTTTACATGGAGTTTCGAGGAGTATCGTATCAGATAGAGGAACCCAATTCACCTCAAAGTTCTGGAATCAGTCGCATGAAACTTTGGGTACCAGGCTAGAGTTTAGCACAACTTTCCATCCGCAGACAGATGGACAGACCGAGAGAGTCAATCAGATTTTAGAGGATATGCTGAGAGCTTGTGCACTAGATTACGGATCTAGTTGGGACGACAATTTGCCATATGCAGAATTCTCTTACAACAACAGTTATCAATCCAGTTTGAAAATGGCCCCTTTCGAAGCCTTGTACGGAAGGAGGTGCATGACTCCGTTGTTGTGGGATGAAGTGGGAGACCGTCAGTTGTTTGGACCAGATTTGATTAAGGAGTCTGAACTAAAAGTGAAGTTGATTCGCGATAGGCTCAAGGTAGCCCAGTCCAGACAGAAGAGCTATGCAGATTCTAAACGCAAGGAGACAGTTTACGAAATCGGAGACCGAGTTTATCTTCGAGTATCTCCCCTATGAGGAATTAAGCGTTTTGGAGTTAAGGGAAAGTTAGCGCCACGCTTTGTAGGACCATATCGTGTTTTAGAACGTATGGGAGAGGTGGCCTACAAGTTGGAATTGCCCGAAGGATTGTCAGGACTTCATGATGTATTCCACATTTCCCAGTTAAAGAAGTGCCATGCGGAGATGGCTGATATACCACTAAGAGATACAGTGCCATTGGAAACGATTCAGTTGAATAACGATTTGACCTACGAGGAGAAACCGGTTAAGATTCTCGAGTTTGCCAGCCGAGTTACCTGCAGCAAGGTTATCAAGTTTTGCAAAGTTCAGTGGAGCCACCATACGGAGGATGAAGCCACCTGGGAGCGAGAGGAAGATTTGCTAAAGGACCACCCTCACCTATTTTCTAGCCAACCCGAATCTCGAGGGCGAGATTCATCTTAAGGGGGGTAGGTTTGTAACATCCCAAATTTTCAATTTGGTATGTTATACATTAGATCATCAATGCATATCATATTTTATTTGCTTTTGGTTTTGATCCTATAAATTCTACGCAATTCAAGGACCCACGGAGAGAGTTGGGGATTTCGTTATTTTCATATTTGAGTTTTCTCAAATTTTGGGAATAGGATCATTTGATTTTAATTATTTTATCATCAACTATTTCTATTACAAAAATATGAGAGAGGGAATAAAATGACCTTCCCAAAATAAAGAAATATTGAGGATTTAATAATAAAATCAAATAAGATTTTAATTTGGAGTTTTTCGCCCTTTTACTTGAATTTAGGAAAAATGTGCGTTTTTCAAAATTGCATTTAGGCCCCCAAATAAATGTTCATCTTGTCCGGCTTGATTTTAAAAGCCGGGGAAAATTTATTTCGGGATTTTTGGAGTCCGTTTATTATTTTTTTATTTGTTTTTCTGTGTGGAATTATTAAAAAAAACGCGAACCGACTTCGGGCCGTACCCGAGCGGGACTCCGCCCGGGGTAGCCTTTAAATAGCCGTCGCCCGAGCCGCCCCAGCCCATCAGCCGCCGCCGCCAGCCCACCCGCGCCCGCGAACCCTAACCCTAGCCGCCCGATCCGCCGCCGCCGCGCCCGACCCGCGCCGCCGCCGCCGCGCCCGACCCGCGCCGCCG